>NW_019211456.1:57481946-57624999 GCF_002443255.2 Varroa destructor | reverse complement strand
GGAGAAAGAAAGAGTTCATTACATTAGAGAGGGTTTTACGATAAAAATTGTCGTTGACGTTATACGTGTCCTAATACTATAACGAATTATCGGGCTTCGGCTATGGGTGAACCTACCATATCCCAATCTAATATGATTGCTACGATTAATACGGTAAGTCACCAGATTCTTCATTGAATTATGTGTTTAGCAGTATCCTATGACTATTTAAATCTTCTTTCTATCTTCATCTATAGCAACTGATCAATTCTTACTAACGTTACAGTTTCATGGAAAACGCAATAAACCAAATAGGCACTGACAACAGACCTCTAGTGGTATGAATTCATTTTTGCTGTCGTAACGGTTCAGACAACCAGTTGCAAATGGCATCGAGTCTTCGTCTATGCCGTATTCTGGTAAAGCTTGATTCTGACCCAGCGAAGCGCCTCGAACAACGGAAACGAGAAACTTTTATATTTTGTCACTTACATGCTTTTTCATACGCTTCAATTTGGACTATTGTATTTCGAGCGCAAAAGGGCGCAAAAAAAAATTATTCCAATAACATGGCATGAGCCCGTTGCCTTTGCTTATTTATACTTGCAATGAGTAAACTTTGCCAGCATTTCAATAATGGAACGCTAAGTTCGGTGTTATTAGCTAAAGAGGTGAGTGACACTAGACAGTGACGGGCAGCTCTTTATCTGAGAGGTCATATCTGGCCAGGCAAATTCTCAGACGTGAAGGTAATACCGCATTGACTACACCTAGCATCGTTGATTCCTGTCTAGAAAAAAAAAAAAAAAGCCCTATTATATAATCCAATATATGCTCAGTGATTTGCATATTGCTTTTTTCTCCAACAGATGGTGCATGTCGGAGTATTGACTGACAATGTTTTGTGCATGAAATGACATTTTTTTTTAAATCGAGAAGAGCTAATTCTAACTTGAGGCGAGAATACTGAATATTAACCTGTCAATTCTACACACATTCTTAAACTTAAATTTATAACGCTTTATACCATCAACTAAGTTCTTTTTCTTTTCTCTAGCAAAAAATTCGTACTAATATTGATCATTAGGTTCTTAATCTACTCGAAGTTTAGCCGACCCGCACAGTTAAAAGTGTTAGTTAGCGTTTTTCACGCTTTTAGTGTGGTTGATAATTCCTTTCAGGTCGCGTAGGAGAAAATTTTTATCTGGACCTGAAAATTGTGCATGCTAATTCGATTAGTTTCCTTCGCGAGTCTTTATTTGAGAACGTCGACCGGGCAGTGCTGTAGACCCTTATTGAAGGCAGGAATATTTCGCTCTTGCTTAGATTGATTCTGAAAAGAGAATCGGTAACGAAAGTCACTTCGTTTCTTCGTACATTAACTCCTTTACAAAGGTCATTAAAAAATTCTCCTATTACATGTAACAAACTAAAATGAACATAAATTTAATGGAGATACCATAGAGGTATTTATAGATTTCACAATATACTCTATCAAAAATCACTGCCATGTTAGTAATTAGAAGCTGTTCCAACTGTACATCGCATCTGCGATCATGCAAACAAACGGGTAACATTTTTAAAACTAAACGATTCTCTGCATTATCATATTAAATTTTTATGCACTCCATTTTTCAGACGATAGAAAGAAGTCCACATTTTTTTATCCAGTAGCCGTTATATTAAAAGAAAGACTAAGGAACCGTAGAGAGGCTAGCTTTCGGGAACAAAAGCTATTTCGAAAACAATAGAGCCCAGTATTTACTTAAAAGACCTCTGGGGCGCATTTTAGTGGCCATGTTAGCTTTGTCTCACAAACAGATCCAGTCTACTTTCGACCAATATACATATACACAAAGGACCTCGACGTTTTTATAAGACAACAGATTTAAATGTTTCACTTTAGCTACTACCAGTTCCCCTTCACGATGTATAATTTCGGAGCAATCAGCCTCTAGATGAGGCAACCCTTGCTATTAAAGCCAAGAGTCCTGAGGCCGCTCGTCTGGTCCAATTGCCTGGGGCTCCAACTGCCTAGAGTTTTATAAACTCTAGCGCAGTTTAACAAGATCAAACGAACTCTTTAGTGTTAATTAAAAAGCCGGGTAAGCTTCTTTAATCCATCTCAGTACTACTTGATCCGTTATCCGGTCTTAAGAAAGCCCAGGTCGATCCAATGGAAGCTTTACAATTCTTCCTTACATCTAGTCTCATAGAGGACAACGTCCTCTTTGGAAAAAAGGAGAAAGGCTGTTGTTTTAAACAGAGTAGTGTTCTAGGCCCAGTTAGAGACGTAACGATGCTCAAACCTGTCGTTGAGTCAAAGCAGTGCTATGTATATGTCTCCTTTTCCGTTACAGCTCGTTACAGCTGAATCTGCACGCACAGTTTGATCAGCCTGTCTCAAGCAACACTACGACACCATAAAACACCGGGCACAAAATTAAGGTTTTTGTAGGACGATTTCTAATCCTGTTTCACGTCAGGCAGAGACATAACAGTACTGTGCCGTAATGCTAAGCACTACACATGTCGTTAGAGCAAAACTTCAATCTTAGACAAAGCTTTCGGTGCACAGTTATCGCAGATGACTTAATATGGCGAGTGTTCACAATGTTTTCAAAATAACAACCGTTCCGCCGATAATTGGATATCAAGCAACGTCTGTAGCCGTCTTACAACGTTTTAAGGATACTAAATTTGGTTTCTAGTAGACGTCCTCCAACCATCGGTACGCCCAACCCAGACAGAATCAGATTTTAGTTTTAGTTTTATTATACCTTTGACCTAGCTCGTAGGCTATTGACTATTTTTCTGCTATTTTCAGGAAGTCAGCACCCCAGACGACCTACCACAAATCTTTTATAGGAACGGTTTTCGAGGGACATTTTTTAATGAAATATACCTTAAACTATAAAATTATTTCCTTAAAAAGGAAGCTGATAATTCGCTTTATCAGTCAGGTTCACCCACAAATCGATGGCCTATAACCATCAATTTTTACGAAATACTTGCTTTGAACTAGATGATTTCTTACGTAGCAGCAGTCTTCTGCGCAGATTGGGTGCCATTCTGCAGCGGAAACAACGAACGAAACGCCCTCCTGAGTTACACCTCGAAGAGTTACGGTGAGTAAAGCATTGCGAGGGCTAAAAATATAAGATTCACGATCAGATAGAACCAAGGGGGCATAACTAAGCACCTAGAGAATGCTGAACCTTTGCTGGTGGCCACTGCTTGATTCTTTAAATGTGTATAAATCTTCATTTTTGCTTAAGGTTTAAGGAACCGCTAGACTATTCGTTATTCTCAGTAACACAGGCGCACTAACGCAGTCTTGTTTTTACCTGGAGCGGCAATGAAAGACATTAGCAACAAACGATTGTTCTGTCTGTCTGTGGGTAATGAAGCTCGGCAGAATTCTTGGACATTTCAACGCCCTTCTACGGTAGCCTGGGTTTAGAGAATCGCTCTCCACAGTGATTACATGCAGAACTGTATTAGCAGACGTTAAGCGGGACCCATTATTTCAAATTTCACGCGCGATACTATCTTCGTTCGGTATTACTTCACGTGCCTGGATCGCAATACAAAACGGAGTGTTTCCATATCAGGTTTCAAACCTATAATCTTTCATCATATGTCCCTAAATCATCACTGCTGCACCATTAGGAATGCTAGTCACGTCACCCTTTCGAAATTGAGTTTCCGCCAAAAATAGATATTTTTCTGCATGGCGTTAAGATGCAGAGAAACTGCAGTTGCAGCATTCACGACTGGACACACTCGCCTACCGTCTCTAGCTACCCTGTTATTTTTCTCCGGCTTAAATGGCGCTCGACATAGCTGTCTCGGAAACAGGCTTGATTTAAAACAATACATTGCAGAAAAATTTCGAAAAAACCGGGTAAATAAATTTTGTATAAAGGCAAGAAACTGACACAAGGAACCGAAATCATCGGGTATGTCGTATAGTGGACAAGTCGTTTCCTATTTAGGAGTTAAGACATGGGTATAAATTACCATGCTCTCGTCTTTACAATTCAAGCTCTGAAATTGAGAAGGAAAATATAATCAAACCCTCGCATCTTTCAATAGCACGGAAACGAGATAAAACCTGGAAGGTCAGTCGAACCAGCTGTAACCTTTTAACGTTTTCTTCCGAGTCTAAGGATCCCATCACTTGTTAGATGTGGGGCGAACGGCTTTATGGGTCTAAATTTTGCTGATGTATAGTTTTAAAGACATCTGTGAATCATGCCATGTTGGTCAGGGCCTTGTGCTACTTTCGATAACTTAGCTCAGTAAAGTCCGTAGTTACGAAGTGCAATCTAAGTCTTTAATATTAGGGCTACAATCTTGTAGTATACACATGTATTCGCGTTTGTTTAAATAGAGCGAATTTTCACTACTTCTCTAAGTTGCCAACATGTCTATTTACGGTGTGGCGCAAAACAGTCAGTTCGTTGCAACCTGATGAGAGCGCTGGTATCAACGATTCAATCGAGGTCTTCCGGCGCGGGAGAGATCGTTTAACGGTAATAACAAATCGAGAAAATAATTTGAAGTCGTTGAACGTCGTATTGTCGAGCAGCATCAGTTGGAGAACCAATTTATATGTAGGGAAGTATGGAAGTATTCCCGAGGAGTCGCGCTTTTATGAAGAAATCGCGAAATGGTGTCAGGGGCCGACACGTGGAAAAAATTCAAAGAAAAGCTTGCGCAACGCTTTCCAGTAAAAGAGCTTAGTTAACCCGATGCAGGTCTTCGGGAGAAACGTTTGAGTAATTCGCGTCAGCTTAGCAAGTAGTATTCGGCCAGCAGAAACTAAAATTCGATTTAAGAGCGTTTTTAATAAACGTACAACAGACGTCAAAGTCAATCGTTTTTATTAATTTTATCACAACGGCGAATTTGTGTGGAACTAATTCGTGTAGGCTAGGACCACTTATCAAGGAGATTTGACGCGTTAGAAGGATTTCGTACTTGGTATGAGGAGACGGCGCGACGGGCGTCAAGAATGAACTACCCAGTATCTGCACACATAATTTCCAGATGTTACATTTGACTCCAAGCTGAATTTCAAAACCGTGCGGCTACATTGTGAAGGCGTATCTCACTTGTGCTGCGAGGCCGTTCTCACAGCATAAGCGAAACTCATTGGTTACCGATGGACTCGAGGAAGATTGGCTGGTACATGTTTCTGAAGATCACCCCGGACAGTAAAGCTTGCGTCTGCAGCAGTCTTCGCACAATTGTCTAATTGTAAGAATGAGTAAATGATTTACCGTGTGCTATAAGGGTTGTTGTAACTCAGAGTATCAGAACATTAGCTATATATTAAAGGTTCAACAGAAAAAAAAACAAGGTCGCATGTGTGCTCAACATCTCATTGAACGACTGATTGTTTTCTCTAGCGTTATAAAAGATATACTCTCGTGCTGCATTCAAAAAGAAAATCTATCATTGGTTACTACTATTGGTTAGGTACTACCTATTATTGAACGTACTATTGAACAATGTGTTATTATAAAGAATGATTGAATAATTGATTACGCTGTTAGATCCGTTTAGTGAATTCTAGATCAGTTTTTCCTGTCCTCCACGTCTGTGACAGTATGGCACTGTGTAACTTAATTCGGAAATTTTAAGCTAGCTAGTAGCAGAGCGTTATCGGATCAACGCCGTAGGTTTCGTTAGCTCAACATGTTTACGTAACGTCAGGCCTTTTCGAACAAGCCAGGGTCTAGTTAAAGCGGAGCGTTACGTGGAGAACGTGGAAATTTAGTAGTGAACCCTAGATCACATGTAGTTCTTACCGTCCGCCAATTGTTTATACATGATTCGGATTTTTATGCTCAAGCCGTATAACGGCACATTTCTCAACTGGTAGTTTCAAATCTACTCTATTGGTCCACTCTAAAACTTACTTAGGGTACTTTGTACGAAGGAATAATTATTTTGGCCTAGTCACACACATCTAAATCTATATTTAGAGTAGCAGCAAAACGGCATGACAGGAGTGTTTGACTATCCTAGGGTTAAGCCTAGCACGGAAGAAGCTCGTTCGTAACCGGAATACTATGAATTAAAGTTGCACTAAAGCACACAAACCGGGGACGTGTTATTATGTTATAATAAACATGTATTCCATATACACAGCAATTATGGCTTCTAGTGCATGTTGGACCTACTTATTCAGGTCTCTTTAGTGCAATGAGAAAGGAAATCCTTGGTATACATACGCTAGTTCTCAACCGCATTGGCAGGACTGTTTTCGTCATCTGTCCCATTCAGGTGCCCGGTAGATTTATATATTTAAACACAGGCCAGTCAGAGAAGGAAATAATCGGTACAAGCCAGACGCATTGCCATTCTGACATCTCTTTGCGTACCTCGTAGGAACGAATACCCGCGCTTCTTCCACTGAAGGTGATGTCTGGCTGTAGCTTTAAATTTAGAGAATAATTATTTGAGGGTGAGCTTGGTGACATTTTATTATTGAGCCTCATAAAAGTGAGAACCGGCTTCCGGCTAAGAACTTTTAGGTAACAGTTCGTAAATCGTGGCTCCTCACTTTGCTTGACCAGAGAATTTTTGGAATACAGTATACTTCTATGTACCGAAAAGAAAAACAGTCCGTTCAGACTGCCTATACCGTTGTCTGAGTCGTGGCATTTATCAAACGTACAGTTTATAAATTGTGCACTCCTTTGAGAGAAAGAGATTTTAAGCTACAGGACCAGATACAACCCGGACAATCCTTAGCGGCCTCGACGATATTGACCACGGCGATTACTGAGAGTAATCCGCGTCTTTTGGTTGAAGAGTCTGAAAGCGTTTTATGTATATTAGGCGGAACAAGTCACATCGATCTGTACGCCAAAAGATGAACGTCAAACTCTTAAAAGCTTGGGTATTTCACAAACGTATATTGGCCTACAGTTAACTTCTAAATGAATATCGTTTTCTATTTTACGTGTAGTTATGGTCGTGGGTACAAGGTGTATTCTTTACACGGGAGAGACTACAAAAAATGATGGATCAGAAGGCGTACCTAGAAAAAATGTAGAGACTATGCTTAGCTGTAAACTGAACCAGCCTCATGTCATAGGGTACCGCCTTTAAAAAGAAACCAATTCAAAGACACATATCGAACTAAAACTATTTATCTTTCGGATTAAGGATCTGTTTCCTCTAACTTCTCGTGAATGGAACACACCACGAATGCATCCCCAACGTGATAAATTGGTGCTGTTGGAAATTCGTAGATGTAACAGCTGATCGTACGTATGTGGTGTAGTTCGTACGCTTTACATAGAGGTTGTTGGTATTGACACGTACTTGCGTACGTTTGTGAGCAGTAAACGGCCTAACAAAACGTACAGGTCAGTTCTAAATCCCACTTTTTTAGTCGTCGTATGTGTTTCATCCAATAATTTCTTATACTCTTGAGTAGTTTGCCGCTCCAGCAGTCTAATTGGACTTGACAACTTTTTACGTATCGGAGACATTGGAACTTATTATAATTCTAGTGTCCCGTTTAGTGCTCCATTCTTCATGCCGACAAGCTAAACTTGGATGCTTAAATGTACGCGTATTATTCGAGACAGATTCGACCTGTAAGGAGTCATAAGACATGCCCAGCTGTTTCATTTATACAGGAAGCTTGGTTTAAGAATGGAAATGAAGCCGCTACAATGTATATGTGAGGAGGCGATAATTAAAATTAGCTCTATTTGATAATGGAGATAATATAAAAGGAACTCAATTTTTAATATAGAACTTGGGTAGGCGACCACAGGTTTGTCCTAATTATGAACATACTAAGTGGCTTTATAGAGCCATTTCCTCCTGAGCGATGTTTTCAGATTCGACTGGTAATGCCTGCACGAACAACTGTTATGTTATCGACCCGATTTTTTTTCTTTAATTCTTCGTCAGCTAGAGGTCTTGAAGCTATCCAGAACAAAAATTGATAGTAATGTCCTTTAAAACCGTCTTTGAAATGACCGCGCTGTGAAAACCAACGCCCCCTTTCGTAGCTTGGTCCCTTGTAGTTCTCGAGAATTTCAGAAAAACTACCTGGCTTTTCGAGCAAAACTTTGCTAAATCTAGCTGATCGCTCGTTTTGGTCCTTAAGAAAATAGAAAAGAAAGTTGCGCAATACTCTTTTTAAGTTGTGTCAAATAGAAGCAGATATGGCGCGATTGAGTTTAAATCCCAATAGTCAAAAAACAGTGCATTCTATTAAAAAAAAAAGTTAAGAGCATGTCAAGGATATGTAAATTGATAACCAAATCAGAGGTAACCAAATTTATTGATTAGTCATTGTATGTATGCTAACTAATACCATAGCCGCGCAATGTCTATACGGCTCCGTTTGTGTTACTATTACGGATACACTGTTTCATACGTATAATCAAACAATAACGACTCGTTATCAAAGCCTAAAACAATCTACGAAAAAGTAATAGAGTTGTAGGAGCAAAGACCGAGTTTCAGGAGGACTGGAGAAACGCCTTTAAACCACGCATAACGTGTCATAACTTGCTTATTTACTGGACAAAAATAAGTCAGCTATTAAAGGATTTGTCGTAAAAAAGACACGGCTGCTGAAAAACAGTATGCGCAATGATAGATTTTGGCTTGGTGGATTAGGGCTTCCTTATACATACCTCTACTTTGCTTGACCATAAAGGTAATTGTTATTTCTTATTTCAGAAGAATGTTTCAAGCTATTATTAAAGTACAAAAACCAGAATTTATGTATTATTATGGTGACATTATTTGGAGCCTTAAGTAGCTTCTTTTCCTCGAATTCGCCTTGCAGGAAGAATTCGACGAACTTGAACGCTTAATGGGTTCAGAATAGATAACCCTAGTACATGATCAGTACAAATAGGTGTTAGAAAAAAGCTTTTTTTTGCATTGCGGAATAACTGATTGTTCTTAGCTGTGGTGCGGTCAGTTGCTCGTTTTGACCAACCTGCAGAATATAAATGTTACACAGCCTAAATGAAAAAATTAAGCATTATGTTTTGGTGACCTGGAAGAGCGCAGATTGTGAATATCTATGGAATTTTGCCGCTTTTCCACAATACATATATATATATATATATATATATATATATATATATATATATATAAATAAAATCACCCATGTTTAAATGCCAAACTGGCAAGCACAGAAAGAGGTAACAGGTTAAATGATCTTTTTTTTTTTACACTGATTCCATTTACGTGCGGGCTAAGGGTTTGCAGAAAATGCTGAACGATCAATTTAAAGGTTTATTTAAGAAAAGTGAAATGCGGGATCTCATTGTATTTCGTTTACTGCGCCTGGGTCTCCTTCAAGTTACCTTTCCTAGAGACGTCTACGGGTATCGAGGAAGAATTGAAATAATTTTATTAGTTCATTCATTACAAACCTAAGCATTTATTTAAAATGATGAGATAAACTATTCACTACATGCAACCATAATTCTAATGAATGCTACGATTAATCGAAGTTATACTATCCGCTGTATCTGTAATATATTAATGAGCTTATAATATTCAGTGTGAATTCCTCAGTTGAGTTATCTTTTCTGTTGTTGTTGTTCGGAGGTAATAAAGTGGTAAGATCGACGCGGCCCGTGATTATCCGTTAGATCGAAAAAAAAACAACTTTTACGGAGGAGGACTTCCAATGGCTTAGATGCTCTAGTTCGTATCCGGAATTCTGAGGGTGTTATATTCGTGCAGAGTTACGGGTAGCTTGTCATGTGGACCGAAAAATAAATGGTTTAGAAGGTCATAGAAGGTTATCATACTAGTACCCGTTTATATCTGTCAATTTATCTATGAATCGAGACTAATTGTTTAGAGCGACGCAAAAATATATGATTCCCAACGTTCCGAAAAAAATAATTGGGTAATAAAGGGTGCTAATTGGATTGGGTCTGCTATGTAGGTTGCCCGGCCGTTCTGTCTTAGTGTAATTTATTCGATTCATTAATATTAATATATAATATGGTGCTCCACGGGCACATGGCTTACATGGCACTGGAATGAGCGGCCTTGCGCATAGCAGATAAGAGAAACTTCAATGGGCCTCATGAGGCGGTGCTCCAATGGCAATCATACTAGCGATAATTGTTGTCTCGTAGATCGAAACCGTTCAGAACGTTGATTATTACTACTGTATGTTTATCTACATGTTATGCAGCACAATATATAGGAGTCGAACGATCAGTAAAAAAAAAAACAGTCTGTAGTTAACATCCTATTCTTACTGTAAGATGGAGGCTGACTTGCGTATACAGATTCTTGAAACGGCATCACTCGTCTTTCGTTGCCTCGCGTGCAATTAATGAACACGGGTCGTTTCATTATTATCAAATATTTTTTCTACGGACAATATAAACGTCCTATTTTATATCAGTGAAATAAGAATAAACATTAAATACATGGCAGATAACGTTATGACTACGCTGTTCGTTTCTGCATTACGCTATACAAGGAGTGCGTCCTAAAACATAGGACCGCGTGTAACTTTTCACAGTGGCTTCCATAGCGGTCACAGTAGCGGCTTTTGGTTGGCCTATGATACGATCCATTAGCAGGCATACGTGGTGGAAGACGTGCACTGCGTAGCAGTCTATCATACGTCGGTCCTATCTATGCGATTCCTTTCATGTTTCTTACAATCATAACGTCAAATGCAAAAAAACTGGAAAAAAGAATGGTCCACATGATGAACTACATATCAGCACATAGTATAGATTATATCAACTCGCCTCATATATATGTATACACACGCAAGGTACTAAAATGAAATACGCGCATATATAGGGTAAAACTATACGTATTTTAAAAGTTCAAGTATTAAAATTGGTAGGCAGGCCAGTCTGTCAATTGGTTCAAGCATTTGCCATATTTAGGACTATGAAGTTTGAGAACATGTGTTCTCCGACATGCCCTTCAAACAGTACGATCCGTACATTTTAAATTTTTGTGATGATATTACGATTGGTTCTGTTTGGGCATTTCCACAACTTATTGATTATTACGGAAATGAAGAAAAATATGGGGTCATCTGCTATACTTGGCTCACGATGCACGTATGCTTTAGTAGCGGAACATTTTTTTGAAGTTCTCTGACAAACCTTGCAGTCTCTACCAACATCAGGCGGTTAAGAGTTAATCTGTGCAGACCTATCACTATTTTTAACAAAGCCGGTCTAGTCCTGCCTAGTGTCGTCATGCCTCGTAAATTCAATTTTTCCTAACCGCTGGGAATTCTATGGGTGACTGTCTGCACAGCCTTCAGATTAAACAGTATTTCCTGGAACTTTTTAATCGTAATTGCTGCAGTAATAATGTTTCGGCGTCTTTTCTCGGTATGATCTGCAAAAGACCTCTCTATCATGGTTACCCTTGTGTTTACGTACGTTAACTTATTGACGGTTCCCAATTAAGCATTATACAGGCAAAAGAAGGTTTTTTTTTGTAAGTTTTTTTTTCTTTGTAAATTCCACGGCGTTTCCTATATTTGTTCGTAAAGCTGCCGTTAAGTTCATCCATTTGCGTTCATTTTTATTACTTAACATTCACCGATGTAGTACCGTGACAATCCTGGGCAGGCGTATCGGGGCTAGCAGAATACACCCCTGTATAAGCAATCTGCCGTTCTGTATGAGCAATTCTCGGTAAGAGCGCCTGTCACTGTGTGGATTGCATTGCGGTCAACGACTTCACCGAGCTCATCCTAGCAAAAAACCTATATTACCTTGTCTTAGCTGTCGTATTACGCTTTAAATAACTTAACTTTAAATAAATAAAAAAAGGCCTAAGGACCGTTACGACGTTTTCTCTTTCTCGGTCTCTAGTGAAGATTCCTACTTACTATCAACCTACAATTGTCAGTCTGTGACAGTTGCTTGGCGAGAATAAAGCTCAAGAAAATGGTGGGTGGATGAGAAAAATGTTGTTTAGAAAAAGTGTTGGTTAGGTGTTAACGTGACGCAGATGTATTTGTGTTAATAGAAGCCGTGTGTGTATGTGTGTCCGCGTTGGGAGCGATATCGCAGCAAGTTTAAAAGAAGGAGATCTAGATCTAGAGAAGCTAGAGCGCGGATTATAGGCCGATTCATCAACTGGATGGTTGGCAGACTATGATCTGCAACGTCGTGAAAACCGCCGGCTATCCCGAACCCCTAAAAAGGTTCAAAAAGGCCATGCTTGGCGCAACCATAACCATTCAAATATGTTCGAAATAAAATTTACCTCGCTAAATGGACAAGGTAAATTCGTTTTACTTCTTAAAGTGAACGGCATTGCATTTGTCGGATACAGTAACCTTCTCCATAAACGTTTTACATTGTTTTTACTGTTAGTATGATTCTATCTAGACCTTAACGTCTTCTCTGCTTGTATGCATATGGACTGTGCTTCAGGTGCATTTAATACAGTATATTGAGTTGTCAAAAAATTTTGACCGTTTTCAAACATAATTTGAAGCAGATATTTTTATATTTTAAAATAAATATTACTGAATCTAAATGACTGCCATTGAAAAGTTTCGCATCAAAAACACACGATGGTTTGATGCTGTAGGATCTGGGCCACATGGTGAGTGCTATAAAAATTCTTATACAACTTCTCTCAATTTTTGCCAGATAGCTAAAGACGTATGTGATCTAGTACTGTGATTGAGTTTTTTTCAGTTCGATGTTTTCTATCGGTTTTTTTTTGCAATAACTTTTTGTAATTTCGTTAATTTTGGCAACAGTTACCTGAATGAATCGTTTTTTTCTAGGCGTCAGCAACTCCTAATACATGATTTGTTTCCGATGCCACTAAAGACATACCATCACCTCACTTGGCGTCAGCTTGAGATTTGCCACACATTTTTGGGCACATGTACTTCTTAGCACATCATTGTTGTAAGTCACCCAGTTTTCATTGTCCGTAATCAACCGTTTTAGAAATGGCTAAATCTCATTCATGTCGGCCCGAGTTATGCCAATAGAGGACGGTCGAGTTTGACTATTTGACGTTAATTCGTGTGGCACCCAAGCGTCGAGCTTTTTCGTAGCCAGTTTTTTAAATGGTGGTGGTGGAGGATGTTTAGTTCCTTGACTATCCACATGGTCTTACTCAGTTTTCGTAGTAATGTTATCATTCCGTAGTTGAGAAGGAGTATCATTTACATCGAAATTCCCAGAACAGAAACACCAGATCCATTTTTGGCTCGTTCTAATGGTTCTCTAATGGTGCATCTCGACCATAAACAGCACGAATTTTTGTATGGGCCTGGGTAGCATCCGTGCCATTATCGTAATAAAATTGTAAATTCAGGGGGCTTTGTATTACAGTTTTGCAATCATATCCATGGGGTTCCACCACGTGCAAGATATGACCTCGGTCATGGTCAGTACTCTTTCGAAACTCAGTGGTATCACTACCTCTACGCCTATTTTAAAAAATGCGTTGAAATTTCTTTACATATTTTTTACCTAATACATCTTCATCATCAAAATGACTATCTTTTGACAATACCAATTCTGTTGAACTAGCTTTAAAGTATTTTTAGCTCAAGGTACCCGTTATAAAAGATTCTGATTTATTGGTTCCGAGGCCGTATTTCTTCTACTGTAACCAATAATTTTTCGTTAAATTTATGGGTCACAGCTACACTCAAGTCGTATATATTCTAAGGTTTCTGTAACATTGCAGTTGTCACGGTCGACGTAATATTTTATTCGTAAAATCCTTCTTCTGGCTAGTCATTTTTCTATAGATCTTTATTATACTCTGACTTCATGATTGATTCTCATTCATCTGAAAGCGGAGTGTCGTCTCAAGGTCGATTTCTTCCGCAACTTACGTACCCTAATGTAAACCTTAGCTATTGTGATTACCAATCCTGTCTTCCCTCAACACTCTGCAGGATGGCTTAGATTTTTATATAAATAATAATATATTTAATAAATAATAATAATATTAGTATCAAAGCTCCTGCTTTTGGTTAAGCTGTGTTTTTCCTTCTAGTTACACTCCTACAATATTTATCTTTAAGGTGAACAGTTATTATACTACTCTAAAGTGATGTTTTTTTTATTTTCTGCTCCCAAGCCTGCTTTGCTATTAATTCGTTTGCTACAAAATTTTATCATGTCCAATACATTCGGCACAAATGTCAGTTGTGTGCCTCATTTCTTCTCTTTCTAAGATAAGCTGAGGCGATGCTGTGTTCTTTTTGAAAGATAATCTCGATAGAGTTGTATGGTCTATTATCAGTTTGGCCTAGAATCACTTTGTCAGGTCTGAAAAAGGACATGTGCGTCAGTTTGCATTGAATGACAGTTTCCTAATGTACAGGTTAACCAGCAACGCCCTTATGAGTGCGGTTAACTACGCCGCCGCAAGGATGTATTGTCCGTTCCATTTGTTCTGCATAATCTTGTAACACTTTTGACTTCTAACTGATATGACATAGCAATAGGAGTGTAGGTGTATCAGCTAAATGTAGTCGCAACAGTCACCTACATGGTAGTCAAATCGCACGTTACCCGTATTAATGAAGCGATTAGCTCAGAGGGTACACGATCCGATCAGCCTGAATCTTTTGTCAGGTCTGAAATTTCTCGGCACTGCTGCTCTTGCAATAAAGCGCTGGAGCCTAATTTCAAAAATATGTTACAAGTAGAGAGTGTAATAAGCATAATTTTTATCTTTAACGCTATACATAGTGCTTCAATTTAATCACATTATTGTGTAACATGTGCCATTCTATCGAATAGTATAAACGGTTGATATCGTGCTTGAAACGGCGACTATGGGTTTTTTTGCTTATCCTAAACAATCCTAGATTATGAGGCCAATTTCAACATTAAATATGTGTGTCGATGGGTGCCGTTTTTCAAAAGTTGGCATCTCGTATCTACTCAAGACTAAGATAAAGGATTTGAGGAAAATTGAGATGGTCGTTCCTAGAAACGAACGAAACTGTAAAACCTCAGGCAAAGTGAACACCGAATAAAAAAAAGTTTAAACGATAAGCTGAGTGTGTCTGCATAGAACTTCATTGGATGCTTTTCAATAAAGCATTTATGATTTTTGCATCAATAAGCTGGTACCGCGGTCACTATCGACATTTTTTTTTTTACTTAGTTTTTATTTATTAGTATTTGGCGGATCTAGTTTCCGCATCAGAAAATACGTAATGAAGAAAAGGAGAGATACAAAACTAGCTGGAAGTAGTTAGTAATAGTAAATACAAGCGACTATATGTATGGTCCAAAGAATAGCGGAGTTCAACGTTGCGTTGGCTGAAGGTCATGTCTTGAATAATTTAGAAGGCATGCCGGCAAAAAGATATTCCGATCGTGAATGGAATCGAAAAGCCGTATTGTAGTTCTATAAGTTACTTATAGATTTCATAAAAACGGATAAACCGATAAACATGTGGATTTTTAGTAGTGGAAGTACAGGAAAGAGCACAAGCGTTTCGAAATATATGTGGCCTGAAATGCGCATTTGAACTAGCATATCTCATTAACTCAATCGAGTTTTGTGAGGACGTTCCCTCCCCCCCCCCCGCAGTTGAAGAGAACCCCCTAAAGGTAGTAAGAAATGCTTATGATCTAAAGAATGCTGAAAAGTATTCAGTTAGATTCAAGGAAAAGTTCAAGGGTTTCGTATCATCAAATACTTCTTAGGCGGTCCGGAGTTAAATAGGGAGTCGAGGATTTTGAATAACTTCTAAACTTCCATAGATAGGCAGGGTTTTATAGATATATCAAGCTCTTGGCAACTACCTACGACTCTAACCTAATTTAATAGTGAGTTTACAAACAAATGTCGTTTGAAGATGAAAATCAATGGTCAGTGATTGAGGTTGCTAATCGAAAGTGAAAGCGCTAGTAGAATATATCTGTAGATATATATCTATAGAAGATTGTTGAACTTCATCATTTCCGCAGCAGTTATACTTAGAATAGAAATCAGAAGACGGAATATCGCAGAAAAGGTGGTTATGCTAAAGTAAAGTGCAGAACACAGTGATGATGCTACGTACGTAATATACAAGTACCTATTGAGTAAACACTGGGATGGTACCTAAATTCCTACTACCTCAATAACTAGATATTAAGCAGATATTTGTATATACGTAAAAAAAACTAAATAAATCTGTATATATGTGAAAAAAAATTTGTATATATGTCAAGAAAAACTAGAAACGAAAGAACGAGCTGTGATTAAAAACTTGTGAGCAAAACAAGCCACGGGCACTTCATACCCTGAAGGTACCTGCAACATATTTCTGTGAAGCGCCTCAAGGCAATATTTCTATGCAATTATACTGAAAGCAAAGAAGAAAAGCGAAGGATGGATCTCTGAGAAACTGGTGGTAGGCATATAGGAACACGGTTGGAGTACTCTAGCAACAATTTACACAACATTTACGGCAAGCCTAAAGCATTCCATAATTATACATGAAACATAAACCAATCTATGGTGTTGACGTCATCAGCAAAGTCAGGTAAATTCGAGCTTAAGCTAATACCCATATTCTCAGCAGATATCAGAGGCACTACTATTACAAGACATTTAAAAAAAAGTGGTCAATGTTGCCAGAAGTTCAGAATCCTTGAAGAGATTCGTGGTCTCTTGTGGTCACTTGACAAAAAAAGTACGCTTCTATAATGGTTTGAATGAAAAAAAGGACATAATCTAGAAATAGCTTCAACTCCATATTGTCCGGCTCTGAATTACATCCACGCCTCAAAAATGGCAATAAAAAAACATTATCTCGCCGTGAATTTTTCAAGCCACGGACGATACACAGACATCAAAAAGGTCACAGAACGCTGGCTGTAATTTGTAGTTAATAAAAAGGTATTGCATAAACGAAAATATCATTGTTTGGCTTCACATGACTTCAAAATTAGTTTTTTCAGTCATTGATGAAAACTCAGAACAATTCGGTATCATCTAACTGAAAAAAAAAACACCGATTCTTCGACGGATGCGATTTTTAACGGATTACTAGCAGTTTCTCCCTACAAATTTTCAGATGACTTGGCCAGATCGCGCCATTAGTGCAATGGAAATACATCACAAGTTTGAAAACGCCAGTACCGTTTTAGCAGAGTAAAGATGTACACAAAACGGCCTTGAAGATCTGGCAACCAAAAGCGTGCACGAAACTTATGGTCTACTAATATATTAAACGTTTTACTCGTAGTGCAAAATCAGGCGCTAAGTTCATCGTTGCTTAAAATGAAGGCATCTTTACAAAGTGTAGCATTTTTTTTCATGATAATCTCATTATTGTGTTAAATACCGTTTGTTAGAAAAACATCGCAATGTAGATAGCCCATCATCGACTCTGGTAGACAGTGAGAAGATTCACAAGTAGCTAAGGATAATGCAGCTGTTTTACAGCGTTTTATCTAGAATCTACAAGGCAGAATGAAAATAGTCTAAGCCGAGGCACTCGGCAGATGTTAAACTAGATGCGATCAAGACAGAAACAGATTACAGCGGAAGATAAATGAGCCATTGGACCCGGAAGTATCATTGTATGAACAAGAAACCAATGTTTCAAAAAGTGTGCTAATTAGAACCATAGGCAATTGCCAATGATGGCTGCTACTCTTAACATCGATCCACTTGGGTAACGACAGAAGCAATGACATTTTCGGTGAAATATAATTCCTCAATTAGCTAGAAAATAAATGCGCTGAGAGACTCTAAATAACGGCTATGGATCGAACGTCAAACATCCGAACTTTTGGTGAATACTTGGTTGCGCCATCTAGTGACTGACAAATCTCTCAAATGATTCCAACGTCCTCCACCCCCGTCTCTATTTCGTCGTAATCGCAGTGCCTTTTTGGGTGATCTGACGTAGCGAGGTTCCTGAGTGTTCTTTTCCATATCCTTCGCACCTACCGGTATCTGGACTTCCTGCGACTGTAAGTCTGTATTGTACAGTAGCTTTAGGCAGCGGTGCCTTTGCGCTTCTTGGTGAAGTGATATAGAAAATCTTTGGGCTCATGCTGCGGACTGCAGCGATGTTTCTGACAAATATCGAGATAATTGACGTGCCCCTTTCGCTGTCTCTAGACTGTGTAATAGCAGTAACAATAATCTACCCAGGGACGGATAAGGCGAAAGAAGACGTGACCAGTAAAAGTAGTAAAATATATAATTTTACTCTTTTTTCATAACATAATCTCAAGAAAAACTTCATAGCTTTCTTAATAGCTATGAAGTTCCTTCTTGAAACTTAGAAAATGAAACTTGAAAAGAAATTCTTAGCTAGAGCCTAACATGATCCGCACGCTTTCTTTGCTAAGGCTAAGAGAATTCCTATGTAAGCGCTTCAATGTCAGGCCTATGAAACCAAAGACCAGTAGCCAAACAGAGTTTATACTTGTCAGTTGTCCTAAAGATAACCAGGTAAAGTTAGTAACCCGCAGATGTTAAAAACGATAATTCAGGGGGCATTGCACGCTAACGGAGCGCTTCTAATGTACGAGCTGATACACGGTTCGGCATCAGATAAGAACGAAGGGCAATCGATGTAAATATACTATACCGTTATTTTCCAAATGAGTAACTTTCCGTGCATCTTGGTCCATGCGGACTTAAGAAGACATGAACCATGTCGACTTCGATGTTACATCCCTGTTCACTCCAATTGCAACGCAGGTCCCTGCGTCCATGAATTACAAGCCGAGTCGTTTACTTCAAGATGTATGACTGCTTAGAAAAGTAATAAACCTAAAAAAGGGAAGTGCTCAAGCTACAGCTGCTGTACCGTAAGCTACGGAGAATTCAGCGTCTATTTTTAGCGCAATTGAATAATAGGAATTGGGAAATCATAGGCTATACTTTTTGGGAAATGCAACCGTAACACACTGATGCGTCAAAAACTATACAATAATAATAGGAGTAGCCATTACGGCAATGATAACTACAATCGAAATAAATACGACGAGAACGGCTCATTTTCGCTATTACTTCTCGGCTTCAATATATCGATTTGTTTTATTTGTATAACGTAGATAATCCTCTGTGAAATTATCCTATGACTCCGAACTACATTTAGATAGTTATTATAGCTATACAGAGATAGTCTACCATCTCTAAAGTAGGGGAAAAGTGATTCTAGGTTCGCGCTATTACTGCGCAACATAAAAACATGTTTCCAATAAATAGTTTTATTATTATGAAAACTATTTATTGGAAACTACTAAATATACGTATTAAGGGCAATCATTAGCATTTTTCATGCCAGCACCTGCAAGCAACGACGTAAAAGCGGCTAAATTATCTACTGATTGTAGGACCAAACATCATCTCCCGAGTCACGTTCTTCTTAGCACGGCATAGGCACTCGCGCAGATAATAAATCCTGTTCAAAACGCAAAATGAAGTTGACATTTGTGCTGTACACCAAGGTGTCCTACTTAGCATTGAGGGTCTTCTCCTTTCACATCGCTCATCTTCATAATTTTATAAATTGCAAGTCGTTTCCATTGATGCTTTTTATAGCAAAAAACTTCAGACGTCTTCCGCGATTTGATTAGTTCTGAGGCAGTCTGTAGGGATTTTCAAAATTCGTCCCCCGCTATTCCTGGATGATTCAAGATCATACGTAGGCACTTTTTGTACACTACCCGTAGATCAAGAAGGATTTGAACAATATTTCCGAGCAGAACACGACGGAAAACTGTGCATCACTCGAATACGTACCACCTCCGTGATTTCTTTCAAGTTATTTTTTAATATTTCAATAGACTTATGAGGGGTGTCGCATATGGCAACACAGAACAAGTTTGGTACAAGATGGTAATATATTTCATCGTGTTTGTGGAGCAAAGCCGACATCCTCTTGACTCCAGGCGTGTTATAATATAAACGTAAAGCCCCAAGTCAAGTTCCATTCGGTCCAGATACAGTGGCATTACATGTTTTTTTTACACCACCAAATGCAATGCGACCAATACCTACCTAATAATTTTCTTGTCTGTTGCTGTCTCCTTGGGCTGACCGAAAGTTTAAATGTGCTTACTGCCATGTTCGTTCGAAGTTATTTCACGTTATATTTTAATTGCTATATTTTTTTGAAAGTCGAGATTGAAAGGTCTGTCGGGTTAGGCTTCAAATTGCTCTCATTTGAAACTCAGTTTAGTTAATAAGATATCATATAATAGTAAGATTTTTATGAGGAAAATGTACTCTTCGATACCCGACATGGTATAGGTTGAATGGTGCTTAGCTTGTGCCCAAACGCGTTGAGTTTACAGTTAATAGCTCTGTTCAAATATCAAAGAGCTTAATTTGGCCCGTTATGAGTTATTAAGTAAAAAATGAAGTTATTGCAATCAATGAATAATGAGTATTTTGTTATTTGAAAGAAAATAGGACAAATATTTAATAATCCTTATCTGAACCCGATTGGAAGTAAATGAAGATTATGTATTTAGCGCGCAGATTGCAAAGCGTCATCATAACACCTTTACGGCAACAGCACGACCACCGTACCCCTGCTGTAATGATCCGAGCGACGCTAGGCAAAAACTGGCAGAAAATTAAAGAGAGAGAAAAGTAAAATTGAATGCTGTAGCGCATATTAAGCCTTCGATTGTGTTTAATGAACTAATGCGGCGCACGTAATTATATATTTTAAAACACAAAAGCGTCCTTAAAGTTGTTCGCCTTAAACATATATTTACATTTATAAAAAAGATCAGTTCTAAAGGCTGATTGTTTAGTCTAGGGCAAAACACTAGACTAGCCATCATCGCATCCGGGTTTTAAATTTCGAGCAAAACCGACAACATTTTTGGGCTGGTTTGTTTTTTCGGACCTCGTTCGTGATCTTTGTCAAATGTTTTAATTAATTTTAATCGGGCATTCTATGCTGCGGTATGTGCGCCAAGTTAAATTACTATAGAAAAGTTGTGTATGCAGAAAAGATTTCTCTAGGGCAGAAACAAAAGTTGTTTTTTAGCCTCAAGTTGCATTCGCTACCGGTACTAATATTGATAAGCCCGTTTGGGATGAGCCAACGCATTTTGAATACGACCTCCTGGTTCATTCAAATATTTTATTCGATCCACGTATCTTCACGATAAGTGCCTTTAGTGTTGATGTCGGCTGAAAACCAATAATTATTGGGCTGGACGTATAGCTAATGGCTTTGCCCTATATTTAGTTTGTGGTACCTGAATTGGGGCCTTTCTCATCTAAAACTGTATCTGTACAAGAACAGATATTTTAACTAAATGTTTTGTATGTGTTAGAAATGTTATTCTTAACAATCATGGTTATTCAAAGTAACTATCATTCACCACAAGTACAGCTTAGATTCAGAACTTAAATTACCGGTTAGTTATTTTTAAACTATTCCTTGTTTAATCCGCAAATAACTTTTTAATAGTGATTGTGTGCCAGACAGTATTGTATAATAATTATATAAACTTATCTCCCAAATACTTCACATACACTAACTTTGCTTTAGCTTTGGACTAACAGAAAACTAAAAATCCAAAAGACGGAGCAACCCGAAACGCTCAAAATCTGCAATATATATAAAAAAACTAATCGTTAGAGCTTATCCAGACAACGCAATCGACAATTAATACTGAGCTCTCAAAAATAGTTCGGTTGTACCAAAAACCTAAATTTGTCATTTTTGATACAGTTAAATTTCAATGAAGCTATACACGTTCAAGCTATTAAATCCTCCTCGGATTTTTCAGCAACCGCATAAAAACTAGCAACAATGAAAACCCTCTATGTCGGCAAGAAAAGAAGCTTACAATATCGGCGGACAACTCGTCCAGTACCTAAAAATTAGATAATAAGCCCGACAAGTTGTTTTTTTTTTGCGGCAAAAACAACTGACTTCAGGCTGGGAGCAAAGGTAGCCGATAATCGAAGTCCCATTACAACAAACAAGCCGCTAAGGTTTGTTCCAACCTATGTGCTGTATATATATATATATATATATGTTTCATTTGAAAGATCTATATAAAACGGGACGCGTTTCTTTTTCAATCATTGGTTACTAGTACTGATAAATACCATCCCCCGAAGGTCGTACTTGTTAGCCTCTGTTTCTTCACCTATTTAATTTGAAACTTTAAGTAATAAGCTGTTTTGAAGCTGTTTAAGTAATAAGCGAAAAAAAAAAAAACTAACGCGCTTATCGAGCTATATTTTTTTCATAAAGGTCAAATTTATTCTCCAAGGCAAAATGCTCTCGTTTATTTCTACGATGTCAGCAATGTCAAACTAATCAGAAAGATATACTGAACAGGCAGATGCTTTTCGAGAAGAAACACCCCATAGTAGACAAAAGATAGTTTCGACTTGCAATTCACTTTGATCCTTAGCTAATGAGGAGTAGCGAACTATGATGTATCTACTGAAAGCTAGTCAGTCGTTTCGTTCGTGTATATCAGCAGAACTACTAATCTTTCTGGGGTCCGTTTGTTCGACGCACTAAGTTCATCACTATTTAGAATGTATTTATGATAGTGATCTTAGACAGAAAAGGCAGAAATACTGATTTTGTTTGCGAAGCTAATATCATCACGCGCGTTCTCTATCGAACAAGTATCGAGCAAGAACCTTACTCGACGACCAAAGTTAATTATGGTAAGTTTTTAAATGTAAAAATAGTCTTGAAAGCAGCTATCGCATTTTGAATAGCTGTTAACAAATCGATAGGTAAAAACAGCTAGCCATCACAAATTTCTATTACTCGGCTATTGATAAGATTTGGTCTGGCAGAAAAAATGCGCCTTACACTTCTATTCACTACCCCATCTATAGCATTCGTGTCGATGCTTCTGTAATTTTCAATTATTTGCTTTACGATGTTCATTTGGTGTACAAACAGTAGTTATTTTTAGACGATCAATAGACATTCTTAGTAGCGCTGTTTGGTTATAACTTATTTAACTTATTATTAACTTATTTAAAACTTATTTAAGTTTTGTACTAGCAGTATGAATTGACGGCGAAGTAAAGTCAAGACACTGTATGAAACAAGACCATCTATAAAAGAATGTGAGTGATCGAAGGGGAGAAGCGGTAACGATTAGCGCGCTTCGCCAACTGACAATAAAATAATTAATCGATGAGTTACTTTGCGCAACTATAGAACGTAAACGGGTGTTAAATAGATCAATGTATGACGCTGGTTGGAAGGGAAAATGAGTGGCAATTGTTGGAGGAAAAACAGCGGTGAAAATCAGTGGAAGGTATTTGGCGAATTTTATCGTAGGATTTCACGGTTGAGTTCGTCGGTAGAGGGGGGACGGGACGGTCGTGCGAGTGACGAAACTCCGCGCTTAAACTCGGAATAGATGTACGTTAGCGGAAATATATACTTGAATATATATACTACCATTCGAATGGTAGTATATATTTCAAGAGATCAATAAAGTGCTGTTGAAGCTTACGAACTTCCTATGTGTCTTTCATCGCCCGAATCGGCCCAGTGTAGAAGCGACACTTATGTTGATAAAGAATATTATCTATACTGAGGCAAAACTGGCAGCGACTTTGAGAGGTGGTGCAGGAATATATAGTGGGATAGAAACGATTTTAGGCTGCGCAGTGTATCGCGATACATCACGAATCCCCACCATGATGAAAAGCACAAGACAGCATCCAATGTGTTCCAGTTGGCTAAAGCGATATGTATCTCAACGTATATCGCAAAATGACCGATTTTATTCGGAAAGATAAATATATCTAAGTAGATTGTTTAACTCACATAAAGTCAGAGTCGTGTGGGCATGGACCGCGGCATACACGCACGTAAGTCGCATTTGCAAACGTGTTATCGTTGCGCCAACGGTCTATTTTGTAACACAATCTAAGGTATCGTTTCGGCCCAGAGTTGGCGTTATTTGCTTTCAATAAAACGCACACAATCGATCTGGTACTCACAAACACTGCTCAGAAATTAAACCAAAACAAAAGCCAGAAATGACAAGGTATCAGTTTAGAAAATGCACATTATTGCTGTGGCTGATAGTTTGTTTCATCAAAATTCTGCCTCTAATAATGGCACAACAAACCAATTAATAACTAATTATAGGTTTACACTGCATGTAAAAACTATGTTATTGGTTGTATGTTGAGTTTTTCGATTTGATTACGTTACATTGTACGAAATTAATTCGATATAGGTATAGATAGCTTTTTCATCGAGTCCAGGAGGCGCTTTCTCCGTCTACAGTCAAAAGCCTAACAGGAGCTGCCCATCTCAAAGCGTCTCGGTGGCAATTTAGAGACGTATGGAATTGGCACGTCGTTGTTGGATTGTTAAAAATTATCATCACATTGTAGACACTCGCATAATACCAATTCACTGCTGTTTTCTTCGTTCGATCTGGACCCATGTTTCTATAAACCATTTGTCGTTGTTTCGATGTCGCGCGCTTTCTTCTCCACTTTAATAGGCTGTGTACAGGCTCCTTCTTTTGTTTGCCCGGTCAGTACTAAGTCGGAGTTCAAATTGTTTGGTAGACTATCAGTTAGTGAAGGGTCGTTCACACTATGGTTTTTCGCAGACATTAGCAGCACGAACCGTTACTTACTACGCTTGCCACTCATTGAATGAAAGCATATGATTTACATATTACACAGATCTGTTCGTACAATACGCATGTGCTAAATGATAGAAATCAGCGAGTGCTGACGTCGCAAATAACACGTACCTGGGTATCGCGCGTCGGAAGCTGATCGCTTGAAGCAGTCAACCGTAGATGCGAAAACAGTCGACAGATGTCACCCAGCTGTTGTAATCAGTAGAACTCTGAATTTTAAGGACTTGTCGAAAAATAAGCCCCCCGAGCGAATGAAAAGTCTTTTCGTGTGTCCAGGATTAGCAAAATGTTGCGTAAGTTATCTGCTGGCAATTAGTGTGTATTGACCTGTGCCCACTACATATATGGGCAAAAGTTGACGCAGCATTCTATAAGGCACAATGGTAATAACATGAACGCCACGGCAAAGGTCGTGCAGCAAATGCGTACTGACAAGTGTCTAAATATAAAGTATGTCGATAATGCATGAGTGACTTACGTGAACATAACTATGTTCACTTATCAGACATATACGTAAAAGTAATTTATGTTGTTTGATTAAAAACCGCTAGATGTTCCAATGTGGTTGCCGTTATTTTTCTCAAGTCCTAAATGACAAAACTGTCATCTGCCACCATTTATATTTACGTAGCTTCTTGCTGTAGATAGTAGTGGAACTGATATAATCATGCTTTAGTGGTTTCACTAAGGTATAGCATGCTTACATATTCAGTTTAGTGCACGTAAGTATGTGTATGTAAATTTCATTGTGAAATACACAGGCCTGCTGAGCAGGTTATATTGCGGTATATTTTCTATATAATCGAAATACGCGATTGATTCTATAAATGGGGGAGCACTACATGCATCGGAAGCGGGGTCAATCCTCTTTGCATGCTTTGTTATAAAAATGTATGACGTATGGAGCTTACATGTGACTAGGCAGAACGTGTCTCTGAGTAATCAAATTATGTCTAACTTGGCAACAAACGGTATAAAGTAAGCGAGCCGAGTAGTAGGAAGGCAACCTCATCCAACAAAAACGCACAAGAATCTAAAATAGAAAGATTCTAGACGTTGACATTGGCTATAGTTTGACCTCCAGACGGTTTAGAGAGGCCTATTTTGTACTTTGTGTTTACTCGCTATCTCTAACAAATGCTGACGTGATTGTAGAAGCACCAACCATTGATCTCTGCTTGTATTCACCTCTGAATGCAGGTGGTATTGGAATAACGTGACATACTCTAGTAGAGTTCTTCAGACAGAAAACGTATTTACGTTAGGGAATTTGTAGGTGGGTTTGTTTGTTTCAGGAAATATTCATTGCCAGTGCTATGAAAATAACTTCCTACATTATAAGTCTCTCGCCCTAAATTTAATTCCACCATTGATTTCATCAATGTCATGAAGCCACAATATTAAGTTTTCATCCGCTTCTTTGTCTCTACCTCCACTCGGTTACGGGATATTTATGAATATGTATCATAGTGAATACGGTCGTTGCGTCATGCTATGTAAATGTTAGAATCGACATATTTTTATTTTAAACGGACCCTTTGTATGCAGTATATTTGCATATCATTTTCCATGTTGAATAAATATCTTATTTCGGTTCAGCTAACTACAGCATTGTACTATAGAAAGAATCAATTACCTTTTACGTTACCAATTACCATTAGTTGAAGTTGTCTGCAACAGTAAGATAATCAAACGCAGTTTTAATATGTATCTATATTAGGTTTTCCAGAGTTACTTGACTGGTAGCTCCGGACAACCTGGTATAGTAATCTCTCGTATATATTTTACGTTCAGTTTTCAACCACCTAGGTAACTCAGAACAACCTAATATAGCATATGTATCCTAAGATACTACGCACTATTGGTGGAAAAATGCGCGATCATCTACGACTATAAAGTGATCGAGAGTCATCAGTTAATAATGAGTTTGATAAAAAAAAAAAAACGCTGGTAAAGTCCAGCGTGAATTGGTAAAAATTTTAGGCAAGCTGAAACTGGCCACTGTGCTCTGTGGTAGTTCAAGTCCTCCAAGCTCACGTTATAAGATTGCAACAAATATGTTAAAAATAAAGAAAAAAGTGAAATACGGGTCGTGTAGAAACCGGGTCCGGGATAGATGAAAATTTGTATGATGTGAGACAATTTGCTCAACCATTAGTTTGGAAAGACGTCGTGACCATAAATGGGAAGCTTTCGTGGTCACAGTAACTCGATTCTTTAGCTTGAGATTCTAAGGTGAATCACCTCAGTTTCCAGTGCTTTAAACCTTCCGATTTAGTCCCAATAGTATTGAACTTTTACTTCAGTCAGGGTTCCCATGTCCTGTGCTTTTATCAGTTTTTGATAGATTCTGTCAGTTGCCTTATTTTCTAGAAACAGAAACGTAACTAGCGAGCATCGACTTTCTGCGCTACATGATACCTTTGTTTTTAACTTTTGGCGCTGGTGAGCAGTTTAAATATGATTCATATCCACTGACTTGCTAAAAAGCGCCAGGCATCCCAGAATATATCTTCATGTAAGAAGATTAAATACTACAAAAGAAAAAGCAAGAAAGCATGCCAATTTACGCAACAGGTGACGCGTAAAGATCGTCATAAATCCTATTTCTAGACATTTTCATTATCACATTCAGTAATACGAAAGCTTGGCCGACTCCTTGTTGTTTCAATTAAAGAGGTTAAAACATGTATTCCTTAGTTTTAAACCTTTGCTGTGATATTAATTTGCTATTTTATTGCTTTCATTAGTAGGGTTTATGAGAATGTTAGCCGGGTCTGTTCTAAGTTAAGTCTGTCATACCCTGTAGAGAAAATATATAGAAGTTTAAAGGTTTCAAATAAGAATGATAAAGATAAAAAGTCCTGAGTGATGAACAGCGGCTTAACTACAAAAGTTTCAATTAAGTTTAGCAACTTCTTCCAGTATCCAGATTCCTTAGCCATACAACGGCGCAGACCACTCTAATTTAATTGGCTTCTCGGTCTAATTTAATTGGGTAAAACTTAAAAAGCTAAATGGGGTTTGTATCAATTACTTGGTACATGTACGTTTGCAAAAGTAATTAGGGCCCCATTGGTCAGTCGAATATAATTAAGCCTTATTATTTAGTATGTTTGCTCATTGTGTCATATATAGCAACATAACATTAATTATTGGGGACAGCACTATTCAACTACACTGCTTAAGATTCCAAGATTTTACATTTACCTCACGACAAGTTTGGCGATTAATAAAATAATCACTCTATGAATCTCTGGACAAATTCACTACTTATTTCTATATTGTCGCGAACGTATTTGTACGTGTTTAAATGCGCAACGATCCATTGGCGTTTACCGTTGATCGCTGTCTATGATATAATATGGATCATTCCAACGCTGCATCTGCAGCTTGAATAAGAGTCTCTGCAAACCGGAACACTTGGTTCGCCTAGAAACTTAGGGATTAAAGTGTTGAAGCGCATGTTATCAGTTTCCTAATCCAACGCATACGGTAGCAGCTCAATCAATTCTGGCATTTTATGCTAGCTTGGCTAACTGCTTCGGCAATAGTGAAATTTCATCACTCGTTTTTTTTAACTTGATATGCCGTTCGTCTGAGTTACTGTGCATTTTTTTGTTACCTTGGTCTGTGATTGGGTTCGGATGTGAAATCATAGAACTGAAAAACCGCACATTTGGCACTGCTTGCTTTACAATTTTTATACCGCCTAGAAGAATACAACAAGAAAGGCTTTGTGTAAGATTAAAAAGTCATTGAAAGTATCCGACAGATTTTGCAGAAATTTGTTTTAGCCCTCTGGAGGTGAAGGTCACGATTTAAAACACAAATTACGCTTCTTGGGGTGATTCTATCTGTTCCGTGAAGATTAGGGTGAGTCACCGTAAATGCTTCCTGTGTAGCTAAAAACAAGCTGCTATACTAACTGGATTTTCTAGATACATTAGGGCAAATCCTAATCAAAGGAAGACGACTCTCATTTTAGATCTTTTGCTAATCCTTTGAATAAACGCATATAATTGATCGCACGCCAGAAGAAGTGTTATTTTTTATCAAAAATATAAAAGAAGTCGCCGTTAGGTTCTATAAGTAGATGTATTATGACAATTTTTAGCTTAATAAGGAATGGTCCAATTGCGGATAGATATCTTTGGTGATTTTAGCTTCTCAAAGATAGTAAAATGATAAATGCGGACTGCGACTCGATGTCAAATTGAATTAAAAATTGATAATATAACAGGTCAAAAAGGACAAAAACACTGTGAAACCATAATGTTGTATAAGAACTCCCTTATGTCTACCGATCCGAAATTAACACAAACCTTGGGCAACATTCAGACCTTGGCCTTAGGGTTTAAAATAGTTCCGATTTATACAACAGTTCAGTGGAGGATAGGCGATTGGAAATATACAGTAGGAGTTTAAAAATGGGTCTATCAATACGTCACTTTCGTAGATGATTCTTTCGTTCGCCGAGGAATCCGTAATGACCTAACGGTAAAAAAAAAGCAATGGAGCACCCAGGAAATGTATTTTATAAAAGCTTATAAAAGTTTTAAAAAAAATGACGTTCTTTTCCTCCAAAATTTAAAATGAGTGAGTCGAAAAGATAAGGTGCACTGACAAAATGCCATTACTTTCTTACTAGTCTAATAGGTATCTAAAATGTTACTTATTCATACTCGATAATAATATTCAAAGACTTGATAAATACAACTCAATATCCTCATCAAAAATCTCATCAATAACATCAGAGTGATGTTGGGGAAGAAGTATAACGAACCACTTTAAGCATTTCGCGTCGTAAGATTTTTGTGAGTCTTACTGAGTTTACAAAAACTAGTTTTAGAGACGTGCCAGATGCCCTAAAGACGGTACCAAGTGGCAAAAGAGTGGCATGATACCTACCATAATTTCGCTCACATCTCGTCCGTTTGTGCGAACCCATCTCCGTGATAGCTTGGCAGGCAACGTATTTCCCAACTAACATATTGTAGTCTAGGTTCGAATCCGGGCGTAGGCACACTTCGTTTCGTGCTGGTAACCAGCCGTCTGATAGAATGGTTAACGGCGACACCGAATTCGAAACATAGAAGTTCGTGGCAATTCAGTTTTCTGCAGAATCTATGGTGTAGCCCACGCATGGCAAAGCGAATGGAGGTATATCTGTTAAGCCAGTTCATACATTTCCACATGCCGTTTCTAATCGCGATAAAATATGCGTCGTTACCTCTCGGTTGCCAAGCTTTGGTCGTTAAGAGCTCGAAGCGATGACGTAGGTCTTGGACGACCCTAGCGAATTGAGTAGGAGATAAGTAAGATTATTTCGAGCCAGTATTTGTAATCCCAGCACTCTTCTGAGAAGAGAGGCTTTGTCGAAATATATTCTAGCGACTGTAAGATCTTCCCTAACGACGCGTATCTCATACGTCGCGATCGAAGCTACCGAACGAGCTAAGGGCGGCTGCGGGAAACATGATCTCACGGCTTATATGACTAACACTGAATTCCTGCATTTTTAGGTGAAGTACGCGATAAAACTATTGCCGTTCACGAAGAAGAGCAACTTTAAGTACAGAAACCAGTTTACATTGGTGCAGAGACGACCTGGCGAGGTGTAAAAGGCGCAAGCGGCCATAGTTTGGCTTCCCCTTCTAAACTTCATCGGCCCCGTCTATATCTGCTTTACGATAAGTCCAAAATCTATGACTGCCGCGTGGATTCAAGCTAGAGCTTGTTGCAATTTTAACCTCTTTTACCCGTACATCACTAAGTCGCTTGCAGGCAAATTGACTTCGCTTGAATCCTTGGCCATACAATTTGGTCGGAGAGGCCCCTTACCAAGATTGAGAGTAAGAGTAAACACAAATTTTCTCCCGTTGTTTGTGTGAAAGGCAGGAGTCCGGCCACTCCTTCATAGATCGTTATTTTGTTCTTCTTTAAACCATACCGACAAGGTACATACATAGGGATACCCATCTCAGCCAGCATACGCATAAGCTTGTTCCTAGGCGCGGGAAGCTGCCATGAAGCTGACGAACATCACGTAATCCAATACTTTCCTGGCGCTGGCCATCAAGATCCTGTGTGCCGCTTCTGTGAAACATTCTATCCGGAACTCATGTTGTTCCGTTTTTTAGTCAGCAAGCCGGAAGGCAGCTAATAACAAATGCTTTTCTTCATAACCCGTCACCATGGTGGCGCGGTTGGGTCGCCTTTTCCTTTAGAAGTCGCTAACATGGTAGCATTTCGCCACCAGGCTGGAAGTGTATGCAAACGTTTATTCAATAGTGACGTCCTGCGCAGTACCAGAATCACAGCGCATATAAGATGTTCATTGCAAACCCTATTAAGATCGGCGGCTTTTTGGTTGTGCAGGCTCTCAGAACTTTGCACTAATTTTTCTATTATGGGGTTTTGTTAAAGAACACCTCTTCCAATGCTGCGGTCAAAAAGGGCACCGGACATGGTATTGTATCCCGTGACACAAAAACTCGGGAAGTGATTTATGAGGGCTAGAGAATTAATCAGAAAAGCCGCGAACTGGTGCGTTAGCCGTATATGTCGTTGATGTTCTGCATCGGTGATTAAACGGGTTGTCTTTGTTACGCATACGTTTTTGGACAGACTGGCTTAAAAATGGAGGCGAAAAAGTAAAACTCTGCTGTACCTCAGCCATTTGGGCTTTCCGGCCACAGCTGTATAGTTAAGGTACGAGCCATGCTTCCTGCGAGATTGGAGGTCGTATTGTAGACTCGAACATCTCAATCAGATGCTGTGCGCATAGGTTTCAGCATTGATTTACATCAAGTACGAAAAGAACGTCATGAGTGCGTTGCAGAAATTTGTCTACGTCTAGCGTCGCGATGGAGCCCGGCCTCTGGCAGTCGACGCAGGCGCAACTTGGACAGCGAGATCCATAGTGACAGTATGTAAGTATGTGACTGCTTGCGTCTTCTGACAGTAAATGATTTTCATCGATATAACATATTTTTTTTACGTTAAGGTTAAACATTTATAGACGGAAATTATAATATAATATATATTAAACTAATTATTATTTTTATTTATTTATGTATTTATTATTATTAAATTAGAAAATATAATGTAATAGAAATTATTAAATGAAAAGCTAGAGTAACTATGATCAGATTAAAAAACTATGTAAGCCTTAAGTAGCTCAAGAATCACAACAGTTACTTGAAATTCTTATAATAAATTGTATGACATCCAAGCAGCCTCTCACGAAAAATTTCCTACGCTTTTACACTTGATATAAACATTTTTTTATAATGCTTATTATATGTATTTGTATTATATGTATGTATTGTAAAGATCGAATTAATCGAAGGCACAGGAAGTGTGACCGCAATTATTTGCCACAAATCACAAAGTTATTTCGGCACGTACAACATGCATAATGACGACACAGAGTTCACGAAAATCTTCGAATCGCATTAAAATGCAAGTTAAAGCTACATCAGAACTGTCTGAAATAAACATAGTCTGCACATGAACATATTTCATACGATGATACACGATGACAACTTTGTTTGCTTAAACATGTGCCAGGTCTGTCCCGAACACTAGCAGAAGCAGGTGTTGCAGACGAAAATTAAAATAACAACAAAAACAAACAAGGTGCAGGGATAATACTGTAACCTTTCCCGATATAACCCGCTGGCACTAATGTGGGCAAAACAATGTCTCTGATTGGCTGAAGCACTCTGTTCGGAGGATGGCGGTACTGGTAAGATTGTCGCCGCTACCTCGGTCACGCGTCGTATGCTGTTGTTTACGTGTGGTACGTATGTACCATTTGCATATTGAAAAGTGTCCCAAACTTATGATTTTGTGTATTTCTTTTATCTGTACGCCAGTCATCGAACTACCTGCGTCTTGTTTAGCATGTTTGTTCCTACTCAGATGAAATGGCATTGCATAAGATGTCGAAAATGTTGCCGTGGTTGCATTCGGCCTCCTTGTGGCGTTTTCATTTGCACGCAGTCGGACGCATATATAGACTGCGTTGTCAATGATTGGCATCTAGAAATGCGATAGTATCTAATAATAGTTAACTAAAAATGTGAGGCGGTAAAATTCTCTAACGTATGCGATGAGGATCACGGAAAGTAAAAAAAAAATATAACAAAAGGAACTAGAAATGCACAGGAGATCGAAAATATTTAGTAGAAGTCTGATCAGGATGGTGGTTCAAACAAGACCTTAACAGACGTTTCCGATTTTCAACTACCTTATTCTATGGAACATCTGCTTCAAGATGACAACGTTCAAGTTTGATGATTACATCATGTTTCGCAGTTGGTTAAAAAAAGAGCCAAAGCCGCTCAGAGCTCAGCTAGAATTTATAAGATACACTTGGTGACTGAAGATGCCACGATCGCTTATGTGCGTAAAATGTTTACATCATTGAATGACTATTTGAAACAGGAGCAGCGAAGTTGTACATGAGAACGCATTGGGCTAAATATACGACATATATAAATTGTTTACGTTAACCTGCTGAAGCGGAGGAAGAGTTCAAGAGCAAAAATAAAGTACAGGACAAGGCGGAAAGACAAGTAGAGATTAAGAGGAATAGCATATGCTGCAAAAAACGCGTTATCCTAATGGAAAGGAGTTACTCTCCGTTTTCGTAATGGTGTGGTGGTAGCATATTCACCAACCAAACTCAGGCACACGTGAGACGGTTTTGCTTCAAAGCCCAATGGAGGAATACTTACTTTTGCGGTGGGAGGCAGCCGTTTGAAGCCTTGCCTCAAAGCAGTACTAAATGCAAAACTTGAAGTAAAAAGGGGTTACCTAATCACATAGTCAAAGCTATATCTATCTATCGCAAATATCCTTCCCTTGATTTAAGTGAAAGTTATCTAATGTAGGAACATGAAATTCTGATAATCAATACGATATTTTCAATAATAGTACTTCCTATTTGTCTTTTTTTTTTTTTTTAAATAATATATGGGCCAAATTTTTCACATAAGCTGGCTGAAGTCGACTTAATCTCTTTTGATACTAATAACTGTGGCAATGAGATTGTGGTGATTGACTTCAAACGCATAGTGTCAAACTGAGGCGATCTAACGATAGCTGTTGATACATTGGGATTCCTGCTGTGACAGCGCCTAGATTTCGTATAGGACAGATAAACGGTCCGGTATTAACGTGACTGACTGAATCCAGTATACGAGATGACACTTGTAGAAGTTTTCCCGCCATTTCCAATTTACGTTATGTCACGCCGTGTAATTTTTGCTATAGCAGACATTGTACTTAAGAGCTCAATTTAATTCAGTATAAAAAGAAAAATAATTTGCTATTTATCCATGTCTTTAGACAGGTTCGTTTTTGGGTTGTTATAGCTATAGTTATACATAGGGTTGTTATAGCTACATCCCATACATATACATATATATACACTTTTATTCGGTATAATTCTGATGATGAAGCGGCATATTAGTTGTCGTGCATTTTCATAGAAACTGGTATTGGCTCTTTTACGTTATCTTTCGCACTGGATTCGCAATCCACTACAGAATCTGATCAATCAGGTGCAAGTACTGACATTCTACTATCTACGTTAAATGTTTGAATGATTAATACATAACTAGATATATTAAAACGGATTTAAAATACATCTTGTTATAATAAATGTATTTTCGTTTCCCTCTGCGTATATAATACTTCTCGGCTGGTCAACAGTCAGATCATGTCCTCGCTGCAATTTTACTGGCAGCCGTGGGATCGTGATACTTTGACGGTAGTCGGACGAACAAACAGCTTGCTTAAATTGCGCATCCGACGGCGGACCAGTAGGGCTTCTAAGATCAACTCGTGCGCCGGTTGCAGTAGTACTTATGCTCCGAGCTCTGATATGGTATGACCTGGAGGTCGTACTCAGGATATATAAATGAGATGTTTTAAGCCAAATACTGAACAAACATTTCCCTTTCGTAAGATCAAACGAGCTTTGATGAATGAATTAGAGCTCAGTTAAGACTATTTTGACGTCTGATGCGAGCTTCGTCGGGGCGTCAAATCCGCTTTTGAACAGCATTTTGATTTAAGAAACTGAATGCTATACGCCGGATGGTAAAGAAAGGAATTAATCCTCAGCGGACGGATCTGACCGTACCGTTTCTGTAGATCAATAAGCTGACGTAGCGTTATCGTTGCAGAGCACGCGAGCGCATAATTAATAACCTACGTATGCGATCGGTGGGCGTCCGGCTTCACCAGGTTATTTCCCCAGCCGTCTGTTTCATCCCCATCATATATATATATATATATATAGAGAGAGATCGGCAGCAAGATAATAGTGAATTAGTACCGGATGCGCTAGATACGGGCGCTGTGAGAAGTGCCATGTCAACCATGTCTTAAGAACGCATCGACGTGTGGCCGCGGGCACAGGCCGCAACGCCAGTCACTTAGCAGCAGCCTCTAACCCTCAAGGGAAAAGTCAAGCCAAGTGTCGTAAGAAAGTAGGTGGAACCTTTGGTTGTCGTTGATAATTTGACATTCAAGGTATTCACGACAGACCCTACTGAGAAATAATTTTCTTTAGGTAAATAAGCAGTGTCGTATGTGCTACTGCTCGTCGTATCATGCTTATCTAATAATTGCCAGTAGGGGTAACCTAGTGCCTAGTTAATCGTTGAAATCCTGCGATGCGCCAAGCCCGCGTAACGAAGAGGGTACAGCAAGACATTATTTTCCTGCTGCAAATCGATGACGCTCGAAGGAAAAAGGAAGGAGAAGCTTAAACGTTTTCTGTAGTAGGTCTCCGTTTCGAATTTTACGTTCGGTATCGCCGTTAGGTATTCCATCAGACAGCTAGCTCCCAGCACGAAACGAAGTCTGTCCATGCGCGGATTCCAATTTAAACCACAATGTGTTTCAAAGATTAGCAAACAAATTAGCAAGCCAATACGTTACTTTTTAAGCCATTACGGGGAGTTACAATAGACCTAATGAGCGGTTACCGGCAGATCCTCACGGCGTACGATAACAAGTAGAAATTACGTTTTGCACCCCAGGAAGATTATATAAATTCAAGCGTATAGCTTGAGTCGACTAAAACTCTGGAGATGTTCCAGCCGTAAATCAACGAGGTTGTGATTAAGTTAAATGGCCGCTATTTACTAGGATGATGAGTAGCGTTTCTCAGTGGAATCGAGGGGCATTTGGGGCATTTTCGACAGATGCTTTCAGTTTTCAGCACTATCGCTCTATACCTCAGGGCGTTGAAATGCTTGTTTGGTCTGCACAGAGTTATAATACTCTGGCTAGTCATAGGGTCTCTACGCAAGTTATCTCCCGAGACGCAGAGGAAGCAGCCATTGTAAATAGCCCTACGGTCAACGGCGAGTTACGAAGCTTCAAGCGTCTGAATAGAACTTGGCCCAGATAAATAAGTCGTGGCAGCATGTCAAAAGCAGACCGTCAATTCGTCCCGGATCAAATTTTTCGCTCGAAAAAGATTTTTATTTGAAATTCAATCTTGCAGCATTTTCAAGGGGGTTTAGCAATCAAAGTACACGTCGCAAGTACAGCCTGAAGAGTAAACTGTGTCGATTGGCCTAATGGAATTTTTAAGTTAAGACTTTGAGGTTTAAAATCAGAGTGGCATGGCGAGCCGGAATGCCGATGCCCTGTCACGCCTACACATTACGATAGTCCGTAGCAAGATTATGAGCCGTGGCATTGACTCAATGGCCAATTACAACGTACGAACTGACAAGTCTGCGCTGGACTTCGGTGGTGACCAGGGTTCAGAGGGGCGACAAAGTTGTCCTGACTACGAGGATCAAACGTTTGTGGAAACGGCCTTCTATTATGGTGGGTTTTTACAGTGCCGGTGCATATCTTGAAACGTGCTCTTTTAATCCTCTTCTTGATTATAAACTACTGCACTCTTTTCGTTCAATTCCTCTTGGAGCTTGACAAATCATAGCCCGTGTCCTCTGTTTCCGCGATGCTTCCAGTAATGGCCTTTACTATGGCGCAACTCCGTCCGAGTGCCTCTAAGGAAATATTACTCAGAGTCGCGGTTAGTACAACCACTTGGTCTGAACTTCAAAAAGCAGCCTACGCGCGGCCTTTCCGACTGACACAGGCTCCTAAGACAAGACTATTTGCGCAGGTCAGGTCGCTCTGGGAAGCCCCTTCTACGCCACTCTTGTCAACAGTCCGGCACTTCCCAATATATATAGGTTGTTGGCGAGAGTGGCATATATATATATTCGAGACTGCCACCCGAGCACCATTCACTCACCTTGACCTTGTCCGTTTAGTGGTAGATTTTAAAATATGTTTCGTCTATGGCGACATATGCCTTAGGGAATTTTTTTGTCGCTTAGGGTTCCGCAAATGGCACATAAAACATACCATACGGAACTCCAACTGGACTGCAGCAACTTCATAGAGCAATATTTTTAATATTCAAGTCTTTTTAATATTCTGTAATAGGTCATATTTCAGTTTCGTTATCAGAGCCCTTACGTGAAAAGCCTCCTCGATTAATTCTGTTCCTTTAAGACCTGACATCTGGTTACTTCCTCACTGGTCGTCAACAGTCCAGTCTGTTCTTAAAACGTTTGCGCCATCCATGTACTATCTTTTCGCTTAAAGCTTCTTTGTCTAATGTCTTCACCAGCCTTCAATGTATTTCAATAGCGCTTTGACCTGTAATCTTTAAACAAATCTGAATTTACCTAGAATAAATCAACCGGTTTTCATTCAAATCTCGTAGACTTGAGCATTTACTAGCCGAATTTTGTCTGCTAGTGGCGCGTAGTTTAAAAGTTATTTAATCTCAACGTTCGACAAATTCGCTTGAAATAACCTAACTGTACAACTCTAGTTGTCCGATAAAAATCGACCCTTTAAAGTGTATTTATGGTACATATATTAGTCGTTGTGTCGGGTTGAAAAAGGTACAGAGATGCGCATAAGTTGATTAGACTAATACTTTCTCCCTGTAGCAGTTTGTTTTCCATCTTACATCGTAATATCACATAATTTAAAGTTGTGGTTTTGTATAGCAGAATTCCGTTACCCATGTCTATTAAGAAGTTGTAGAAACTAAGGTTGTTAATCTTTTAGTGGGGTTCTTTGTTGGAAAAATTTTTGCTTTGACAACATAATAGTCGAATATTTATATAGAGGCCTAGGTAAAAGGGGTCATTTTTGATACAAATCAAAGCTTTTACCGAACCGAATCAACCATATCTTTGAATATAAGCTACGGAGTATCTTTAGGCATTCAGTTTATATATGTATAGCAATGAGTGGCTTCGTTCATTGCTAGATGTTTCAGAATCTTTATTCAGGAAGGAACCATTTAGGGCTATAACCGTGCCTATAATGTTGCCTTTTTCCTCACAAGCGAAACTTACTTAAAGGAGCGGTTATGTACCACTATAACTGGCCGGCGTAGAATATAAGGGAGGTCTGAAGTGCCAAATAAATCCCTATTTGACCACGTTTTGGAACAATGTTTAATTAACCAGCGTAATCGACCGACTCTGTATATAGTCTATCGTAGTTGCAAGAAACTTGACGAACAAGTATCGCCTGAAATATTATTCTTTAAGCGCGCCTAGCGTCGAAGCAGCAATTTATAACATACGATGTGTGTCGCCTGGCACCCGAAAACTGTGAGAAGACCTGTTGACGCTGAGCTTGGAAACGACCGCACAATCCAACCAGTTGCCTTCAAATCCCTGATTTTCGAAGTCAGCTACCAGTGCTTCTTTATAACAGTCTGCGAAAGGGGTCTAATGTTACAAGAGCGTCAGGCGTACAAAAATCGTCTTTCGGTGCCCAACACATGCATTCTCTTCAGAAGCATGGGCGATAGTAGACAAGCGACTAGAGACATACGCGTCTTAGTAAATCTTACTACGTATCTATTCGAGCCAATCGGTTGCCCATAAAACGCGTACATAAGCATAAAAATAGCAAGCTAAAATTATTTTTATCTTATTATGACCGTTACGTTGCTGTATTAAGTTCCAGCGTTGTTAAAATAGCTCCAGCGCCATTTCTTTATTTACGCGGTTAGCTTTCTTCCAGTGTAGTTGCGCGAGAATTGTCCATGTCATGAGCCCACTCCGTGGACCAAGGGCGATACAGCGAAAAAAAAAAGGTGCTCTCGCATGCCAGTATACCTCAAGCTTTTACCCCAGGCAGGCTGATAAAACGTACCTGATTGCGTTTGCACATGAAATAGAATAAAGAAGTAGGAACACGGTCCTTGTAGAAGGCCATTGTCGACCTTGTCAGTATTCTCAAATATTCTGTTTCTTGTTCCACTTTCCCGAAGACAGCTTTCACGCTTGGACAGTTGCATGAAGATTGACCAGCTAAAAAAGGCGAATAGCCTGAAGGGGTGAGAATGTCGTAGTGCATTACAATATCGCTAAACTCCCAATTTTTGAAAAGCGTGTAATGAGAGTTGACACTGGATTTTCCGAAGAATTAGGTCCAATCTGCATAATACAAGGTTAAACTCGTTCGTGAATAGCATGTTTGCTTAGGCAAGCATAGATATGATCGTGCTTTAGACTCAAAGCGATATCACGTCTTACAAATGCAATATATGCGCCATGAGCGGCACGATCATTCGCTCAAACTGGTAATTTACAGTAATGGTTCAAAGCGGTTTATTTAGACGGGGAAGGAAACGCTTAATTTACTGGATCTCCCTTATGCCGAATAAATAACATGGAAGTTCAGAAAATAAATCAGTAAAGCGTGTTAGGCGCTCAAGGCCGATATTTAGCGGACTTGAGTAACCAATTAATATTTAATAATGTAATATACATAATGTATAATAATAATTAAATATTATAATATATAGTAATATATTATTAATATAATAATACATTATTATATATTATATAACAATAATTAAAACGAAAAATCACACAGCTGGAAACGTTTCTGAAAAATTTAGCTGAGAAAATATTATTTCGACATGAAGAATTCTAAACATCGATCAAGTGTGTTTTAGCCTACGGTGTAGATTTAGTGAAGTGATGATGATTTAACTACAACAGGTAATACGGATCGTATATACTATCCAATGCCATCCAGTACACCTTTAGCACCGTTCATCAGAGTATATACACATATGAACAAATGAAGTACATACTCGAACAAAGCTGCTTTTATAATGGAGCAGAGTCGGTGGATCTAACAGTGATCTTTTTTCCGACAATAAGGGTTGTTAATAGGAGTATCAGAACATCTTATCACGTCTCTCAGGACACTTGAAATTATACATTGATTAGTACAATTATGTTTAAATTTTATTAACTGTGTCGTGATCTATTGACAATTCCGCTAGTCATTGCTGCGATAATTAGATCCACCTAAACAAATTTGAGGACGAGGCTTAATTACGTCGTAAGTATCTAGGCGCAGGATTACAAGTGACTACAGCCTTTTAGTTTATTGTGCTGTTTTCCCAATCAGCTAATGTATTGGATAAACAAGGCAAATATCCTTGTGTCCTTGGAACTACCTAAGAGATACCACAGTTGAGGGCTCTGTATATTTGTACATATACATATGCAGACGAATAGCAAAAGGGGAACCACCTGATAAATACTGAGTGCAGCTTTATCAGCAATTTTAATTTAGAAGCATATTATATGAAATTTTGACGCTGCAAACATAACTGGAATTGAATACCATAGGCTTGGTATTCTATACTTTGTAGCCAATTCTAAAGCGACAAAAGAAAATATTTAGAGTGAGTGCAAGAAATGACGTTTTGTAAAGCTAGTCCTACGAATTATACAAATTAACAATTGAGAAAAGGATAGAATGGTAGGACAGATCGTATAATTAGACAATGTCGAAGTGATTTCCTCCAGATAAAATAAGCTGATTCATATTGTACTAGTGTAGGTAAACTGCGGCCATAGAAATAAAATTCTCAATTAATTCAGTAAAATTCAGTTTATCATTGTCGGTGCATCTGTATACCGTATGCTGATAGTTATCATTGAATATAAGTACAAAATTTACATAATGTTACAAGTTTGGTATCTAGTCATAAAAAGACTTTCGTATACTTTATATCATAAGGTAGAGCTTACGAATACTGCAACATTATTTCACCAAAAGTATATCCTTATGACTATTTGGTAATAATACTCACTGCACTTAAATTCGTGCAGTAAATAACGCAGAATTACAATAAACGTACCGTAACCTATCCCCATATAATTAGGAACACATGAAATGGTCTGGGTTCGAAGCTGGCAGTTGGCACACTTCAGTGTGCCATGGTAGTGGCCAGCCGCCTGAAACAATGCTTACCGGACGTAAAAAGTTCAAACAGTTATTCAAATGTATCTTGACCATTAACCTTGTGCCATTAGTTCCCTTCTAGTGCGCCAGGTTAATGTGAGAAGAAACACCTACACTGTAATTACCAGCGGCCGCAGAGTTGCACTAACGTTATGCTAAACAAAAGGCCGGTTCGAGTGTACAAAAATGGTGCTATATAAAATGGAAATCCGCCCTTTTTAACATGCCGATGAAACGCTTAACGTGCATGGAGGTGCAGTCCATTTCAGGATAGGTAAAGCATATATTGGCTGTAAAGAACAACCAGAAATTGCAACACCATTTCAGTAATTCAGGTCAATTACGTCACCCCCAATGACTTCGTACCCTTGTCTCATCTGACATAAACATCTGCTTAAACTATGTGGGATGACAATGATACTGTCAAACAAAGCTAGCCCAGTTCAAATGCCTATACGCTACGTTGTTATCGAAAAGGATTCTGTTGATGCAGCTTGAAACCACCCTTCACTTTTTGCAACTCAACAACTTTAGGATAAAAATTAGTGGAAGTTTGTACTAATTTGACTAGAACTATTTAGCCGATTGAAATATCTGAGTAGCTATTTGATAACATATCATTAGCAAAAAATAAATTCATAAAATCTAATGTACTGTTTGGTTGTAAAAATCAATGCTGACTGATTAAGTTACGGCTCTTCAAAGATGATGGCGCTGCTTAGTGGAAACACTCGACAGGAGATGGTGTCAACACTGATGTAATCATTGAAAAAAGGGAATTGAACATAGAAGATCACGGTAGAAGTGATTATAGTTCAGGATTTCTAATGGAGAAACGAGTCGTTGGGGACGCGGAAGTGTTTAAACAAAATGGAGCACGAAGATACACTACCTGTCAATTCCATGTAAGAATCTTCGAAGCAAGTTTCAAGAGTGAAAAGTACAAATCAGTATTGAAGCCCTCGTAGGGTATATTCCTGAGACTATTTGCGCGACTATGTATTACCAGCAAAAAAAACCAGCAGAAGCACACTATCACGAGTGCCGTCTATCAATGAAGCACCAGGAGGGAAATAGCGTCGAACAGGGAAGAAGCGCCTTCTGTATCAATTAGACTCGGAAGCTGATGCTGACACTTGCAAGAAATTTTAGAACAATTTGCCCTTTTTCGAGGTTTCGTCTGAAAAAGAAACTGTCAATCCTACCAAATATATTGAATTTTCAATAAAATTCATGAATCTGTGGCACGGCAATCGACAGCACATGGAGCAACAACGCACGATTTCATTGCCTGAGTCGCGGCAAATAAAACTGACCGATGCTTTGTTCAAATTTGGGTGTGACTTTGAGTGCTTGCACGTTTTAACGAAAGCGACAAAGAACGTACCGTATTCTATCGTCGGTTCTGTTGAACAGACCGTTGATAGGAGACTAACCGTGCTAATGCAAATCGTCGTGAAGGGATTCCAAAATACTGACTTTAATGTGTGAACAATAAAATTACATCTAATATATGGATATACGACAAAATATGGATATAAACATGTTCTACCTTTTCTGGTTTCAACGTTTTCAACCCCCCTAAATAGTATACGCAATTTAATAAAAAGAAAACCTACCGCGAAACATTAACCCAAAAGAAAGATACCTTTATGCCCTACAGTAGAATATACAGATGACAAACATTTGAGAAATTCCTCGCAATGAATGAAGCTAAGCTTTATATGCCATTTAGATATGACGGCTTCACGAACGCTGAAGCTAATGTCATAAGAGGGTTTCTAGCATGGCTGAGCCAAGGTTCTCGGTGTTATTTATTTAGGATTTACCCATGATTGCATTATACACCTCGTTACTGCCATTCATCGGTAGATTATTGCGTTAGGTTGCTCGGCGATCGAACTTGACTGTCTATATCTAGTACGAACACAATATGCACTATGTTTATGAAACATCTGTACATTGCATAGGCTATGGTGAAACCGTGCACCATAACGCGTCACTCCATTTTTGCTGGGATAATCAAGTCCTTTCCTGGTCTTGTCCATCATGGTTTCTCTTTGCCTGAGATCGACCTCTTCGTCTTGTTGACTCCATTTTACCAGGCTTCCTTAAATTGCTGACGTTGACAGTAGGTTGAAACGGCAAGGAAAATCCTCGGCATCGCTGCTAGGAGGACAAATTCACTACGGGTTAGCCAACGCAATTAAAGCTCTTTTAAGGAGCAAGGCCTTTGGTCCGTTTAAATGCCCCAAATTCTTCATTGCCAGATTATCACAGATCAAACTCATTCCGTAAGCGGCAACTGTGAGATCGCTTGAAAGGGGCAACTGGTAGGGGTTAAGCGTTGCGGACGGAGATACTAAAACTTCATGCACGTCGTACGAGACCTAGGTAGATGAATTGCCCAGTATATGCGAGCTCAGCCTGTATAAACCGCATCTACCTCAATTTTTTGCGTGCCTTTAACTCCCAAGACGACTGCCTTTTGAGTGGGGCTTTTAGGCACTGAATGGTGTTACTCATACCTGAAAATTTGGCAATTTTAGAATCGATAATTCTTACCTACATCTCCCTCTGTTGCATTCCACAGAAATGTTGCCTAGATCCTTTACTCTATAATTTTTCAGTCTTTAAAATTGTAACTTTAGGAGCTCCTCATCTGCTATAATATTTACGCAGAGGACTTTAAAATTGGCAACAAAATTGAACAGACAGGAAAAAATATGACTTCACTGCAATCACCGAATTATCCGATTTTGCCACAGGTAAATACAAAGACAATGTTATAATTTTTTAATAATTTACAAGAATGTTCTGTCCTAAAAACAGTTTTTGGATGACGTACTGAATACATAGCACCTGATACGGAGTTGCTACATTGTTAACTGAACCTTAATCATTTTGGAAAAATTCTGGAATTATATCGGTGCTGAATTGAGATTCAGGCTGTAGTAGAAACAGTGGCCGCACACTCTCTTAACGAAAACGTGCAATATGATTCTTTGCGCCCTTATTTTGTATGATCCGGCTTTTTACCATATTTTTGACGGTATTTAAAAAAAAATTAAAAGAATATGAATCTCTGCCAAAAACGGACTATCTATGTTGCTGTACACTTTACAGTTTCATTTTACTACTCTGTATAGACAGTCTACATAATAACACAAACAGGTAAGAAAAAGTTGCTGGGGTGTGCGTCATTCCTGAACTTTTTTGATGTTAGGCCGAGTACTCTCTATATTACCTGATATTGAGATTACAAAACCAGGCATTGTAAACAAGATCCTTTCGGCGACGCATGTCATGGACGAAAGATACAATAAGTTGAGTATTTAGAAGTTCTTTTTTGAAATAGTATGTTTCCTAAAGGGTTTTTTAATTCTTCTGATGCCTAATCTAATGACTAAGGAGCCATTGTAAAACAAGAGAGGTTACTTCCTTTATAGTATATCAAACACCAAGTGGCTCATGTCCACGTTTTTGTTCGTAGACGAGTTCACTACCTATAATATATATATTTCTTCAATCAAATTTTTATTTCTATTGACGTTGTTATACGTCTTGCAGATTTGGCTACACAGTATCATCAGAATGACCCTAATGGTACGGCACATCAAAGTTCATTCATCCACTGATAAAAATCTATATATTTCCTGTGCGATTGCTGATAACTGGAATAAGGATTAATTTTGCAAATAGATCCTCGTTTTTGCTAATTTATTACAGGCATTCTTTGGTTTCTTAGCACATTCGAATCGGTAACATTATGCAAATAAGATTGTAAGGATGAATAAAGCGTTGTGTAACACTGATCATTGTGACTTAACTGTGTCAAATCTGATTTTAAGTTATTCAATAAACAACAGAAGCCCTATTAGGTAAAGCATGTTTTATTACTGTTGAATGAAATTAAGTTTGTTGGTCCTATATTCGATGTATATATATCTCGTCTAAATCTGGACTTTTTCCTCTTATCTGCTTCTAAGACGATATCTTCTTATTTCAAGTTTTTGTTTTATGTGCTAAACGTCTCATTACGGACGATTGTGGTTATTCAATAGAACCATCCGTAACCGTGATTCCATCTTCAATTCGAACTTAAAACAGTCGTATTTCCTTTTAATCCGTAAAGTAATTTTTCATTTACTATCAGTGGGCGTCACGTGATATTGGTCAGTGTAAGTTCGCTAAAGCATCGCTCAAATACGCTACAGAATACAGAAATATATCTATCTAATATACAGAAAATTTTATCGGAATCGAATTTCGAGCTGATAGCAGGCTAAAAGTTCTGAAAATGCAAAATGGCCAAAAAGTCTAAAGCGTGCAAAAACTCTTGAAAAGACTACGACCTAGCTGGAAATAGATATCTTTTCCGAAACGACCGTCTATTTCTCTATAAAAAAAAAAAAAATCTATCTGTAACAAAAATATGTTTTATTAATTTTCGATTCCTTAGAATATAAGTCTATTGCGGATTTTTGGGGGTGTCTCATGAAAATCTTTCCCGGCCTTTCGGAAGCCGTATGAAAACTCGCAATAACACAAACTGTCAATATCGGATAAAAAATAGATTCATTCATCCAGCGCAAAAAAAAAACTGGATAAAGGCTAATCGTCGATTAAACTGGGAAAACAACGCACTGTTATTTACCTTTATGATGAGTTTGTTGTTTCATTCTAGATAAAAAAAAAAAAAAAACTGGCGTTGTTTGGTAACAAAGTCGGCGGATGCACATTAGGACGAACAGTTCACCAAAGCTCGAACTCAGACAGAGCACTATCTCTATATGGGTTCGCTTCTTTACTGTAAGAAATGTTGCCATGAACGCTGTTTTTTGATTTTGGAACAGCCATTCAGAAAGTTTAAGCCCAAAAAAAGCGCACAATGACGAGCCTATAGAGAAGACAAACGGCTTGGAAGTAGTTCAGTTCACTGAAATCTATCTATAGCTTATCAATTAAATGATAAAAGCTACTACATAACAGTATTTCATATAAACATGTGTAGACGTGGAAATATAGGGGAAATTGAATTTTTAAAGAGAGGCGCAAGGAAATTGGGCAATATTGCACACAGATTTCAAATGCTGCCTAATTAAAATTAGAATGGCGAGCGTATTCAAAGTGATGTAGTTAAAATCACTCTCGTAATATTCCAGAGACTAGTAGATAAAACATGTTGTAGTGGATAAATGTCATTATTGGGCAAGGTCATTATTGGTACATTTGAATGAAAAGTAAATATGTGTCTCTTGTTCAGGCCAAAAATTACGCAGTAACAAAGTCGTTTCGACGTGCTATACAAAGAAGAATTCTATTACCGTTACCGCCGTAATTATAAGCAACACACACACATATAGGAGACGGTGTTTATGTCCTCGACTCGAAAGGTCAGTGTTTTCATAAATTCGTCAATGCTTAGCCCCACTTCCTACATGTAATATCCGTGTACGAGGTTGGCCTCACGCTACTTTCGAATGACTTCCCAGCTGACCATTAGAAAGTCTTGGTTTGATTTAGTACAAGTAACTTAAGGGGGCATCAGCTTAGCGAATAACGAAAAAACTGACTTAGTTAATCTTAGCTATCTTTTGTTAGACCTACATGTAGTACAACATGCGAAAATATCACGGATGTAGATGTAATATTTTAGATTAAGGACTGGTACTCGACCTTGTTGCTAATATCAATCGTACGTGGGAACCGTATATTTCTCTTCGTTGACCCCAAAGATATTGAAACGCTTTAATTAAGGCTAGAGAATTAAAGGTGATTAGCTGAAGAAAATAGCATCGACAGGTACACCTGATGGTGTTGTTTTTTTTTTTTACTCTTAAACCGACTGAATTACCGCTGAATTATTATTTCAAAAAGGTACTACAGTAGATGTTTGTGAAAAGCTATGTTGAGAAAAATAAGTTATATTGTTGAACGAGATTTCTAAATAGGTTTGAATCTCTAATTTTTCTTCATTAATTGCGTAATACATCTACTATAGATATGAAATTATTCACGAATAGGCTTTTTTTTTTTAACTATTTACCGTATTAGCATTCGTTAGGAAAGCTGAAGTAAAGTGCATAGGTAGTATATAGCGCAGCATATTGTTGCTTGACAAAATTTTATTTTACCAGCTCATTCATATTTCAGTGATTTAGATTTGGACACGCAAAACGAAAATCGTACGATAGAAATCATTAAGAAACATGTTTGATCAGTTCGTGTAACTAGCTCGTTTTCTATTATCTCCTAGCGGAATCACTTTCAATGCATGATCCCGTTCAATGAAATCTATCCTGACCATGTTGCTTGTAGAGAATAACACATTTGTTCACCGTGCCTACCAGGTCAATATTCAGGCTACGATAACGCTTTTGGCAATTTCATCATGTTTTGGAAAATTTTATAACTCACTAGTTGGTTTTAAATTCAATGATAATCAACGGTATCGAAAAGTACAACTAAGTTTCCTGCAGGGACACAGGCAGGACTTTCTATCGCCTCGATTTGGCATAGCTCCCATAACGCCTCAATAGAACAATAATCTGCAAGAAGCTGTCGTTTAGGCAAAGGCTTCCAAAGAAGCTTGACCGGAACTCTATTCAGTCTATTTCTGTTGTCAGTTCGATATTCCACTATGCTTACTGTGTGAATTAGCAGTACAGAATTAGAGTGTAATAGTTTTTATGTTTCAAGCTTTACGTCCAGTATAGCAGTTAAATACTCCATTAGGCGGCAGCACGAAACAAAACGTGTGTCTATGCCCGAGTACAAACCTAGATCTAGACCATATTCAACCATTGTTACATGGGGGGCGCAACTTGGACGAAAATTCATTTCTGAACAGATTAAACTAAATGTACAGTTTAATTTAATTGCTGCACAGTTGTATATTTAATGAGCGAATTTTTGGTCAATAACACACTGGAGAGTATAGAGAGGGATATATATATATATATATATATATATATATAGGTACTGACAGATCCTGTTCGAGCGCAACCCTTTTGCTTCTGGGTATTCTTGGCTCTTTTGAAGATTTAGTTTACTATAATATTTACCACTCAAGTATTCGCCGGTCGCCTAGTTTTTAAATTTGCCACTAAACATTACAGGCTAATTCGGCGTTACAGGCTAATTCGGTTTCACAATGGCAGATCCGGTGCCAAAAGCCACGAAGTAATTAACTTTGTTGCACTTATATTGTTAGTAGCAAATGACGAAGACCTACCTGCAGGCATCCTGAGCAATGTTTCACCTATTTAATTTCAAGTCAAAAAGCGATTAGGGAGCTACAGTTAACAGTCTGTTAGAATTTGTATATTACGAACGACTCTGCCAATAGCTTCGGACACAATAAAAAGACGAAAGGAAATTAACCTAAAGTACACAATGTGCATAAAATATGTACAGTACAAACGTTATATCATATTGTTTTACAAGTATATGGTACAACCCATAAAATGTCACCTGCTGGATGGAAAGTATTACTTGTTAGCTTACGTTATAAACAAAGATAATGATTAAAATCAAATTCAGTAGATACGTAAGGCAAGTCCACTTCGGCTGTACATATGACAAGCCCCAAATGGAGAGCAGATGCCCATAGGGACTTCTAGATGCGCAAAAGACTTGTTCACCTACTCAACCTATTCCTCAAATGAGACGTCTACGCAAGCGTCAGATTATAGGGTGCTATTTGTCGTCGCTTTAGATACGAAAATATTGCTAACCAGAGAAAATAGAAATTGAGTTCTTGAAAAGGGTAGAGATTGCACAGAAACTAGCTACCGTAGCTTTATAGCATAAAGTGATAAAACGAATTTGAAATACAAAAAAATCTATTCAAGATAATTTTCATCAGATGCAACTGGAGCCCATCAGAAAGTTTTAGCAAGTTAAAGGACAGCATGGATATAGGCGGTTAGGGTACAATGCGTTCTCACTGAAGGGTTATTTTACCCAGAATTGATATTCTACTCGCTCATCAGCTGTAAATAGCTAGAGAATGAACAAGCAGTTTTTTAAAAGCAAAACCTAAGTGTTCATTATGTGTATAGTTAAAATAAAATAATCTAATTCTATCTTAACAAGCGAATTTATATTATAACAATGACACAGCCACCCTATCTTGAAAAATTCTGTATTCATTATTAATGTTATTGATACATATATTTGTTACTACTTCCAAATTATGTGCAGTATCATGACGTAGTAATATTCCATTCGCTGCTGTTCTTTCCCTTCTCTCCACTGCCTGGCTATTTGAATAAATTTAACTAACATTTTAAGGGACAAACAGGCGTGTCGCTCCCCCGCTCGAGCTTAGCTGGGATGTGAAAAAAGTCACAAAAACGTTTGCTTTACGTACACATATACACTAGGTAATATTAAATGGCCACACTTTCAACAGCTTTTAGAGTCAAGCTCATCGTTTTGGCAAAATCCGATTATTAAATGAGTCGATTTCCAGAATAACAAAATAGTACATTTTACCGTGCTTTCTTATATAGTAATTTGCAAACGTCTGCGCGCATTCGTTGAGCCTAAACCGAAAATAGGTTACGAGCATATAAACAAATTGACAGCTTCTTCAGCATTTCACCTAACTCAAGCAATAAATCAAATAAACATGCCTCTGGAATATTGAATGAATGTTCTATAAAGCATTGCCTTTGTCCAGGGGACCCGTTTATGAGATATAGGAACTTGTCTCCTCTTACCTTGCATCATATTTGTGTTACTTCAAATGGTACGTAAGATACTGCTTAGGTAAGTAATTGTTTCTTGGCCATTATAAACACCAAAAATCAGCGTCAAAAGCATTGATCTTCGCTTGAAGACAGTTTACCCGTCACAGTGAGCACAACGTTTGCTTTTCAACACAACAACTTGTTGTGACAGCGTTACGTAATAAAAGCATACGATAATTGTTGTAACATGAAAACACTTCTGAATTTGCTCTTATAGCCACATGCTGCAGTCAGATTCGTATGGAGCACTGCCGAAACATATGTACCTTATTTACTTAATACTTAACTTGTTAACGAATAGCCGGTTCGAATAGCCGTAACATTTTAGAAAAATTAATTTTAGCCCAATTTTACAAAACCGAGTGGCATTTTTTGTCCGGCTGTCGGGTATACGATAATGGCGAGCGAATGAAGCGAGTCCCGGTGTTCCGAATTGTTTTTTCGTAGACAGTGGATGAAAAATCATTATATCCATTGCAAAGGACGACAAATCGAGCGGCAAAATGCTTCCATTTGGCCGATCCGTTTATGGGGTCCATTTACGACGTCTATTTTTGGCAATAATGTTGTACGTACATTGCTATTCAAGTATAGCCATTCTAAATTAGATATCGAAATCAATAAGATCTTGCTCGCTAGCAACGTAGTACGTTCCCATTTCAAATAACTATCGAAATACGTAATATAATATGAAAATTTAAAGGACATTCACGCTCCAGCGTTTTAAGGTAAATTATCTGTATAAAATTTACCCTCGCCACACTATAGTCGTTGTGTAAAATGCATTTGTGGAAATATACATAAATATGAGACTCAGTTAAACAAATTCAATATCTGAGTTATTGCCACCATTTTTCTTGTATAATGAAGGCTTCTGCTTGATACTGTTTTGTATACAAATGTGGCGTTCTGATAGGTTTCACTACATTTTTCATTAGTGAGCGCACTTGGCCAAGAGGAAAATTATGACTAATAAAGCGGTATATGTTCGTATGCTCCGGTCAATAAATGGGGGTTTGAGCCCACTAATGGCCTATTTTTTCTTTTGTTTTTTAAGTAATTTCTGTGTTTTTATTGAGCTTGTTTTTGCACTTTTTTGGGGGGCTAGAGGTAGCAGACACCTACCACTGAACATATATCATATTATATTATTACGGCCTTTCTTTATTAGGGACTATCTGCTTAAGGCAACTGTATGCCAATGATAACGTCCGACTCGTCGGTTAGAAAGGGTAATGCAGTAAGAGATTGCAACAGGGAAATGTATTAATGACGTTTCTGCACTTTACTCGATAAGCTAAAATTATTTATTATTCAGTCTGAATAAAAAAATCATCTGCCAGTTTAGCTGGGTAAACTGTAACAACCTAAAGGTTCACTTTTAGTTTGCAATTATGTGTCATGCTCTACTAATGGTTTTCATACCGAGAGGACAGTTCATTGTCTATAATAAATACTCGACTAATAGAAAAGCGTTTTTTACTTGGATTAATACTCTGATTGACAAAGAAGAACTTTAAATGACCGCAGCCTCCTTGTTAGTGAATCGTAGGGATGATGATAATGTTTAAAATATGAAAGGTTTCTGCGCAGATGGCTGAGGTTTATACTGGCCAAAGTCGAGAAGATATAATTTTTTTTTTAAATGAATAATAAATAAAAGACCAGTTCGTGTTCATTTTTCTAAAATTAGTAATACGCCTGGACTGCCTTTTTGAGCTGAGTCTGGCAGATCTCGCGTTTGGACATTTTTATGTGGATAGACCATATTGAAATAAGCACAGGACACTGTGAACCATACGCTTTAAACGTGCCCCCGTTTGCTGTTTTCTTAGCTAATTTTCGAAGCGCGTATGTTACGAACTTGGTCAAACATAAGGTCGGATTGTCGAGAGTCTCAAAACAAATAAAAAATTAATTCAGACTTTCAAGCAAAAGGCCTTGTTCTTGCCTATCCCAACTTTTGTTTCACAAAAAAACATATTTGGTTAATTTCTCAGGAGAATTAAGCAGGTTCGGAAAATAGATGTAACAAAAGTGATAAAAATCAGCGAAAATATTTTTAAGAGGAAATTTAGTAAACGTTTTTTGAGCAAGTGATGGATTGCTTCTTGGGGCTGCCTGTAGAGACTACATTTGTATGAAAATTTCGCTTAGCTTAAATTACATTATCATCAAGCTGGTCGTATCGATTTAAACAGCACTCGAGACTTCTCGGTCGTGAATCCGCTGAAAAGGCTCAAAGGGAAAGGAAGAGGCTGGTATGTGGAAAAATAGTACGCACTCCATAACTAGGAAAGCCTTATAACCGAAGCGCGACTTAGTTTGTTAGGCCATAGACTCCTTCATCCTTACGATTTACTGGTCGAATATAAATATGCTGCTGGCATGCGTATACCTGTGTTACGGAAAACACGCGGAAGCACTTAGTTCTTCCATCTGGCCGTGGTTTTTCAGAAGACAACCAATGCCAGCGGACCAACGATGTGTAAATTCTAGTTATCGAGGTAATTGCGAGTTAGATTAATTAAGCAAATTACCTTGTAACTGCTGTGAGCTTCGTGGTTTTGTTCAAATCGCAAGAGTGTATTGCTTGTTATAGGGTATTTAGGCACTATTTCTAATACGGTTAATGTACGGTGGGTGTTATATAGAGAGCGGTTTAATAAACCGAAGCCTTTTAGAAACGTGTATATAGGATTACTAGCTCCATCAAGACCATCGCACTGGATTCACCTGCTAACGCTGTTATGTTAATAGATAGCACATAGAAATCCATAACCATGAAAGAGTGAAAAGTGTATACAATCCACTTGAGTTTTTCTATGAAAGATACTCGGATAGTTCGTACACTGTGCTAAGACAAATATATATACATAAAGTCTAGGCTAGTCCTGAAAAAGTTCGCAGTTGTTCGGAGATCGAAGTTCAGATTGTTTTTTTTTTTTTAGAAAAAGCCAATATGTGCTGCATATTTTATAACTAATAACAAGAAAATGCTAAGCGAATGCTATGTTTGTTAAGACTCCGACTAAACTATATAACATAGTGGAGTGCTCATTATTACTTATAAGAAGCTAAATGCACTGAACTTCGGACACTTGGATAATCCCATTTTTGCGATATTAAAGAACTAAGAACTTGTATATGCTGATTCCTTGAAAAAGTATTGAACATTATTTCTATTTCTGTTGCGTATAGGCCTGGCTTAGAGCAACGATGTGCCTGTCCATTTGAAAGTCGGTTCAAAGGTGAAAATTCAAAAAAAACCTGTTTCCTATGTCATCTGGTGAAATTATCTTTTCAGTGTGGTTATATTGACAGTAGCTAATTTGTAACACATCTACGTGTTTTGTCATTTGAATTCGATGCAGTATCTTAATTTGAGAAAAATCAGTGTTTCAATGATCTGCCATAAAGTCTAACACGGTGTTTTCTACGTAAAATAGTTAAGTATTTGTGAAAAATATGAATATTTTCGCATTGTCTATTCACTTACAAACGACTCACAACGATTGAGAGATTTTAAGTTACGGTCGACAGCGGGATAAGCTTAAAGAAACGACGGATTAAAGATAGCACAACAATGGCTCAATTATAGTGGGAACACGGAATAATTCAAAGATACGTATGGATATCTGCTACAGAATTTCAGGAACGCTTAAACTGGTATAGAGAAAAATCTGAATTAGCAAAATAACCAACTACGGAAGTATCCTGGTCGAATTTCTAACACATGACCATACAGCATAGCCACGGGATGACTTGGCCAGTGCAACAACGACTCTACCCATAGAGGACGTTGGAAGAATATGAAGAAGACAATCAAACGAGTTACAACGAGGTGATGCAATAACGTTACCTGTTTAGCACTTTCAAGTTCATAAACCAAGTTTATGTTATACAGGTTTGAATCTCTCATTGTTATGTAAGTTAAGAAAAGCAACAGAATAGCGTTCATTAACTTAAAGCATACATGTTCGTAAATCGTGTATGCAATCAGGATGAATAAATGAAAGGTAAAAGTAGTGGTTTATAGGTCAAAGTGAGCGAATGTTTGATGTTCCTTACCACGTGGGCCTTCCGGCCACACAGGCTACCCGATCCTGATATTATATTGGATCAAAATGATTCTCTTAGAAGTGGCGTGACAGAGCGTGCGTTTATTGAGAGTCGCTTACACTAAACGCGTAAGTACTTTATCGTCGCGCCACCTATTGCCTCAGCTATAAACTAAAATTATCTCTTGACTAAAAATGCTTTTGTGTTATGTTAATGATATCACTTTTTGTGAATTGTCATTGGCATTACGTCATCGAAGAAGGCGCAAAGTAATGTTTTCTTCGCAATTTGCCAGAGAAGGGCAATATACTGGAGAGTAATTCTTAAGAGTCCCTAGTGGGCTTCAGCGAAACATCAACTATAAGGCACCCAATACCTTTGGCGGATCCCTCTGCTTCGCCGTAGACAGTTGCTTGGATGCGATGAGAATATTGTTTTATAAGTTTGACTCCAAATGCCTTTTTCTATGGGAAGCTACGTTTGTAGGTGGCCACGAAAACAGAACGAATATTCACTGTTTTCGAATTTCAGGACTGTTTTCGGTGTGCCCCGTGATCAGTACCATGGATTCGTTCGAGCAATTTCCTATGGGTAATATTTAACACTCTTTTCATCAAGTGACATTCTCGACGCTAGACAGTGGTTCATCCTTGATACTTATGTCAAAAATCCCAAGGTGTGTACAGCTCCGCATTGCGTCGAAGACCCACAATACACGACTGGTATGCGTAGAGGTCACTTCACGAATTTCGAAATAAATACGGATACACATTTGTACCAAGTTCGACTTGAGAACTGGATCCATTAGAGTATATGCGGCGGAATGTACGGTCTCGTTTCTTATTAGTGTAGTTAGCATTGAGCACAAAACTTCACAATACGGCTTGCAATAAGCCCCATAAGCCGTTTGCGTTCTTCATTTGATGATTGCTAACTTATAAACCTATTTATTTTTTGTTCTTTTTCTTCCTTGTCTTCTCGACGGCGTTTCGCTTGTTTTCGCACTCCCTCTGATGCATCCCCTCCGAAGCAAACGTTTGTTTGCTTCCTCGGAGCCCCACGTCACCTGGCAGATCATCGACCAGCTCTTTTGGGTTTCGTCACTTTCCTAATACTCAACAAATTTTTTTTACCGGACAGCTTTGCTAACACTTTTCCTTGCCGTTTTTTTTGAAATTCGAATATATGTTCAAATAGACGTCTTGATATGGTCCATAGATTTTAACGGATGTCACGCAACTTATGAGATACGAAGGAAGTTCACGTTATACAATACTAGAATTATTTTTACTGATATTGTTCGTTGCATTTCAAGTTTGCAATAGGGGATAGTTGGACAGGAAGAGGGTATGGAACCAATGTCCGAGCCGAGCTATTTTAACTGATTCAAGGTTGCTGCAATCATGTCAAAACGTAAGTATAGTTTAATAGACACTGTGAGACTCAAATGGTCTTCAAAGATTTAATTATACTATATAGGACTATAGCAGATTTAGAACAGCTAACCGCTAACGCAGCTAGTAATTAGCGTAATAAAGTTCTCATTGTAAGCGTTATCCTGTGAATCACTGTGAGCTCAGAAAAAAAAGAAGGCCGAAATAGCTACTTCATCTTTTAGAGGAAAAGGATTAGGGAAATAAGAGGACCTGAATTTAGTGCATAAAACTCCGGCTAAAGTCTCACGTCACAGTAGGTTAAAATACCTAGAAATGAGGTATGGTGCCCATAGAAGAGATTTACACATAAACCTTTTTCAGAAGAAGGAAGAAACTTGAGAGTAAAAGAAGGCTAAGTGTGAACCTTCAAAGTGATTTTACTCATACAGGACACAAGTAGTGCAATTTAAAAATTAACTCATTAGGTACGTGTTGCCTGGCAACGTTAATATTAACTCTCATTTGTTACATATAAATGTTACGTCCCGCGCGCAGTTGTTACTGAGTGCTGTGAGTGTGTCATTTTTGAAGTCAATCCACTTTAGCGTTAGATAAACGAGTTGAGCTGTCAACGCCACTAATGCTTAGCATCAAGCCATTTTTGTTATATTTTACACAGAATATTTTTTTTGTTTTTTGTCTTTTTCAATGACCTATAGCCCTACGATTCGCAAAAAAAAAGCACCAAGTAAAAAGACTATTATTTGCCCTTTCTTTGATAGGTTACCTTTCATGCTAGGCTTCAATTATTATTTGCTTACAATATTTATGATGTCTATGCCTGTCACATTATATAGTAACTCTCCCTTATTTTAAGGTAACTATTTATACATAGCACTAGGAAAATGCAAGTTTTCCATTGTTGTTATGAAAAGTTGAGATTGACGGGAAATTCGTCAGGAAGTTAATATGCTGAAAATCGTTGCAAGCGGAAGGAACTGTCCTATTGAGAAACGCGAGAATTTATCAAGCCGACCAATGAATTATAAATAGCTTGTTTAAAAACTGGGCTGCGATACATCAGCCTAAAATATCCCATTCTTCAAAGAAATTGACATTTCTACTTCCCAGTAAGTGAACAACTAGTGTTCTGAACTTCTTTCTTAAGTTGAAAAGTAGATTCCTTCGAAATGTGTGTTATATCACGCTTCCTAAAATATTTTCTATAAAAAATGTTTTATTGTATATTTTAATGGAGCTAGAGTTCATCACACTATGACGATAAAAAGTCCGTTCGTTATTGTTTTCTGTATTAATTTCGTAATCGTTCGTTGGAAAAGCCGTTCTTTGTTCTATATAGCTGTTCTCGTTTTATCCAGATCACCTGTTTTGTCCTTACTCTCGGTCATAAACGGGCATACTAGATAGTAAAAAATCATGTTCTTGAATCCCACTATATTATTTCATATATTTCTCGATGCCAAGAAGCTGCGAAGACATTTTTTGGATTGAAGATGCTATTTGGGAGACCATGTTATCGTATTTGGGCGGATCGTTGGTTTTGATCGATCTGAAATAAGATGTCTCGAAAATTCTATTGTAAAATAAACCATTGGGAAGGTGGCCGTTCATACGCCAAAAGAATATCAAATAAGTTTAGTTGGAGGACCGAATTATATCCCAAGCTTGGATGAAATAGAATATTGTTTAGTACACATAACAAACTGATAAGCGAAGTAAACGGATTCTAATTGTCTACCCTACACGTTTTTTTTTTTAGGTTATAAAGATTTTCTAATTCGCGTTTTAAGTTCTGCATATTAGAAGTATTTTGGTTTCAAACTGAACAGTTCGTAAATGTTACGTAGAAGGCCGTGGCAGCAAACGTTTGTGTTTACTGCCATAAAACAAAGCATTACAACTATGGTTTCAATACGCTTATAGTAAGTTAAAAAAAAAAAAATCAAGAATCGTTAAGCGAGATATCGCGTAAAAAGTTCCGTTCAAAGACTGTTTGAAAAGATTGTTGTTTTAGATAGCCTTTTACTTAATTTGTGGCGAGAATTTTGTCTTTACATATAAAAGATAATGAAATAGTAAAGATGTACTATACATATCAATCAACAATAAACCTAACGTATAAGTGTTAAAACGGCTATAAATACAGGTTGACAAAGCGCACCCTTACATATTGATTGGCTGCTGAAAACGACGTAATTAAACATGTTCTTCCTACACAGCGGATCAGACCTCCTCGACCACATAGTCTCTTATCATATTGTCAAAGTATAACTCAAGTTTTGTTATAATGAGACAAATGAGATCAAAATATGTTGATGCATCGAAGAGATCCTTTGAATTAATCTGCTAAGACTATGAAGACTTTTCCATTTTGTAGGTCTTATCTTTCGACTGTGTTCATCACTGTGCGTGAAAGGCTTTTAATACGTATTCGATAATGACGGTACCTTGAGTGTCAGGGCTTTTTTACTCACAAGATAAAGAAGTCACGTCCTTACGTACATTACGCTTAGTAGCTCCGCATACTGTGTATGCATGTTGAGTACCTATGAAGTGTCGGTATTTAGAAGACAATTCAGGAAATTTCGAAACCAACTATTCCATGGAAATTCTGTGGGTGCTATTCGTCTGTGGCATTGTAGGCATCATAATGTCGTTTTGCATCATGCTTCAATTAAATATGAACGAAAGGTTTTTACTCTAAGTGAGTACCTGTTTGTGGCGACCTGTTCGTTTTCATAACTTGTAACTCTAAAGTACTGTAAGTTGGATCATAATAAACTTATTTGGGACAATAGTTCAATATGCAAGAGACTCATCTATAAGGTGCCTTGAGAATTATCTTCAATTTTGATTGGACTGTTTGTTTTTGCGGATCTAATTTAGCCTGAAATAAACCTAGGTTTTTATCTTTTCTAAAATATAACCTAAGTATCTAAAGAGGTGTTCACAGATAAAAACAACACATGGCGGCAGCATACCTCATGGTGAACTCAACTGGCCAGTCGAATATATCAGGGTGTATTTTCTGCATCCATGTCACCTCTGCCGGTTCTTATGCAGGAGTGTTAGGTAAATTTCTTTTAGTGTATACAGTTACGCAAATAAATTAGCATTTACACTCGTTGCACAAAGTCTACAAGATGGTCCTTGACCTTTCCTTATCACTTTCAGGACGACTGCTTTTGAATCTCGCATTCTTCCACAAAGGCCTAAGGTATACCCACTTTGGCTCTCGCATCAAACTTTAAAGTGTCGTAATGTGCATGGGACGCTTTGCTGAGCGTACATTTTAAGACATTGCAGGCAGCAAAGTGGTTTACTTGTCTGCCGGATGATCTGATTGCTTCAACGTCTGATCCAAGCTACATCGCCGACTAAAAGCAGCAGCCCCATGCATTGTCCACTAATATCTACAGTGAATTTGTTTTATACGCGGGCTTTTTATTGCGAGTTTCGGCAGCAATCTATAGCTTGAGCACTGCGCTGGAGCGATTTGCGACATTGCCCCTATAGAAGCCTCACACGACTACAATCAATCATGCGACGAAGCGTTACGCAATTTTTTTATATTGTCTTGCCTTAGGGGTACGCCCTCTGAGATCGAAAAAGGTTTGCTGAACGACAGATTGCATTTTAGAGCGTTCAATACCTGAGCCAATATAAGAAAAGCTTTACATTTAGAAATTTACTATGATCTATTCAAAATTGCTTGAATATTATTTCGTACGGGCTATAGAGTCCGCAGAGGATGAGCTCACTTCACTGATTGGTATATTTCGAAAAATCAAATCCTTTGATCTCCATTCAATCCTTGTGACTTAATGCTACTCAATACCTCCCTTTGGGGTTGTATGAAAGATCAGATTTAAACGAACAAATCAGTAGCTATCCAACAACTAAAAGCCAATGTGCGAGCAGTGATCAAGTCACTCGATCATGAAATATATATATATATATATATATATATATATATATATATATATGATAGAAACTGTTGCCCAGCGGGGAGCTCGGAGACGGTAAAGTAAATCGTGATTGTAGCTGAAAAATCTTTCAAGGTTGCTTTCTTAATAACCACTTTTATCTATGTTTTTATGTGAAAGAAACATATTCATATGATAAAATCCTTTATACTTATAATATTTTTAGAGGCTATCCGTTTAACTTGAACAATTAACATCCGGTCGACAAAGTTTGTAATTCCTGTACTTACGTTAAAAACTATTGGTATAGCCGCTTTGATCTTCACATTTTTGTATTGGTATTAGCTAATGATATGTGGAGGGGGCAATGCTTCTCGTCCATTTCACGTATTTAAAATGGCTCGTGTAATACATTACGCAATACATTTGTTTATATAATCACATTTGTGGATTGCACGGACTGACTATGAATTTCTCACATAAAACACAACGCTAAAATTGTTGCTCAACAGAAACAATAGACGTTCCTTTAACTCTTGTTATACATACCCTATCACACGTTTCTATGAAAATACATAATAATAATAGAAAATATATAGATTAATAATGCATGCAATATGACAAAATAAATAATGAACATTCATTCGTATGGCCCCTATGTCATAACATCCACAAACTCAGAAAATTTAGAAGGAATAAAAGTTTGCACCATAGTTTTCTAGTTTGCGACGGCATCAGTGCTTGATGCTCCTGAACGAAGGGGCAACAGCCTTCATAGTATTTGTCACAATTTTTCCTGCATCTATTGCAAATACACCTCTCACTAAGTTCATGCAAGCGTTCGTCCGTACATAATTCGTGGAAGCTCTCAATAGCGAAATGGATTACTATGTGAAGATCTATCCGCTCCGGTTCTTCCCAGCCATTGTCTCTTATTGCCCTCATCTTCTGAGACTCCGCCTCGGAAAAACCTCAGTTGCCGGAAGTCCAGCGAAATATCAAATCTTCGATAACTAGCGGTTTGGTAGTAAACTAGTAGATTTCTTGTCGTAATACGATTGTTGATTTAGAGTAAGTAGGAGGTTTCAAATTGGTTGGATAATCCGAGATTTTCTATAGGAAATCCAGCTTCTATTAAGCTCGAAAAGCGCTACCGGAGCCACTCTGGGGCTGAGCAATCGGCGTGTTTTCATAAGGTAAAGACAACTTGGGGTCGCAATGATCGCACAAGATGCTGCCAACGTTTTTCTATATCATTTTGTAATGTGCAAGATGAAATCGTGACCATTAAAGGAGACGAGTAACCCAACTTACAGAATTTGTTAATGTGTCGAAGAAAAATCCGGCGAGAGACAATATGCCGCCAGTCACGGTCCTGCCTACCCTTCGAAACTTTACGTCTCCGATCTTATTCAGGTTGATCGTTAACTCCAGTTGCGTGACCTTCGTGTAAGGTCTAGTCCCTGCTGCACCTCATAGTCCGTGAGGGCCGCGCATTACCAAGTCATTCGCGTAGAAAATAAATTCGACTAGGTTCCTTAAGCCTCTTATTCTGTCAAAAAGATTTTGAAAGCAAACCAAGTACAAAAACGGACTTAAATCATTATTTTAGGACAAGCCAGTCATTTGGAAAAAACATTCAGCTCAAGCACTCGGTCATCAATGCCAATATCGTTTCCCTGTAGGATCGCAGCTGAAGTATGTGGAACCAAATCTCTGGGTGCAGCATCGGCATCGATCACATCACGCTGAATACGCCGGTTCTCGTAAGTTATTTTGAGGTTTTCATTTGCGAAACACGATTAGAGCCCCAATAGTGTAAGAATTAGAGGATTTAACGAACCCCTGTGTTCCTGTAAGTTCACTTTAAATAATAATCAAACAACAATACAAACTTTAGATTTAATCCATTCAGTTTCGGAAGAACTTGTTACATGAACATAGTCGTCGGCTGTAAGCCTTTGGAACTTCATTGGAAATGGAGATGTTCAGCGTTGTTTGACAACGGAATAAAAACTGAGATTTATCGTTCATGCTTAGCTAAAGCCAAAGCTAATGGTTGGTTCAATGTAGTAGAATAGAAAGGAAAGGGAGCGAATTGATTCTGCAATTAATTTGATTCTTTGCAATCTTCTCATAGGATATAATACTTTGCTATCGTCTATTGCAATAAATCGATTCGATATCCGGTTAGTGTAGCAGTTCGTATAAAATTTCGGTTCCCTTACGAGAGCTACTGGGTACTTCGTAAGGAATGCATTCGTTACTTGTCACGAAATCGTGACTACCCGCGCGTGAGAATAGTAATGGTTTCCTTCGGACTAAGCACCGTAAATTGGATAAGCATCAAGTTTTTAGCATGAGGAATGTATACTTCACAAGCATGTATTTTATATATACGAACCTTAGAAGCCCTGATGAACAGAAAACGCTTGAGGGGCTATATGCAATAGTTCTACGTGGCTTCACAGGCGGGCCTCCACATGGTATTTAGCATCGGGGACTTATATGTAGTTCTTATATATATATATATATATATATAGACAAACAATAGTTGACTACATATGCATGTTGTGACTAATTTTCTTGTGTATATTTAATCATCTATTCTGATTCGTGCTGAGAAACGCGCAGGGACGACGCAGTTTGGTCCTATAGCAACGCATCATCATAAGCACACAAATGGATATGTAATAAATTTTGAGAAATTTATTACATTTAGCCAAAGCTTTCGATATGAAAAAAAGCCCAAAATATGCAGAGAACTTGATGCCCCTATGCTTCGTATAAAACAATTGTTATCATTAAGAAGTAAATAGCGATTATTGCTCCTTTAGATCAAGCTCAGGAGGAAGCTTTAAGGATACATTTCTCTTCCGGCCTAGAGTTAGCTCTAGAAATGCGGAAACTGAAACTGTACAAATACAAAAATAACTTCATATAACGATATTGTGCCTTTGACAGCCCATGAATCGTGCGACATCTACACTGGAAGAAACACGATGAACAACAGAATAACTAGATCAGCTTCCTTCCATTAAGGATGCACCTGTTATTAAACCGTAACTATCGAGCGATAACTCTGATCGTCGCTTCTAAATCCCGGGATTCGAAACACAGCATCCGCAGCAAAGCTAGAAAACACCTGGCAAAAAATCTCAGCCTTGGAACTGCAGTAAAAGAAGTAATTATTTATTACGACAGGGCTGCCCTTCAGCATAGCCCGATTATCAAATATATTCCTAAATACCAATATGCTTATTCAAACCAGGTTTGTTGTTCTGGTCGTTATCTTCCTCTACCGCGAGGCTCCTGATTAACATAAACTGACAGCATAACGACTGGTAATAAAGCATTTAATTTATTTACTATCTACAAGTGTTAAATTCTAAGGCCACTAGATTGTACGAAGGTAAATTTTTAACTATAATAACTAATCATGTGGTACACTGATAACAATTGCGCTATTTCAGCAGTGTAGCTCAAACTGTTTTTCAGTGTGGCCTCCTGAGAAACATACATAGAAGCTTTTAAATGTACATACTACATGCTAAAGGTACATATATAGAAGATTTTAAATTACAATCAAGTGTACTATAGTAAATCGTTTATCATTTTCTATGAAAAAAAATTAACATCAAGACATGTAAATGAGTGTCTCGATGCATGCCGTCTATATATAACTTCACTACTGAAACGCTATCAAAATGCGTAAATTCTCTGAGTCCAAAATCGAATGGGCTCACCTCCGAAGCTTGGATCTGGGTATGAATGAAATGAAATGTTGGCTGCTAGAACATTGCCATATCACCTCGTAGCGAAACATCATACGGATTCTGTGGGTATACGGGCGTTATGCCCGAAAAACTTTTTGCCTGGCTTCTTATAGATAGAAAAAAACAAACCAATCTTCTTGTACTGGCCTTTTTGTCCTGAAATTTCACTGCTGCTGGCCAAGTCTTGGAACTAGAATTGTTATGCTGACCACGTCCCTTGTTAGTGAACACCACCAGTGGGAGGACCAGGCATACGTAGCAAAGCACATAATGCAGTCGAAAAAATAAAGATTAACGTGATTTAAGGACAAGGTCAGATGTTAGTAAATGAGGAGCGAATAGCTACCATTAAATATTGCACGTAATGGTAGAATTTGTTGAAAAGTGTATCTTGACTTTGGTTTACGCGAGGCGGCTCATTTGACTTTAGTTTCACAGTAATTAGCTAATAAAAAAAAAAAGTGAACTGTACCACGCGGATGCAAGAAGTGCAGGTTACGAACCAGAGGTAGACCAGGTGGTTCAGGACAATTTCCGGGAAACAAAGGTTATGCATAAGAAAATCTGAAAACCTTTTCCTTAGAAAAGGTATTTAGACTCCGAAACCTGAAGCATATAATATAGTTTTTCGTGAACTCTTTTACATATCTGGCAATTACTCGATGGCTAAATCATACGTTCAGTGAATCAAACAGATTTAACGCCCTTCGACTGAGCTAAATATTAAAACTTTCTATACACCGAGAGCGTTTGTCTTACGCACTCAGACGCATATTGCCAACAAGAGATCAATGTATGCATTTATAATGCATAAAAAAAAAAACAAATGTTTAACACCGCTTGTTGATGATCGATTGGTAATTGTTAACTTCGAGTAGTCTGCGACTATATGATTTTGGTTCATATAGTAATAATAGCTGCGTGAATGTCTGAACACTGATTTAATAACAAGTAGGAAGCTGAATATGTGAGGCGAATACTATACATTACAGTTTACTTCCTAGAAATAAACAGAAGAGGTCTGCAGTAAGGTAGCGACAAAAAGATTCTCTTTGTACGTCGGTCTCTATAGCCTATAACTGTAGATGAAAAAAAAAGAATAGGTATCGAGTTAGTATTAGACTATATCGTCTGCTGTGACATGTTACGTCTGAAAACGTAACGTTACAGACTGTTAACCCTTTTCACCAAAGAGATTCAAGTTTCCAATTTTATGTTTGACATTTGACTGATGATTGGAACTAGTCATCTTGCTATTTACAGATATACACAGAGGTGTTATAAGCAATCGGTACGGTAGTATGTACGGCCAATGCTGTAGCAAACAATAATAAGCTTTCCGTTCAAACCTTGTCAATGACATAGACTACACGACAAATACAATCAACTGTTCCTGTATATATAAGTAGCTTTATCGGCAAGTTGAATGCTCGACTGATAAAGGGGTTCCTGTTTACTTTTCAAGCACAATATTCCTCAACACGATTCAGTCAGTTCCGACAAAGCTATCCTAGAACGAGAATCAATAAAGTGTATTCTTGACATGTGCTTTCGAATGTAGATCCAGTGTGAAGAAAGGTGTTCTGCAATAAACCTCCTGACATCCTTAGACAAAATCAGCAATAACTGGTGCATTTGTGCGGTGAAGTTATTTTTAGTCATTCTTTCACCAAAACTTTTCCAAGAAATCCCCTTGTCAGGAGCACACTTACCCAGCTTGGCTGTGACGGATGGCATTCAGCCGGCTCATCGCAATGCACCATGCATAATATACACGCCTTTGAAACTTCAAACAGGTCGGAAAAGGAGTCCTTACACAGATCAACACAGAAGGTAGCAGATGCTGTGAGAAATTACACGTCATCGGGAAATCGTCGAGTATTAGGAGATGAAATAATCACAAACTTCGTTCTCAAAATGTGTGGCCAAATGTCACAGAAAAAACGACTCAATTAAGGTGTACCCTTGTGGCAGTAGTATATGGGGTAGCAACGAGCGGCATGCGACGTCGAACGTGTCACGGTAATCGCTTTAACTACGAATGTTTCTGACCTATAGTACTTCAGCAATGAAAACTCTCGCGTTAACTCAAAGAAAGATTTAGGAAGGTGCAAATTCGTACAATCGGCATTATACTTCACTCTCTAGGCATAGGCGTTTCCACTAGATAGTGTCTTATCACCTAGGTGATTTAATAGTACCTAGATTTTTTTAACAATTAATTTAATAGTATCTAGATTTAATAGTACCACTTCCACGTTGCTTGATCGAAACCTGTACAGCCGATTTATATCTGTCATTGTGATTGCACATACGTATCACTCCTAAATCGTCTTCGTGAATATGGAATCGAACATGTCAGAGGTGATTCAAAGTGAGGAAGTTCTTGTCGAACGTTCTGTTTACGTTACTGAAGTGCTGAACGTGTGAACGCGCGCACCGGGATACAAGAAACACATCCAGTTTAGCAGGGGCTCACTTAATCTTGAGACTAAAGGGACATCAGATAAGCAAATCTGTGTTTTCACATTAACTAATTGGCCGGTTCTGCTGACCGCCGTGACTTCGTATGCGGTTGCAACACAATCGCAACGTCTCACTATAGAAAAGTAAGGGCGAAAAATTTTTTTATCAATAACATAATATGCAGTACGTTTTAGATGAACCCTAAGTTGAAAACCTAGTATGGAATTTTTTTTATAGGGCGAGACGCTCTGGTTACTTATAGCGAAGCTTCTCTGTGTATAAAAAGTAAGCCCTTTCAAGCTTTTCATAAACGAATAAATGATCATGACGGCCAAGCACAAGTTACGGTGCTAAAACCATGAACGGAAAATTTTATTAGCAATTATTATTAAGTGCTTTCCAGCCAGTTTTTTTTTTACTCTCTTAATAGGTGTTGCTGTCCCATTGCAACATCTATTAAGATATTTGATTTAAAATAAGAAAAACAGCAATGAAAATATGTTAGGTAGCAGGTTCTGTTACCTGCTAGTAGTAGCATGGAGTAAAGGTTCTTAATTTTTTTGCGGTATCGCCTCAGACGGCTGGCTCCTTACACGAAACGAAATCCGCTAGTTTAACAAGTTGAGGACTTTCTTTCACTGTCCGGCATTGCTCCGAAAAGTCCATAATGTTGTCTAGATGTATGATTACCATTAAGTTCGAGAGGCACTTCCCATCCGTGCTGAGATGCGAAAGATCCCACAGAACAAAAAGCAACTACCTTTTCTACTATCTTCATTTTTTTTTGTGTAATACTGCCGAGGCAGTCATGGCAACTGCCTAGAAATCTTTTGATTTTAGCATGATTTCCACAGTTTCTTTGCTCGCCGTCCTTTGTGACGCCTCTGCCCTCCTCGCGTCGCATCTGCTTGCTGGAAATTCATGTGCTCAGCCCGCCTTTTCTCCACGTACGCAGAAGATGCACATAGTAATCTACGTTTCGCTTATCTTTGCTATTTATTCCTAAAACGGACCGCAGTTGGTCACAGCATCTATCAGTGCTGATTTCAGAGCGCATGGCCATGCCTTTTTGTCGATATCTGGTGCATCAAATGGTCCTTTTTCTTGCCACTTATGCAAAGTAGTTTTTATGCTCTTGCTATTCTAGTTTCTTCTCATGTAGTAGGCCTCATGGCAACAATTTGGCAAGAATTGGGAGGATTGCCGTGAAGACAGTTCGTTAAGCTCAGGCTACTTTGGTTGCTACCGTTCTTTGGGCAAAAAGCAGAATCCCTCTATCTTTCTCTTTCTACCGACAATTATGTTAATTGAAACGAGAGCAGTATAGGATGCAACAGATTTAGCTACTGTCGATAGTCTTACTCTTTCCGGCAGCACTCCTCTGGGCTTAACCTCGCAAAATTTACAGCGCTCTTCTCGACCTTTTTCGCTGGGTATTTTACATCTGCGCCTTTCTTGACTCCTATGTCGAAAAGATATCTGGGTTTTCTTTTAATTTTAATGATACTTTATTCCAACTAGAGATTCACTCTCCTCTTAGCACCCGTTCTTATCAGTCAAATAAATGGCCTCACTTTTTTTCGGGCGCAACCTGCCTTCCAGCATAACCTTTATTGTGGTCGTTGTAAGCTCTGCCTCATTCTGGAAGACGTTCTTGTTTCGGGCAGTGATGCGCAAAGCCAGGTCATCGACATTATCTATACACTTGACTCCTTTCAATAGGCCCGTTACGCTAAGGACGTCATCACTAGAAAGATACCACAGAATGTAACGATCTCTGGGGTGTATCCACCGACATGTCCCGCCTTTCGCGGTCCGTTTTCAACACCCCATTTGTTAAATCCAAAAGGCTCGGTACCCGTAGCCCGGAAAAGAATCTATATTTTCCGTGAAGCGCCCTCTTAGTAACTCCTGGGCAATTTGTCGCGTTGGAGACATTCTCCGCATTTGAAAAGATTAAGAGCATACATTTCTTACCTCCTGGGGCGTTTCTTATAGTGCGCTCTATCGAAAATCGGTTTCACGTTTAAACCCCTTCATGTCTCTAAGCACAGTAGGCAAACACGTTAGTAAGCCGTCATGGGGACGCCAACGTACATCTGGAACAAAAAACTCACCTGTTTTCTTCGGCCTGTATGGTAATCGCAAAACTGTTATAGGAAGAAGCTAATCGGTGATGAAAACAATAGGCATAAATAAAAAAAGTACCATGAGATTGGTGCTACGTGTTTTCCGATTTCTCAAGTACTTATGGCCATAAACCTGTGTGAAAAAACTCAGACTGACTTGATGTGTGCAAGTAGCTCTAGCTCCTTGTACACATTCCCTTTTTGTCATTTACCGAGGTTAACGGCTTAAAATTATGGAAAATTGTGTTTTTGTTCTTTATTTATTTAACACCTTCAATAATTTCATTATCTAAACAAGTCTTTGTAATCACCTATTTTTTGGTGTAGTATCAAGGGTTTACCTTCAGTAGAAGTCTAACCGGACTGAGTCCTGGTGGAGCGGTATGGCAGCTAGAGGAATAGCTATCTATTTAAATAAAAATAATACCTTATTTCTCTTAAATCTATCTACTTCTTTTTCCTGCTTAATATCTGGTGATGAGTTATGCAAACGCTGGTATTTAAACCACCGTGGTAGCGTACTCGTTAATAATGGTTACCACACCAATTCACATTTAAGACGGACGCATTAGCCATCCATACCATATCGCACTGTAAATACAGAAATAGGCCTCAAGATATACTTCGTTACCGTCTGGCTATTTGGCTTTTTTTAAGACGACACGGGTAACCACGAAGATATAATTTTGCAACGGAACTTTCTCATTCTTGCATATAACACATAAACTAGTAATCTAGAAGGTTTAAATTCATTACAGCCTAAAGATCAAAAAGGGCTATATGAGTCAAAATTTATTAAACGGTAATATTCAGAGAAGCCGCTGCCTAGGCAGAAGCGGAATTAAACTAGTACACGAGTTAAGGACTCCTACGTAGTCTGGCTTAAGATGAGAAAGCAATAAGTGATACATTTTTGAGAATTAGATAGACATCTATTCCGTTAGCCCACACGGCCCAAAGTGGTGAGGCAACATGAGCCACTAATGATTCTGTTCGCATAATCTTAGTTAAACATTTTTCCAAATTTTCAGTTGTTTCTGTAAAGAAAATAGATGATAGAATGATGTGCAACTAAGCATGCGTTCAAAGACACTGTAACTGATGTTGTTTTGTGAGAATTAGTATTTATGGATTCTGTCTCCTCTCTTCTTCGCTGGAGCTGCTAGTACAAACGGCTGTCCTACTGGAATGACATTCCGTGATAGCCCGACAGGCCCGCTTGGCGACCGGCCTGCATTACCCGTAATAGGCCATTCTTTGTGAATGTAACAATATTTGGCATTGTAAATAATTGCCCGCGTACACTTTCTGCCACTACATCGTGGATTGTAATCATTCTATCGCAAGCAGTAACAAAGTTCTGTTAACCCATACCAAGTGGAGCTTTGAATTGCCCAACGCCAAGCGCTGTAGCTTGTTCGAGTAGTGGTGTAAAAAAAATTGCTCTTAGGCTTGTGATTATTTTCGATTAGCGCAAGTGGCTTTTCTAGAGAAAAGCGAATGGTTTCGATGAAATACTTAAAACACTATTTCATCTAAATGCGTTTAAAGAACCTTTCCCTCCAGCGGGGCATCCATTTAACATTATCTTCGTTGAAATACATTCAAGGAAACACAAATACGGCAGAACTGTATTTTTGAGCATACGAAGGCGAGTGTTGCAGCAAGGATTTCGTGCTCTCAATATTATTATTATTAGAAAAAAAAAGAGTTCCGTTGTTTAACCGCAATTACTTTCGCAGCATCCATGATCGTAAGAAGGGATGTCTCGTCTGGATTGAAGATATCTAAGGGAGCAGCATTGCATGACTCTACCAAAGCTTCGATATTTTCGAAGCAGATTTGACCGCTTCCTCATTAAAGCTCATTATTGCGCGTGAAGAAAATATCTTGTCGGGCTATCATATAGAAATTCATTGTATAATACCTCCCTCCCTGCAGCCTCGTCGCGGTCCCAACTGTGTCGTAAGTTCATGTCGGTCGTTTAGCAAACTTACTTTGAGTATAGGACGATCTTGCATAATCTTACCCATTGAATAAGGTTTACGACTAATGTAGCCTCTTGACATGCATTAAACAGACGGCACCAATGTACGTATAACGAAGCAAGCTCGTCTAAGTTAACAGCAGCTGTAGCTTATTAGACAGCTGACGTTGCATCGTGGTCTTGCTTAGCCCAAATTCACCAACTGCTCCCTTAATGGCAGGACATCTGCAATACCTGCAGTTATTTCTCGCACATCCAGCTGCACCATCATTTTTCTTATTAACATTCGCTTTTTTTTTCTATGTACCCACCATTTTTGGTGCTATGTTGTTTCCTAACAACGACGGAATGGGGTACAAGCAAGTAGAATCCTGTACGAGCAACGTATTAAAGTGGGCTGTTTTTAACGATCCTTTAATATCGCTGGTCAAAGAACACGCCGTTCAAGTCCTTTAGGAACCTGACATGTTTAAGCAGGTAAATAAAATTCGTTTAACAATTTAGTACATTTTCCTGCTAGATTGCGTAATTTGACAACGTCACATCGACGGTGCTTTTAGCGAATACGGACGTTATGATTTGTTCCAAAGATAACTTGATATTGTCGCGCATAAGCACGAAATAACAACACACTGGTTTAGTATAATATAGACACGCGTATATATATATATACCCGCTAGAAAAGCCTGGTTTGTAGACAACTTAATCCTTTTCATTAATCTGTGTAGCAAGCAATACTGGCCCATAGAGCCCGACCCTTTGCGTAATCATATATTATAGTACACTCTAATGACTTTAATGAAGCACAACTTGTTTTGACCTTAACAGTGAAACGTAGCTTTTATAGGCACATCTGTGATAAAAATAAGGTATTTATTTTGCTCTTCTATGACGCGTCAGAGGTTCGAAGAAGGAAAACTCCTGGCTATTCAAAATGCTCCCACTTTTTGTTAAAGAATAAATGCAATGACACAGATTGCGCTTAGTAACTGAAAAAAATGAATGAATTCATACGGTATTAGAATTGTCGGTTAACGTTCTCTGATCGAGAAAACCAGAATGGCCCGCATAGCCGCGCTCTCCCGTACATGAATCACCGGAAAAAAAAACAAAATGATGTGCTGAATTTTCTGTCAATGGCAAGGTACTAATTTTTTATTGGCAGCTGACTGCCACAGAACGAGCAATGCAGCTTGGTCCATAAAATAATAATTACTGAGATCATAGTAGGTTAGTAATCTATTTTTATCACTTTCGTAACGCTACGCCAGAGGATATTGTGAACCTTTACACCGTAAAATAGTTAAGTTATGAAATGTCTTTTGGTTGAGTATCTTTTATTTCTTGATAATAAATTTGATCTTATCGCCTTTAAATGGGAGGAAACAAAGTAGTAACGTACAAGGCATCGTTCAACTGATTCCGTGTTCGGCGCCTTATCTATCACGCCGATAGTCATAAAGTAGGCGAGAAGAACAGGCTTGAGTCAATTAGTCAATTGACTATAAATAGCCCACACATACGATACGAGTCATCGAACTGTCTTTGAATAGACAGGTCTTTTTGTTGGTCTGCACACATATGCCGCACGCTTCATACATTTTCGAACTAATTAAGAATCTCAAAACTTGTTTCTAAAGTTTGTTGTTTTAGAGCAGAACTACACAACCAGACTGCCCTAGTCGAGTCTGATTACATATATACTCTATGCTCACCATCCCTTGCAAGACCCATTTTCCTATCCCCTGTTTCCAAGATAAAAAGGGACGACATACTTTGGCTGTCAGTCGATGACAGACTAATTATGACTAGAAGTTCAACTGTTATTTGTAGGCTCCTTTTTCTCGTATGGATTGAAACTCAGGACGGGAGAACAGATGAGATGGCTGGAACGGTTGAGATCGAAGAACCTACACTGTTTTGTTGTTTCCGGAGAGGTGATCGAAGTTAATGAGGACAGCTGTATTAATATACTATGTATTAGCCTTAGCACTTGCTGACCACCTGACTTGGCCATGGTTTTTCATGACTTTTACGCACGGAAATATATATACTCCTTTTCCTTTCCCACACAACCTTTCCTAATGTATAATGCATTACAGTCGGTCAGCCGAAACCTTTTAGATGCCGCAGGTAATTTTTATTTAAATGCTTTTCTTGGCCGAACACTTCGTGTTCTTCTTTAGAAGTCCTTCGAAGCCAATTTTCGTGCTCGTTTTCGTAGCAGCTTCGAACAATTTACTGGCGTCATTGGCATACTGGTAAAATTTCCTTTCCTAAGAGACATTTCTTTTTTTGAGACTCTTAATGAGATTTCAGGTTAACCGACAATATCCCGCTCACAAATTCAAATCTTTAGTATGGTTCACATCTGCGCTTTTTTGCACTGGAATTTTGATTATCCTCTCGTTTTTACGTTTCTTTTGACGTCTACCTTTAGAATTGAAGAACGAACGTCAACATACAACTTTTGGGCTTGCACACGAAAACCTCGCTACAACGGTTCTCTTCTTATAGAAAAGTCTCGTAAAATTGTTCTACGTAGTTGTCCATACTTAAACAAATGGCTCGCTATAGAACTGACTTGTGATACCATCGTTGCTGCCGCCTCAGCTATCGTGTCGTGGGCTACTGCAAACTTCGATGTCTGGGTGCCTAACGGGCCCAATTTCCGCCACTTGGTATTTTCTGAACTATTTCAGAAAACTGGGTCTCATCTGAAAAATGTTACGTTGTCAAGTTATCAACTGAAACAATTAAACTGGAAATTGTTTCCAAGTGTTGTGCAGAGCGCGACCGACTGAAAATCATTCTACTTAAAATTTGACAAAATGAACGGACAAATATAAACAGTAAACTCCACGTTCGCCTTCAGGGTGTGACACCGTTTACCATTAACCCGACTTCGCTAGATACCGTCTAGTTCCGTCCTTGTTAAATCCACCTATTCAAGAGGCATTCACTTATAGTTTGCAAAAAATGCACCGAAAGTTTGAGCACCATTTTTGACGAGTCGAGCTGCCAACGTTAGACAGCTGTGACGGAAAAGAATTACCGCACCGTATTTTGTAGGTACTCATACGGGTAAAACAGTGCCAATACGAATCGATACCTTTCTTTTTTTTTACTTGTTCTTATTAAATATTGTTTATATTACATTATTCGTATTGTATCTCTTACACCATATATTTTTATTCTCTTTCTATGTTTATTACTTACGTGAAATGGATTCTGAGACATCTATGTTGTTTTCATTATATGTTAGGTTTTATATTATTATGTGATTGAAGTTCTCGAAAACATTTGTGTATAAAGTAAAAGAAATAATAAGACACATTCAGCTTTTTTGGTGAGAATTGCTCCTTGACTTCTACAGCCCGGGACAGGCTTTAAAGCCACCGCGAGAACAAAATGCGTAACCGTAACTTTGTCATTTCCCCATGCAAGTTAGCAAAGTGGGCTAAAAGTTACAGGTAAAATCATCGACTCACCTATAGCTTATTGTGGAGGCATGGCAAAAATGTTTGAATTAAGCATCAAGGCTTGAGTTAAGGTACGCAGCCTTATTATGCACTGCCTCATGCTATAAATCAGACGGACATACACGGATAGCTGGCGAATTTCACGAAAAGTATGCCGCATTTACTAAATCGCCATATATACTGGTATTGTTAACATATTATAACTGGACCTGGCCACGTTCGTAAATAGGTACGACCATCGTGCCTGCGTCCACCAACTCGCAGCGCATAGAGTTGATGGTTTCAAAAAAAAAAGCAAGAAATATCGCTAAAAAAAAATCTCAAATAGCGTAATCTACTGCCAAACAAACCTTTGCACTACCATACATCACGCGATAAAAAAAGAATTGACGTCTACAAATGACCCATCCCATCGTTTATCTACTCCCCATTTATTTGGTCTCGTAACTATTCATAGCAACACTCCCCCCTTTCCCCAAACAATCCTCTTGTGATCTTGCTCATATTCGATACATTTATTTAGAATAAATATGAAGGCAGTCGACTCATTCAAAATAAAGATGGCTACGCAGGTTGCGGGGCGATTTAGTATGCCAATAGAGAAAAAGTCTGCCTCTATACAAACGTTATCACACAACGTTTCGGTGCTCCCCCGAATGTTTATGTTCCTTTCGTAACAGAAATTAACGTTCGAACCGTCCATCGAGTTTATTTCATTGAGCTGGTCGGAACTAGCACGAGGTGAAATGAACAGCAGGATAATCCCAAGTCTAACTCTTGCAAAATGCGTTCTTTGTATGAAAACGATAACCGCAACACTAGATTCTGTCAGACAATTATGTTTTAGGTTAGTGATACTTCATATTTTTTCGAGTTTCTCCGCCCGGACAATCGGGTTGTTTCTCAGAAGCTCTAGTCGTCCTTGTTTTTTATAATCAAAACAGCAATTATGCAGTTCCGCGTAACGATGTTCCGAACAAAATTTTTTCCCGCACCTGCAATAAGCATTCAATTCCACGAGCGTCATTGTTCGCTTTTATTGTAGACGATATTAAATGTCTAAAAAAAGCAGCTCTGATTCATTTGAATCGAAGCTCCCATCAATATGTCATGTCCGATACTGGCGTCAGCAATCCAGAACGCTCTGAAGACGATCTAGTGCAATTTTGTTCTCAATCCTACGCTCCGGAAAGGACTATGATTTTTTGATAGTTGAAATAAATGTTTTCCCTATTCTAGCCCCTAGAAAACCATTCGCGGTTATCTAACCTAAACCTAAATCGTCACGAGAACGCTACTAGTAGATACCTTGATTTCATATAGGCGCGTACGGTACTAGCTTTGTGCTGGGTTTTTCCCGGGTCGAACTACTAATGTTATCCAAGAACCGATGAACGTCAAAAAACACGCTCTGAAATAATTTGCCGACCATTGTCCATATGGAATGTGTAATGGCAACTCAACCTGTAACTAACATGAACCAAGACCACCAACACGCGGCAATAGCCACTGACCAGGATTCGAGACGCTGCCTGCTTTCAATATTCGTAGAACGATCAGCAATAAACAATATGTCCTGCGAATCTAGCGATTAGCTAGGTTCCACAACAAATCGTTTTACGCGTTATTAGTTCTTGAAAAAGGTACCTGCAGTCATAGGTTGAGGCAAGTCCAGTTTTCTTATTACAATGAGAACATTTCAGCTTATTGTCACTATCCACTTTGTTACGTTTTTGTCTCTTCGCCTGATGCTTGGGTATTCGAACTTCATGGGTCGTTACTGCGTCATCTAGATGAGCGAATGTTTTATTTGTCGGGGCGGATGCAATACATATATCCTTAGCGGGAGACGACTCATCATCTCCATTGCCGGAGGCATGCTATACATACAAAAATATCGAACGACACAAACTACGGTTGGTTAAGGAAGACTCGGATAGTTTTATCTAAGGCTTGCTTTTATTTGAAAAAGCACCATCAAAACGAGACGCTTCCATTCCTCCTTGAGTTACTAGAAAAGCTAACAAATATACAAAATTCCTAGAATTAGATATTAAGTTCGCTTTTTTTTTTATGGCTTCCAAATGTCACTTCATGCAACATTTGTTAATACGCGTATTATGTGGTAAACTGAACGATCTTAATCTACCACGAGTTGACTCCGCGTCGCAGACTATATCACTTGAAGCCATTTCTCCTAGGAAAACGTCATTAGTCTCCTGCTTTTCCACTTACATCGCGTTTGCGCTCTTTTATCTGCTGCTATTTGATACAGGGAGAAAGACCTGCATTTTATGAAAAATGCTTTCTACACGTTGCGGCTTCTCAGTATGTATAATATTCTTCTAAACTAAACATTGCTAAACGTTGCTGATCTAATGTGAAAGCTATCTTAACATAACATTAAAACATAACAATTCCAAGAACAAAATAAGCACAGAGTACGTACTAGCGAATTACTAGAAAATTACTAATTGGAACTTTGACTCGATGTGGGAAGTTTTTAACTAAAAACTTCCCAGATCGAATCCAAAAAAGTTCCAGAATCAAAATCTCAAGATCAAAGCTGAACTCGAAAGTGCTTCTTTTGAAAAATCTTCCTGAAATAATGGGAAAACCATCGAAGATATGATCAGCAGTGGGTCCGATGATTATAAAAAACCACTCAAAAAACTTGTTTTTTGAGTGGTTTTGTTTAAGATCAAGGAAATTTGCTTTTGATTTTTAATATCTTTTAGTGGGAACAGTAAGAATCGTCGATAATAGCAGATCGTAAAGGTGTCATCGTAAAATTGAGCTCCTTAGTTTTTTTACATCAAACGCAGCTATAGTAGAGTTGGCTACGTCACAATATAACTGCACAGTGGTAAAAGAGGAGAGCCCCCAATAACGTGTCTACTGGATATATAACTGGATTTCCCATTTAGGACGACCCCGTGTCCTCACCGAATTTAACCATACTGAATAGCACCGAATAGATTAGGTTGAATTTTACGATAAACCTTTCTGGGATGTATACGATTGTCGGCCGGGCACGAGGCAGTCTTCATTGGCATAAGGGTACGAAGAAGTCCACAGACCAGTAATGCAACCGCTGAACAGGAAACTGCTCTACGTAGTTATGCGACTGCGACTCTTAAGCTGTATTCTGCTAAATAACACTGGAAAAGCTAACCCATACTCAGAACATCCGATAAAGATTACGCGAACCTCACGCATATTCTGATAATTGTTAAATGGTATTATATCGTTGATTGCCTCTACAAATGCGATGCTCCTTGCTACGATGAAGTGTTCTATGGGGAAAGTTTTAAAACACACATTCGTATCGGTACCCGATACACCGCGCTTTGCCTCAACGGCTCGCAGCTATGTTTTTACAATCAACCAATGCCAATTTAAAACACTGCTTGATTGGAACGCTGAATGCGTTCAATAAAAATTTCCTAAACTTTTATAAACACTTCGTCACTTTGACATTTGTATTTACTGTGGCGAGATCAGGTAAACTAGCGTGTTACATGTATATTTTTTTACCGGGTATTGGATAGAACACAAAACGATCTGTTTCCAATTGCCAGCCTTGACAGTGGTTATCTACAAATTCACATTGAGCATCTATTTGATTTTAACATAGCGATTTAGTGGGGATCTTGACATCCGAAATAGCAGTTGTCGGAATGGACGGATAAACCATATTTGCTTGTATATAAATAGTCTATGTCAGTAGCTACGCTTGACTGTTGTGCGTTTTTAAATCAAAATGATAAATGCGATAATTTCAAAATACGTATAAAGAGCCAGTTTATACAAGAAATACAACGCCGATATGAAATGTAACATATATGTACTATTTTTCTGTAGAAAATCGCTTTTATTATTTTATATTTATTTTATAATAAATATGTCGAGCTTACTTTATAATGAATATAACTGTAAGCGAAAGTTAATATTTCGCCTATATTTGTGTTCTTATTTTTTATTATAATTGTCCCGAAATGTATCCGACAAAGCTTTCTTTATAGGTGCGTTTCGCACTTGATAAGTAGACGATAGCAGTGCTATATTAGAAGTTCTACCTGAGTTTAAATGCGGCACAGTTCACAGTGAGTCTGTTTACAAATTACTTCCCACAATTTTTCTTAAACACAATTTCACAAAAGCAAGTCGAATAGGTAAATTCTTTGAGGTGAAATAAAAACATTTTTCATGAGTGAGGTATAAACCACCAACTAGTGACATGTAATAAAGCGATAAACGCCGAGAACTATCCACCTCTGATGTAGCTCACTAAATTGTATTTTTACAATTTAGTGAGCTAGATTTCTACAAATTAGCTCATTAAATTGTATATTTACAGTTGAGAAAAACCACCTTTTCCAAACGACTCCTCTAGTATAAAGAGGTCAGTCGCAGAGGAACATTTCTTCTGAGCAATAGACTTCAATCACAGTTGTTCATCAAGATGCGTAAAACATGAACTTGACGAAAAACCCTACCTTTCGTTTAAGTGGTACTTTCATTTTACCGAAGTGTGCGTCGCCGACTTGGTCTTTCCTCGATTCGTTGTCTCACAACATTAGCAATGCATTGAAATCGGGAAGCGCCTCCTTTCTATATATGAAACAATCTTTTTTTTTCTTTACTTTGACTTGACATAAAGGATACATTGAAATTTTATGTAGTGTGGGACGCACTACCCCACGCATTAGTATTACTTCAGCGACTATCCTACATCAAAAGTCCGTTTGCTAACCTTGTTGACTTCAGACTTCCACCCAAATGTTACCTATGTCATCACTAAATGGATTAGATGCTCGGGTCTCCTTTTCTCTTCTTCCTCCTTGAGGTCGTCCTATGTTCACACGCCTACTCTACTCTTCTAGGCGCTCCTATTTTTCTTGGGAGTTCAGCGTCTCCGATAAACGACAATTTCTTTCACTGTCTGCTGGCGGATATAGGCATACGCGGAACTTTGCGAAGTTTCTCTCCAGGCAATGCGTCGCGTCTCGTAATCGTGAGCTCCATATCGCTGGTTCCGCCCGACGCGTATGGTACGTAAGTTTCCACATCTGTTTTTGCCATATATGTATATAAAACCGTTCGTGTCCTATGAGCATCTTTGTCTTATGATATGGGCATTCATACCGTAGATCAAAATGAGGTATCACTCTTTTTGTGCACTTTCTCATCCATCCTGTGTAGTCTGATGTGGGACGTCCGCACTCTTCATTTTATTTCTCTAGATATGGAATAATCCGCTGATATTGTACCGAGCTTTAGTCAACTTCGAGTTTAACATGAAAGGTACTGGCCGTATCGATGCGGGAGTGGTTTCAGTCATCAGGCGCACGTTACTATTTGTTAAAGTTAGTTCTTATCTATCTACCTATATATCATAAGCATTTCCAACAACTTTGGTAGCAAATGGACTAATAATATTTCATTAAATATAACGCTGTTTACGGCTAGCGTGCACTGCGGGCTATAGCGTTAACCTAATTAACTAATTTTTTTCTCTTGAGGCTTGATGGCACAGCAGCAAGCCGCAAGAGAAATAGAGCCCTAACCTATAGAAACTTACCTGTAGGTATTGGCTAATTGTGTTTGATTCATTAAATACTTATCTAAATCTAAATAGTCCTAATCACACAAAGGTTTCAAATAAATCAACGATGCTGTTCTAGTTCGTTCGTCAGGTAGTATTGTTAAGGTTTTCTGGTACCCTACTTACTGGTAGTCATTGTTTAACAATAACAATAACTTATGCCCAGGCTTTGTGTGATGATAAAGGATGTGTTCAAAGGATGACCCTCATAATAAAAATAATAACTGGAAGATATGGGTCTTTAACTCATGTTTATGGCGTTTTGCTCCTACATCAGGCCTTACATCTTTAAACTGACACAAATCAAAATAATGTTTGTTAAAGTATATTCAAATAGTACTAAAATAAGTATTAATATCAAAAATTATTAAATCGCTTCCTTCAATAAGGTAAACTTAATTAAGATTGAAAACCTTTGTCTGAAGCAAATGCACCGCAGAATAATAACTTCGTCGAGAACAAATTTGCAGCGAATCCTGACCGAGGATTTGTCTGTATCTGCTTCAAATTTAGTTAAATACCGCCCTTATATAAGGAAACTAATTTGAGCATCACATCGATAGCAGTCAATGTCGATACCCTTTCATGACTAATGACTTCATGCTCTTCCCGAAAAGTCAGGATTTTTGTAGGCTACTGTAACAATAATATCGGGACAATAATACCTATGACCGGACAACTGATGAGATATGTATCGGTTGTAATTACCGTGGTCTGGTTGGTAATCCTTGATTGTCTGCTGCGAAACTTCAGATATTTTTTTTGTTACAATACAATAGAGTAATATCAATGAACCGGAACAGAGTTAAAAGTAGAAGCAAATCGTAAAAACCTTAATTCAATCAAGTCCACCTACCGCAACATAAAAGGCTGGAATATGTGCTGTGATAACCTTATTGGGAATCAAAGACGCTTCGTGTTAACGTACGTATCGTACTGGAAATTTTCGCTATTTGAAGTGACCTCGAATTTTGAATGGATTTGAGATTCGGGACTCGGGTTCAGTACGATCCTGGCGTATACGCATCGAACTCTACCAGTTTTGCTGCAGGTATTCTAATCTATTCTGAAGGTAAGAATCTATAATTTCTAAAGACATATTATTCCTTTTGCACGAGGAAGGTACGTATGGCAAGCGAACAAAAATTGTGATCACGGGCAATTATATAACCCGTATAGAAAAACATTATGATCTAATTTTGTTTACTTCCTGAAACCAATTATTTACCGATAAATTATTTGCTTAAACAATCGATAACGATCACGATTTTAATTATGACTATGGCAGCGAGCATCACACCGAACAATCCAGTAATTATTAATGAAAGTCGATAGGCATACAAAAGGATTTTGCGACCCAAAAGGATTTCATGTAAATGTGTGTAAAAAATACAGCCTGGGATGTATGTAGAAGCTTCAGTATTAGTTCGGTTTGTTTTTTTTATTGACGGCTGCCGAACACAACAATAAGATAATAACAATATAAAAGTAAAAAATAATAAATAATTGAAACGTTTCTTATTTTTTGACTAAAACGCATCGCATTTGATTTTCGCAGGAGAGAACAGAAAATTTGTAGCATACGCAAGAAAATAGTATTAGCTGACCTCAGACTCGAGTATTAGTGAGGTTAAGTTTTAAGTCATGTGTTACTTTTGAAGTAATTCTATGCAGCGCCAAAGTAAGTTGATTCTATATATTGTATATAACAACTCGCATATTCAGCCAACTCGTCAGGTGCACACAAGTGAGAACTTCGAAAAAAAAAAATAAAACAAGGAAGCCACCTCTCATTTTCAGAAGTATTTGTTTGCATCTGATAGCGAACATACGAATAGTTGTATTACTAACTTATAGCTCGAAAAAAAAGTAATGCACGCTATAAGACCGCTATTCGAGAACCGATCATATTGATACGAGCGTAGTTACTTAGCGAATATGTCATAAAATAACGTAATTCAATTAGGATATGCAAAAAGCTAGAAGGTCAAGAATGCGTTTATTTGCAACGTTTGTATACATTTATGCCGGTAGTTGAAAAGAAATAACCCATAAAGACGCTATGATTATTTCCGTTGATCAAGGTTTCGTAAGTTGTTTGTATCTACGTTTGATCTACGCACCTTACCATGTACTGTTCTTTACGAGTTTTAGTTATTCGTTTATTACATATAGGACAGTCTTATTTTTCCAATTCGTACCCGATGTTCGATTGGTTTATGTTGGATGATTTAACCCACTGGTCGTGTTAGTTGTTTTGTCTAATTTACATGGAACACCAAAATATAAAATTGAAACTTCAGAAGAAAAAATACAGAGGGATTATAGCTTGCCAACATATATCCATTGATTTGCGACGACGCGCGAAGCTTGATACAAGTACTTCAACCGATCGCCTGCTCGCTAGCTGCCGTCACAATAGACGATTTGGTAAATGCAATCCAAGCTGGACACTTTTTTCCTCCCCCACCGTCTTTTATTTTTAATGCACAGTTAATGAAACCCATAGAAGCTTGCTGGTCGCTGTAAACCTATACTACCAGAAAAGTCGTCAAAGCCCGCTTACATCAGTAGCTACACGTACTTAATGGTCTCCTTGCACTGAGGAAATGCTTTGCCTACGTCGGCCAAACTGCGCTGCTTGTATGTAGGACATAAGAAACAGGAGCTGCAGGCAACGAAACGATGCTAGTAATAAAAAACGCAAAGATCGTCTTGGAAGCGTCGGATGCGCACTAAAGCGATTAGCAAATAAAATATTGCTGTTACGTGCCAGAGTTAGCGACTGTCTCCAGTTCCATAAGGCAAACCATGCAACAAAAACGGGATAGAAATCATTGGTCATAATGGCCGTATTTCATTGGACAATAATCATGATAATAAAAGTGTCGAAAAAAGTTGAATTTTAGTTTGATTATACATTTCGTTGTATATTTTTTTTTTTAATATCGGGGACGCACAAGCGCACCAAGACTCCGGATTCTCTCTCGCTGACATACGCCGCGAACTTTCTGGGAAAAAACGATGCCATTTTGTGAAGGTCGAGAACTCGAAGATGTCGCAATTGCTCTGCTTTTGCAATTTATCAATGCCTCTCAATTGATACTTTCGCTGGCTCGTTGTTTTATTACGATAATGAGACTTTTCTTTTGACCACAACCCGGAAGATGTTCCTAATGACGGGTATAAAGTACGCGAATTTGAGCAAAGGAGCAAATTAGAGTGTAGTCCCTCGAATACGAACTCTTGCAAAGCTACATCGTTAGGGAATAGTCGAAGTACAAGCCAAAGCTTAAAATCTTGCCACAATACAACATATCTGTGAGCTTGATTTTCTGAGTATATAGATTTTTTCTAGAGACGGTAGACTAGATTATCTTTGACAAGAGAAATAACTGTATCTTGACTTTACCAGCAAATATGTTTCCGAGGCAAACATCAAGTGTGCTACTTTATACGATACACTATGGGAATTCGAAAAGTTCTACACGCGCTAAAAAGCGTGCAAGTATTTTTGCATTTGTTGAATATTTTTTTGACTCGACCACAGAGGACAGCGCACATAATAATGCATATTGTGTTTGTCATTAGACCCGCTGACCTGGAAACGGGCAAGTCTAAGTCTGTTTGGATAGTATGGCTGTCCGTGTAACCTCACCTGTCCTGCTTAGTTTGTTTTAGCGCCTATTGTTCCAGCTCGATTTAAAAGGCCACACAAAGCGACATTTACCATTTGAACGGGCGCAAGTTGGGTCGTTAGATAATTAACTTGCTACACAAATCCCCTATGAAAACCTTTTGTCAAACTTGCGTTGCGGCCCTAGCTTTTTTCGGCTGCACACCATTTTATTTGAGTGCAATTGAACGCTGCTCCATTCGACTGCATCTGTAACCACTTGATCAATGAGCACTCCAACGCAGTGATTGATTAAGAGTACTTTTACTTGCGAAAAAAGTAAACATCGTCAGCTAAGCTGTAGCAATCTCATTGGCTTGGTGCTGAAAGCCCGCCGTCCGGGCTAATATATTTATCCGATTTCCCTGGGCGCAACAAGCTTCCACCAAGTTAATCAGTTTTCTCTTTACCCTAAGTCGACAACGGCGGTACCGCAAATAACTTATTCTGCAGAAGAGCAGAAGCAGGTTCCAGCGTAGCACAATCTAAAATCCACGTGAGAAAAAAGAGTACAGGCTTTAGAGTTAATCTCTACTGCTTAAAGGTACATTTCTGACAATCGTTCTCCTTTAAGATCAGATGCTTAGCGAAAAAATTTACTGAGAGGAAGACCCCCATTTCACGTACTGTTTACGAAGGCTTGAGTTACACATCATGCGCATAAAAGACAAAAGAATGAAACAGGAGCTTTTTTATGGTATTTTTCTTTGATGAAAGATACAAAAATCAAGCACAGAAAAGACCACTGACTTGCTCTGTTGTAAGTAAAAGCAGTAGTGTGGCATCTTATCGAGACAATGTCATATCACCATACTTATACCGGACAGTCGAACGCATTATCGGTATGCTTTCCTATCTGTTTTTTATATAGATCATATATTTAAATATAGGCCATATGTTTTCTAGTAAGATGATGAACCGACTCATATACTCGGGTTGAATACTTGAGAATATAAACGGTGCTTTAAAGGTAAAAATTGCTGATAACATATAGCTACCGTACAGCCCAGATTTGAACATATTATGGTACTATATATGGAGTATTATTGCGGGAAAATCTAGGAAATATTTCAACATGACAAAAATTATGATGGGCCCTTGAATTACTTATTTAAGCTCCGAATTGAAGATGTAATTGAGATGAAAACTGAAGGTTACATTGAAACAGACGGTTTCAATTCAGACTCTGCACCGCATATAAAATGCGTAGTTCTGCGAATGGAAATTGCGACGCGACTGAGCATAACTAAGCGGATACTGTTTTTAAATTATGTAAAATCAGAAACGAAAAGCTTCACACCACTTAGAGTAAAGAAAAAAATACCTATATGTATACGTTGTAAACTTACAAATGTTATTAGCAAAAGAAGAAAATCACTTCTTAGGAAGTCGTTCCAACTTTCCTATTTTCGGGCAAATTTGATCTAAAACCGCCAGATCGCGATACTCTAAAAAAGATATCTGGCATAACAACTTCAAGATGTGTCTATGCTATAGAAAAATAAAGTGACTTATAGATTCAATTGATTATTTTGCATGGAACTCATTATTTAAGTGCACAAGTATCCATCCCCTCATACAAAAGACTATACAGAATAACTTTGTTAAGTAACTTTTCGAATGCTATCACAATAGGTACGGAAGGTACGAGCGTCAGAAAGTCAGTCAGGTGTTCGTCCTCAATAGAAACAATAGCAACGCCAGCAACAACAACGGGTGCACACGTTACTTCGCAGAAGAATTGATCATTAATGTTTAAATACATTTATTATTTAAGATAATAAGGTTAGCTGGAAAACGTATCTTTGACTACCTTTACCATGTTGAAATACTTTTTCGCGAAAATTACATATATTATTTCACAGAAAAGCAAAAACCCACTTTCACCCACTGTGTATATAACCCTGTAGAATATTGTTTGTGCATCGATCCATATATATATATATATATATATAGGTAGTAAAAGAATGTAGACTTAGAATAATGTTACTTTGAAGCTTTTATCGTTCAGTCATGTGGGTCGCACAGCAGTGTTTCGTCCCCTAGTATTTTGACTGTTGTAAGAAAAAGCTGAGCTCAATAGAATGAAATTTTTATTTAATTCTATTTATATTAAAAACACGCTGCTCACGCACGAGTCCACTTCCGCTTGGATAATCTATGAAGCCCGATCTCACCTAATTTTATGCAGCAATTACAAAAAATGAAAAAATAAATGCATACAGGCCTAGTACGGGTCTGAATAGATTCGTTTAATAACTAATTACATATATCACCATAATGCTACCGTTCATCACGAGTTCGTAGTGGACGTAGTGCAAGAGCTTATATGTGATAACATGTCACAAATATACAAAAATATATATTTTAGCTTTTAGGATTAATACTTTTGAGGGAGAAAGACGGTGGAGTACATGGGGTCTCTTCCCTGCTGTGACGTACATCTATTCTGTAGCGTACTAAACTTCATATTCATGTTTTGCGTCCCTTCATGAGACGACGTAAATTATGGCTAGATGCTTTCTCTGTTATGTACGCTTATTAGGATATGTCGGCCATAGATGACTTTGATTCCATCAGTTTAGGGCTTCGTTGTTCCGCGAAATATACTAACACGTAGTTTTATGCGACGACGTTCATTGTAGTATGATCATTTTATCTCAATCACGGCAATGTGCTATATACAGCTGTTACTCGTATGCAGTTATCCCCGTTACGCTTACTTAATGTCATTACCATACATGCGATTTCTGTATTTAAACGATAGTATTTTTGCAACTGGCCTAGTTTCCTAGGTGACATGACGACTTAGATGAAAAGCTACGGATACACGAAGCCGTCTCCCCAAGTTACAATGCGCCCGTCACGCAGAGCGATCTAGGCCTTATTATAGGAGTGCTAAACGTTGTAATTATTAACTTAGAAGCCGGAACGTTTAGTAAAATCAAGACGACGTATTTTTTAAATCTTTATTATCAACTATCATTCCTTTTGCTGAATGTAGATTTCAGTTTTCGTTGAAAACGTATGCGTCCGAATTGTATATATGACGCAATAATGGGCAAGTGTTATCGGATAAAGAAAATTGTTTGACTTTTATCAAATATTATCGTATATCTGCTTATATTTAATTTATAATATATATATATATATAATAATGAAAATGCTATTTTGTGTAAATTAGATTTGATGATTTATCTGAACAGTGCTCTTCGACAGTGGAACGTACGTATACACACATACATATATTCCTTTTTTTTTTTAACTAATAAATGAAAATTATTATCCACGCATTTGACGTACGATCTTAGAATCCGGATTCTGAGCTCTATGTTTAGTTTTTCTATTTGTAAGCGTAATAAATAAACGAAAATACGAACATAAATATGTGCATTATTTAGTTTCTGGATGTATCAAGCGTAAGTGAGAGGTTCGAATTTGTTTATGCTATAACAGTAACCAGAGAATCAACAGTGCTGCAAAAATTTGCATTTTCACTGTTTAAGCGTTTTAACTAGAAGTTGACAATACTACCTTTGCAGATCCTGCACCTATGTTAGATACTCATAAAGTTTATATTAGAACAAACGTTAATTTGAGTGCGCAAATGCAGGGACAGCAAATACAAATAGGACCCCGAAAACTCATTTTGGCTTTCCGCGCGTAACTAAACAACCTATGCGTTTTTAAAGCAGATAAGTTGACCATCAAATCACGGCAACCTGACGCGGGAAAATAAGAAGAAGAATGAATGCATTGACGTACACAGCTGGCACTGAACGGCTGAACTTCGTTCGGTCGAGACTGACACTGGATGAGGTACCTTTCTCCTTGACTTTCACTTTCTTCCTGCCCGGAACTTCATTGAATAATACTACGAACCGGCAGAAAAAGTGACAGGTGCGTAGGCCGTAATCACCTTCGTATTCCCTGCCTTTCCAGATGCGTTGTTACGATACCTATGAATCCGGACTTCTAGTCGCGTCGTCTGTCACCTAGGAAATTAAAATTTACTTTTTTTCTGCCGCCCGCCGGACACTTTTTCTTTTAGGACCCCCTTGACTGTGATCGCTCCGAATTTTTAGTCTTTGGTGATAGCGCGCATGAACTCCATAGATCCCACTAGTCTTATGCTAAGTGACTCAAGAGCGTGTGTTGTTCTGAAGAAGGTACCCTCTCTGCTCTATTTGGTCAATACCTTGCTTCTGGCTCTTGTTCTTGCAACCTTGGAAGTGAACCTAATTAGTAAGGTGTAAGCACAATCATCCTTTGCCCTTTGATCGCAGTGCACACATATGTCGGGTGGGACCTTTCCAATCCTATGTAGATAAGATTGGAAATCCCTATGATTCGTTCGATCTGTGTTACGTCAAAATCTGTCTTTTCTCTATCGCGCGCGCCAACTAGTTCCTGATATCTGAGATCTGGTAATAGATTTTGCCTTTCAGATTTCGTGCAGGTGTAACTGACCACTTGGCCTGCTATGCTTCAAAAATAGCTTAACGCTCAGCTTTACTGGAGCCTTCAAGGTCGTTATTCCATAGTTGTTTTCTTTTTTTTTTTAGCCTTCAAGTCCTACGGGACCTCACTTGGCTCATGCATATTAGACAGAATCCTTGCTCTAGCGTTAGCCACCTTGCTAGATTTCGCCATGGCACTCCTGACATAAAGCAACCCACTAAGTATCCCGTTTACGGGTATACTTAAATACCTTGCACCATTTACCGTCCTAATCTGTCCGTCCACTAGGTGAAGATTGATTTTTCAACGTTTTCTCATGATCTCCTTAAAGGAATAGGCCTGCTAGCGAAAGAGCGATCGGTTTGAACACTAAAGTCGAGTTACAACAATGCAGCTAAATCTGCATCGTATTCTTGTAATAAAAACGTTGATACCTGACAAATGTTTTGTTTAACTTTTAAAAATATATATATATTTTAAAAATTGTAGTTCCTATTTTTATTTACTGTAGTAATGACATGCTAGTTTCATTAAATAAAATCATTAGCCAATGTATTGGCGAATTATTAAACTAGTATTATTCTGAAATATTAAAATTAAGTTTCTGATAATTCGTAAAGACACATATGTAAATTCAATTGGGGCCTTATCGAAACTATAATAAACTGAACATTAATTAACACCATTTACCTGGCAAACAAAATTATCTGTAAAAATTTAAACTTTATTAAATGGCAACTTTATTAAATGGCGTATAAATGACTTTGCGGGTAACAAATTCGATACATTATATTTCAAAAAACGATTTCGTCAAACTTTTGCATGGAAAAAAACTTATACGACCATGAATGCGCCAAGGGAATGGACAGCAGGATAGTTCCTGGAATACCAATTTAGGATCTTCCGGGTCGTTGGGGTCTATCTTACTCAATCTACTTCATATTTGCAAATAAAAAATGCATAAATCTATGTTCTTCTTTTTCTTTTTATATGGACGGCTCATCATACTTTTTTAATGTTTTTAATAAGGCAAATGAATGATTATATATTTAGCTAACATATGAAGGCTTAAAAGACGCTTGAAGTAGATCGGCTTCACATGATCGAGTCGGCCTAGTTAATTCATTCTAAGACACTCTCATAATAATGGCAGATCATTTATCGGAGATCGATACATAAAGCGTAACCTTTAAGACAAAATGAGATTTCTCAATTGTTGCAGTGGTCAGCAATTCTTTCCGGGTCCTTTAAGTAAAACGCTTTCTGCATCATAATTTACTTGGTGTTAACATTATTCTCAGGTCAGTAAACAAATAACTCTTTCGCTGAGCCGGAATAACTCTGCCTCAGCTAGCTTACCAGTGCGTAACTATAACATTTTGGGGTACTAGACTTCGAAGTCGCAGCTTTTAAAGTGCCACGTACTTCGAGATTGTACACCTGTCTGTACATACAACTGTAGAGCAGAAATCGACCAAAGCGGGCTGGTAAAGGCGCGCTAAATATCTTCCAGGGTAATCGAACCAGCGGAGAAGCTGCAAACGAAAGCTATACTGCGCTTCTGGAATAGCACTCTCTAGTTTAAAGTAGCCCGTCCGTGAGATCAATGCATAAAGTAATAGCTGTTTTTACTACTCTATGAAAGCGCTTCTTCACATAGTATTTACCGAAAAAAATCACGTAAAGACAGACACCTAAATAAGTACATAGGGTTACAATAATATACTATTGTTTTTATAAGTTCATAGTGAACGCTAGTTAGTCGTAGCCGCTTTAGTTAGTTGAGAGTTTAAACGCATCTACTGCTATTGTTTTCTACGCGCAAATGAAGAAAGTTTATGGTTCCAAACCTAACGGGGGTTATAAAGTTTTTTCAGTAGCTGTTCGTAACTTGTTTACAAGAAGGAACCGGTTAGCAAACTGAAATCGGGTTTCTCAGTCGGGCGAGACTATATGGGTCGAAATTTGCTCAACGTTATCGTTGAAAGTATTCGGTGCTACGGGAAACAAATAACCTAAGTGTACTCTTTAAGGACTCGTATGTATAGTGGCCCAAACAGGTTCACTAAAATTCATTCGTTTTCGCGAAAATATGCACCTTTATATTCGGCCCATGCGGCCCTATAAGGTGGGATTATATGGGTCCAAAGTGGAACTACATGACTCATCAATGATTTCAATAAAATAAAAGGAAAATTATTTTTCTTTCTAAAAAGGACTAGTTATGACTAGATCAATATTGACAAACCGATGCTTTATGATTCTTTACTACAACGTTAAGCAGGTCAATGGTAATGACTTACCAACCAAAGGTCCACACGAAGTTCCGCTGTGCCGTGTGACGCCGTTTTTTTTTGAATAAACGCTGGCGCTGGCACATCCATGAGTTATGATGTGTTCGAAAAGAGAACAGGAACAGTAATAATGTACGCCCGTATAACTCTTGTAGTTATTCATGATTTTGGTATTAATTATTGGTATTATTATTGGTAATTAGTAATGGAAAGATTATGATCATCCGCAATGTGGTGTACACGTCGACCAGTTAGTCTCTTTGGGGCATAGAAAGCCCCATGATCACATGAACTTAAATCGAGAAGGTAGGTAGATTGAAGTCAACGTTCGATATTTCCTTGTTCAATGCAGAGAGATTAAGTAACCAGGCTGCGTGCTTTCGATCTCCGTTAAAAGGTCGATGACCCTCTTGAGGGACTTGAGATAACGGGATACCCTCATTATTTTATTCTCGGCGAGTCTCTCATGCAGTAGCACATAGTTCTAATGTCCATCACCTACCGTCCGAACCTACTCGACACTACGACCGAAGTTGATTCTCTTTAAGGTAACGTCTGATTTCTCTCTGGCTGGCGATAAAAATTGGACCATACATTGTTTATAGCGACTATATGCTCCGGGGGGATTCCTTGTTGACTGGAGTCCCACAGGTTGCGTATGAAATGCACTACACGCGGTTCCAACTGACCTATGTCAATTTATGGGGAACTCGGTTCTCATAGTTTCCGTATTTGTGTTATAATTTGATAATAAGTTACATCTGAAATAGCCTTAAAGCATTTTCGCCTGATTTCTCCACCAATTATGGGCGAATTTCAGCAGCGCGGTGGACTTTGGGGCACATAAATTTGAATTTCAAAGTAATAACATGTTTTTTTGCGAGCTCATTTCTTTTAAAGTAAACTTAGCTGGTTCACAGTTTTCTAGTTTTCTAGTTAAAGTTTCTTTAAAGTTAAAAAGTTTCTAAAAAAAATTTCGTCTGCTAACGGCTCCTATTTCAGAAGTTACTGAACTTTTGGCTTAGGTTGGCTTGTAGAACACTATATAACTCTACATTTTGAAATTTGCTTAACGAAAAAATCCAGTTTCTGAATTTCTAACGCGCATGTATCTCAAAAAATTAAAAATTTGTATATTATTAAAATTAAAGAACAAAGTTTTTTTATTGGGGAAACGGAATGGCCCATATAATACTTTGTTAGTATTTACATAATTTTTCTAAATAATATATTTATGAAATCAAATCATCGACTGATATGCTTATTGGCCTATATATTAAGCTGGCTTTAATTTGCTTTTCAGTAACCGGTTGAAGTATACATGCGGATTGGGGAGTATGTTAATGATGTTACTTTTCACGATCCGCAGCCCCAAGCAAAATTTGTAGACACAAAAAGCAAATATAAACGGGTGCGACGCATCTAATCGGCTTTTTCCTTTAAAATAGACGAGTTTCATTTCGTTAATAGGCAATTGATAACGATTTGGTGCGATTCACACAACGCCCTTCCGAGGACAGTTCTTTAATGTTTAATCAAGTCACTTTTAGGTAAAGAGCGATAGTAGTGAGTTGCCCAAACGACACGTAAAAATTTTTTGTTTTCCGGAAAGCACCGCCTTGGCCTAAATAATAATCAGTTGCTGATAACATCATAATAGGAAACAAAAAATTTTTCATTCCGTTCTATAGATAATTATGATTTAGGAAAACTCTCGTTGCCCTCTAAGCCAATTGAGATTTTAGTTAGCAGTGTCGGCTACTTGGTAACCTGCGCCGTATCAGGAAAATATAACCCTGATATGTTGGCTTCTTGTTTTTCAATATACATATATAGACGATGTGAGCTAGTTTGTATATTAATTATTTTTATATTAGTAATGATGTATATGATAGGCATGTGTATATAGGTGATGATGTATATGATGGAAAAGCATTGACAGGTCCACTCAGTCTTCCTCGCTAGGGTACCCAGTGCGTTTATATACTCGGCCGTTATTCTTATTAATAGAAGAAAATTCTTTTTTTTTTTTCTAGAATAAAACAATAAATTGTCGTGACGAAAATCGATACATCGTTTTCGGAATTCGAACGAAATATGCCATTTTCCGAAAATTTGATTCTGTTGCGCGTATATTCTACGTGCGGTGTAATAATATAGTTCAACGACGCGTTGCCGAGTTTACATCGACCAGTATCGCTTGCCCCTTCATTGTTACTACGCAAAAATCATTTGCGGATTAGTTAAGCACACCTTAAGCGCCTGCAGAAAACTTCATTGAGATTTCTACTTTTTAGAGAGTTCTAGAAACAACTCTCTAATTAAAATGCTTCATAATGACATAAATAAATACAAATAAACTTAATGTACAGAGGCTAAGGTTATGCTACCAAGATGTTCCAAGAAATATCAGTTTATATTTCATGATAATAATAAAAGCGATTTAAAAAAAAAACTTTGAAATAAAGATATTTTATATACGTCTGCATAATAATAAGTGCATGCAATTACAACTTACTAAAATACGCATGCACATATATCCCAGTAACACCTTGATTCATCTGCACATGTTACACATATGTACGCTTTGGATGACTTGAACCTAGCAATCCAGAAATAATTTAGCTTATTCAGCAACCATTGAAATATGATAATCATTTGTGTAGTCTCACAAAAGGCTATCTGTCCACTAATTGATTTATATTTAAGTTGCAAACATGTGAGAGCACATAGGAAAAAGGATGGTTATGGGTCTTGGGAGGTAAAGGTAACTGAAACTGATTGGAAAGCCTACGTTATTCCGTTGTTGTTTACATCGACAATATATTAACTTATTTTGACAAAAGAAGATAGATGAGCTCTATCTAGTACCGTGCAGAACGGTTTCGTTGAAGTTACGATGACTGAGGTCTATTCAAGTTCCCAAGGGGCAACAATAATGGTCGTTTGATCGACATTGGCAGTTGTCAAAGATCTCCCCTGCCCGAGTTTGCTTTGCTCGCTATCGAGCTAACTTTGCAATAGGGCCTGGTACCGCTTTCCAAAACCAGCGCCTTTGATTTCCGGACAGCCTACTAGTGGTGATCACTGCGAACCTGAGTCTAAACAGACTCCTGTAACGGCCTTTTTCACCGGACAGTGTCGCTGCTATGCGATTTTTAATGTCCTGCGGGACATTCTGTTTCAGCTATCGCGACTATTAGAATGATCGATCTTGTGCCTGAAAGTCAACAAACTTTTTTGGAAGCTGAAGGTGCTGTCGATTGCTCGTACTCTTTGCCGCCCTTGTAACAGCTCGGTTTTCTCTATAATCGACCTATTAGAGGAATGCCCATCTATTAAAGTGGGCTGAAACATTCGTTTACCTGCTTTGATTGTGTCAGTCTGTTAAACTTTAGGCTTTTCGGCCGCTTTAAAAGACAGATTTTTTCTTGACAATCGTGAGAAAAGCTTTATATCAATTTAGAGCGTTCTTTATAGAGTTAGCGTAATTGGATCGAGTCGACTTAGTGATCGTATTGCTGCAGCTGTTGTATTGGAGTTAAAATATCTTCATAATAAATATGCCCTTTGATCGAGTATGTTTATTTACATTTGTGGCACTAGATGCTCGTATGATGAATTTGACAATGTACCTTTTGTCCTTCAGTCAAATCTGGTACATCTTTAACGCTTTCGGACGAAAAGTTCTAAAAAAATATATAATCTCGAGACACTCCGTCAATTGTTTGCTATGCTCGTCCCTCTTGTTCACCGTTAGTTGCTATTACTCTGGTGTAAACAATACGGCAGCTGTCACCACTTTAAACATACGCTTTCTAACATTCTGAGATTACACGGTGCGTAACGATGCCGTCGGCTATTGTGACCGTTGACGTCCTCGCGTAATACTAGGTCAACCAATAAAATACTCGGATTTGGATTCTTATTTCTAGAAAGAGCTGACAACCCCAACCGTACCGATGTAAGAAGACTGGTTTTACAAAATCCTAGCTTCGAAATATAACTTTAAAATTTAAATAAGGAATTGATTTCTCTCAGTGCTTTAAAAAGCGATCACTGATATGATAGGCAGTTTAATACGGACTGAAAATCAAATAAGAAATCTCCTAGGAAACATATGTTTAGTCAAAAACAGTTTAGCAGGTCGCTCGGACCCTTAAACACGTACGTCATTACTGGCCTTCCCTTCTACAGTAAATAGGATCCTAGTAGTAGAATATCCGGCCTTTCAGATAAAATTCATGTGTTAGTGAATGGTTTCCATAAAGATACACAACAACTTGCTTGGACAGACGTTTTTTTAGAAATAATAACTAAAAAAAAAACTAGATTCTGAGCAAATTTTAATGGAATTAAAACATGTATTCTCCTAGAACCAGGTATCCGCGACACAGACCCATTTACTTTTACCCTATAGAATATGTCGGCTTTCCGTAGAAAAATTTTCAGAAAAAACTGGGTGTTTGAATCGGCAAAAGGGAGTCGGTTGTAGATTTGAGCTATCAAGCCACTATACCATAGCATCTGATACATATACGCCACGCAGATCTCGTGTAACCGCCAAACTAAGGCTACGTGACCATAAACAAAGAGAGTCCTAAAAAGTAAAAAATTTAACACATGCAAGGAATATCCTATTTAAAGGTTACTTTTTGTTTATGGTCGTGTCTCATGATCAGAACCGGTGAACTTGAATGAGAAATGCGGAGAGGCTTTATATGCTTAAACATTAAGCCTGCTATTGGCTCAATGAAACAGACCTTATTTTGTTCTTCTGTTAGTCTGGCTGTAAGATGCACAACTTTTCCTACGAATATTAGGATAATAATATTCAATAAATAGCTTTAATGCTCTACAACATATACGCATCACTGTCACAATAATCTAACTACACAATTATAATTACAATAACATAATTTTACCGTAAAGAAAAAAAATTGGAGGAATCTTTCAGACATTATTATAATACAGGGAATCAAGTGTTATGTAAGCAATAAATTGAAAATGATGAATAGAAAAATAAGTTTTTTTAAGGAATGTTCGAGCAAGAGATACGGAAAAGCTTTTAATAGGTAGCAATTAATTGCCAGAGACTTCTGAGCAGTTTATTGACTCTTCGCTAACGAAAAATTGATGTTTGAACAAAGAAAACACTCGTTGATTTGTAGGCATACGCATCAGATTTATTATATTGCGACAAATTGTTCTCATTTAATTTTGTCGCGTTGCGGAATGGACAGTGAAGTAGAAATCGAATAACTACCGCACCTGTACTTTTTTCATAAATAAATCGTTTCTGTGGCATAGAAATAACTAAGATATCACTCGTGGCTTCCCTAATACACACGATTACAATAAAATAACCAGCTTGAACGCACACCATTACATATTTCGCCTTTTTACTAACATGTTGAATGTTCTAGCTAGCATAGCCTTCCGTTTCCTGTGTATACAACACTTTTCCGCCACATGTTAAGATGGAGAAGTGATTACTATTCACCATACAATATACGATGCTAGATATAGCGAACGTATCTCACGTAAATAAAGAAAAAAAAAAACTCACACTCTGCACATATTATGACGCTCTTTACACTTCGTTTAATTACCTTAACTTTTCCGTTAAATAACCTTAACTTAATATTTCACGCACAGAGCAATATTAACCATACTAGTACTGCTCAATACCTGGTCGATGTCACTAGGTATAACATTTAGTGACTGGTTAATCTGTGTGATAACGTATAGCTCTGGCATGTTCTGTTCTGCCTAGCAAACGGTACGCAATGGCATATTAGTTAATCGTCACAAGAGCATCAAAGTTTATCTACGCAAGAGAAGTCCGATGAAGATATTCTTAGAGACCTCATCTTACAACGCCTTTATGGTTAGTCCTCATCTGTTGTTGATCTCTCCGATCAAAATCGAATCCTTCGGCACTGAATATTTGTTTCTTTTCTTAGCTTTTATAGCATTGCGAAAAAGAGCGTCAAGTAAACGCGCTCCTCACTGACTACGTCAAAAGCAAGCATCGATGATTATACTCTATTGATCGTTTCCAGCAAACCTGAGTACGTGTCCACGTAACGTTTAAGAGGCCAAACTCTAACTCGGTGGAACAAATTTCCTTAGCATGTTACTTCGGCTTATGCGCAAAAATCATGTGCACATAAAGATCTCAGCTAATAAGGGGCTCATTACTAGAAACCGTACGTTTACTGGTTAGAGTTAACCGTGTTGGACGAACTAGTTCGCTTTATAGTGTGGACCACGAGGGCCATTCACGCGGAGTTTGAGACAAAAAAGAGTATTTTATATGTAGAGGGTAATAAGAGCTAAGGCTAGGCAGAGCTCTGAAAATAACGACCGCAAAGTCTATGTAGACAGGGTCGGCTAAATACACAATAGTACTCTCCATGGCCTGCACTGTTCAAACAGATTTTAGTTACACGTATTTATCATACCCCTAACTGTGTATCTAGTTGGTAAACCGCAGACATCTTAAATACTTAAAGACGTACTTTAAACGCTTGTGCATTTAACGAGTTAGACAAAGAACGCAATTTCGATGATCGCATGTTCCTCAGTTTAGCCTTTTGTCGATTACCCTTTAGTAAAAACAAACCAGTGATGCTTTCTTGTTCGACGAGTAATTGGCCTGCCGCAGCTTCACACTAGCAGACATATTTCGAAATTTTAATGAATTCAAAGCTGAAGTACTCACTGCCGTGTCGTACACGGACGTGCTTCGGATGCAGGTAAATTCAATTACTTTTTCTCTCTCTCATAAATATCTAGCTGCTTGTAGCATGCTATATAGTTTACACGATGTAATGAGGAAGCAACTTCAAGTTAGATTCCAGCGTTTCGGTAAGATTCGATAGTACTTCACGATAGAACCGAACGTGTTTTTCATGTGACTAGATTCGAGAGCGGTCTTTAAGGGCGCATAATTGCTCTAATCAAGTAGGATAAAAGCACATCGCAAGGTTATCCCTGATACGTTTACACTATAAACATTTTTGTGATTCAACAAAATATGGTATAAATATTTTTTGTGAGGCTTAAATTTTCACTGCTAGCATATTCCAAGTCTAGCAAAGAACTTGTTCGAGTACACTTCGAAGACGCGAGTACTTACATCAAGAGTACTATCAGCAATAGTGATACTAGCATTCACTCAACAGCAGCAGCAGCAGCAGCAGCAAAAGACTTGTTAAAACATCGATTTTATCTAAATTTCGTAGTTTTACAAGTGTCAAACTACGGTTGGCATGAACAATAATAGACCTCAATGTCAACGTGGTATTCATTTATGCTCTCAGGCTTCTATGATCTGTGCAAGGCCTTAAAAACTGAGCAAACCTGCATGTACCCTACCATGCAAAAAACGACTTAACAAATTAGACACAGCGACATATATATGATGAAAAAATTATTTGTAAGTTTTTTAGTTGAATTTGTTCATTAATAATAGTACTTCTATTGCATTACGTTGCGCAGCAATGTCTAGAAGTATTTCATTGCTTAACCTTAGACGGTGTCATTAGGAGTTGGAAAAAAAGTTTTGAACGCAAGGTCTTGCACGTAGAGTGAGACTGTGACTACCTTTTCACTTCTGCTATTTGATACTTGCCTTAAATATATGATAGTAGAAATACGCTGTAAGCCTAACAACTGAAAAGGCTACCCTACCAAATCTAAACCCTTTTTCCTCAGACGCTCATGATCGGAAGATGCAAGTTTATTTATTTTGCAATTGTCTGGGCCAGGTAACTATTAGAACATGGTGTGCCGATCTATCGTGGTGCCAAGTCCTCAATGGCTAATATGTTGTACAAGTATGTAATAGTGTGTTTAGTAGGATCCTACGGTGCTCTGGAGAAGACAATGTAATTTCTACATTAGCTTCTTACTCTTGTCTTTTTATCTATCTAACCTGCTTTCATTTATATTTAGCCTAACAAAAGCTCATCCATTAACAATCTAATCGGAGCGATATTACGCTTGAATATACAAATCGTATGTGCAATTATTTTTCGTGACGATTTGGATATAATTCATGTACATAGCCATATTCTTCCTACTAACAGTAATTCACCCTGCTATATGTATATAAAGAGGGAAGGAGGAAAAGTAGGATCATATTTAGGACGAGATAGGCTTAACTGTTGAAGACGAAGAACGAAATGTGTTGTTAAACACTTACGTCCATATATAGGTAGACATATTGAGTTGAAATGGTGGCATCACACCACTCACTATTGTAATAAACAAATAATTAACAGACGATAAACGGTGACATATAAATGTTCCTAAACAGATTGTAAATGGTGCGTATCGTGAAGCTCTTGCTATAATTGGCTTCCTGACATGATTCACCTATCGATACTTGCGTTTTATCAGGCACTGTGATCCTTTTTACATAATTACCTACTTACGATGTAATCTGATGTTGAACAAAGGGCGTGCTACGCAGACGCATGCGAAGAGATCAATGGCGGCGAAAAAAGTAAACCATAGAATAAACACTGAATGTCTGTTGTTCCGAGGAAATTACAAGAGTAAGCGAAGGTCGTTACGTTTGAGCATTAAGCCTCATTAAGTAGTCAATGCTGTGATGCCATCATGTTAAGTCAATAAGTAAACGCGTTCACCATTGCAATAATCATATTTTGCAGACCTGCAGGCTTTATCAAGTCGTATATATTACAAGGCTCAGCTTAATAATCTTAGTACAGTAAGCTGATGATTATTTATGCCTCTAATATCTGCTGAATTTGACACATCGTTAACTCTTTCTTTTTCTCTCTACCCTATTTTTTTTTCTCTCTATAAGATAGGGAATATACATCATTAAGTGATAACTATAAAGAGCAATTGATGATCTTAGATGAATTTTTAATATTTTTATAGTATTTATCTAAAATTGTTTATCAAGGTCACCTTTATTATCACACATCTGACATCATTGCGTCAGAGTTTTCCCATACTGGGATGACCTATTCTTTTCAGAGGACGTACAACCTTCTACAAAATAAATCACTCGTATTTTCATTTTGTAGCTGCGTTATGTTTGTATCAATAAAGATGTGGATTATATATGTACAGCCTCAGTACTCGGTACGTCAAATTCAAGCTTAACTCATTAATCCTCTCATAACTGATTTTCAAAACTTTTTTACAAATACCACAACTTTATCTTCACGCAGCCTCACAAAATTACACTCGTAGAAACAGATTATTCAGGCTTTTGCCTCCACCGCAGAGGATTCAAAGTTATTTAACTTTTAGAAAGTTCGCGCCCTGGACCAATGGACGACTCTTTGCCCACTCGGGGTTGGACTCCTGGAATTGGTAAGCATCAGACGACAAAGTTACAATACTGTTAAAAAGTAACACGATGCCTATTCCTATTTCTCTGTAAGGTTCGATATTGCGTGTATCGGTAAGTAAAAAAAATAAGGCGTGCTTCTCGGACCTTTGCTTCCCCTTTTTGACTAACTCAACGTCATTGGTCTGGTTATTCTCGGCGGTTACGTAACCAGCTGGTTGAGAGATAGCGTAATTAAAGAGGTTTTTCGAAAAGTACAGTAAAATATAGTTCTCGCGAGCGAGTTCCTAGAGTGCAGTCGACACTTAACCTTATTGTGACTCTGTGTCTATTAATGAACGCAGTGTAGCAAAATTAGTGGTAAATTATCGCAAATACTAACAGTATTTCTAAGTGGGCTGCTAGCCGACCGATTCAATAGACTAATCCGGACTGCGACCACTATCAAGTAGTTAGCAAACAAAAATAATTGATCTTTCACCGACGTTTTGCGTTCTCGGCATCAAAACTGTCTAAGAGTGCAAAAACGCTCTTTGAAATTTCTGCTCAAAATCGTTTGCGTACAATCGTGGCTTTTGCGCCGAGTTTATATGTGAGCCGGCGATCAAGTTGGTAGAGCTGGGAGGCGAATTGTCAAATGTTAGTTAGGCGCGCCAATCAGCAGGTTGGAGCAAGGGATGTATTTCGAGCGAAAGATCGACCTAAAGATTTTGATGCAAACTGTTCAGCTCTTGGCTGATTACAGACAATATCAGGCTAACTGGGAAACCTAAAAGGTAAGGTAATGAATTTTCAGTATGGTTTCGCATTTCTACTCTAGGTCCAGAGGACCAACAGTAGCTGATCCACCAGGTATTAACGATTGACCCCCAAGGGAGGAAAACGAAGCTAATCGGACGAGAGACCTGCATCACTTACCCTTCACATGGCAGTCAGCGAGGCCCAGCCTACCCCCGTAGACTGCGTGAACTTTGACAAAAGCCCTAAACCAGAGGATAAACATCAACTCCTACAGTGTCTTTGAAAAAGCCGCAACTATCAACAGCAACCGAGGCGGACAAAGACAAAGTGGAAGGCAACACGACCCCAAGTGACACGATCACCTCCGAAGATAATGACGCCAACAAAAATCACCACTGCAGCTACAGGGACCAACATGATGAAATCTAAAGCCTCGTAAATGTATTCTACAGCGCAAGAGCGGATCAAGTCTACAAGCTGTAAAAGTTCTCTCTCACTGTCGCTAATTTAATAATACTACTCGAGCCAGCCATAAATCTAGAGCATCCGATTACGGCTGTCAGAAGAAGAAGACGACGTCTCCTATCTCGGCGTAACTATAAAAAAGCTTATCTAAAAATCGCCACAGGCGTCCCTCCATGAGATACTGTCGCGTCAACGGAAAGAAATGGACACGGCAAGAAGGAGAGGTATCCTTGAATGGAGAAAAACGCGTCAAGTACCTGTGACACCCTCAAGGACCCGACTCTGAAAGAAAAGCAGAACTTATGCTGCTGGCGAATAACTGACCTGAATGTACCTCGGCCCGACGAAGCTGCCTAACATGAGCATTCTATGCCAACACACTTAGTTCTGCTTTCAGCAACAAACGCAAAGGATCCTTGTTCTAGTACTTCATCACCAAGTTTTCTGCGCTAAAGTATGCAAGACTCTATCTAAAAAAAAAAAAGTGTAACTATCTAAGATCAAGCTGCACTTGAAGTCATAAGAAGAAACGAGGATGTCACAGCCCCCTACGAATTGCACGAATGCAGCAGCTATCACAGCCAGCGTATCAATGGTAGTTAGTGCAAACACTCGAATGTAATGTAGGATGATCATCGTCAGAAGATAAACGCCATTGAACTTAGACGGAGCTTTTCAGCGCAGGGTATCTCGTACCATTGAAATCTAGATCAACCTGCACAAACACAGGAGATTGCTCTCACATCATCAAGCTACCGACGAAGACCGCACAACTATTTGTTAGAGATACGTCAAGACGGGATGGATTCTGTGCAGGATAGACAAGGTGATTCCGGTCTCATAATGCATATACTGCCTTAGTTTCGAGGATCCGATTCGCCTTTGCTGCACAACGAACCCCGGAAAGAACTGCCGTGCTCTAAGTGCAGAAAAGCGAATTATTTGAACAAGGAGTATATGGAGCTTGTATTCTGGTACGTATGCAAGGCGGACGGACGCTATGCAACATCGACTCAGTGTCCTGTACTTTGCGTTCGCATCGGAACTTCCCAGCAGAAAACGTACTGTCACAAACTGCATCAGCCACCTATTGATTTCAAGAACCACCCATGGCCCAAACAAAAAACTTCTTCATTTGCGACCTAAATAAAACCTCCCTTACTTACACTGAGTTACTCAAAAACAGAATAGAAAAATCACTTCATCATTATCGAAACAAAAGACATGACCGTCTGCTCTATATATATACACCTTAAATTACACGATGGAGGTGTATTGGAACTTTTTGAGAAGTGTGGGAATTTTACGTATCGATATGTAGTAATGGTTGTCAACACGTCCGAGGACAAAACAGTAAGGCGAGATAATAATCGGCTCAACTCCACGACACGTATAGCTAACAAATAGCTCCTAACGAGAATAGAAGATGACACGGAAACCCGGTGCGATCATGTCTACATCTCATACACCATATGCTTTTCAGTCTCGTCTGCAACCGCCAAAAATATGCTCAGATCAGCCAAACGCATAGACTACAAGAAACTAAGATGTGAGCTCAACGTGCGGACTCGCACCTGTAGGACGCAAATTCACTACAAGCCTCGAAAAATGTGTATGAAATATCAATCAAATGACCGGCCTTCTACAAAATCGCCGACAGACACCTATTGTACTGAAGAAATGGCCGCGTGACGTTGACTCGAGACGACCGTTATTGTCAGCGAAAAAGGTGCACTAGGAGGCGCAATTCGCCAGAACAGCAGGAGAAGACAGGAGTAGAGAGAATCAGTGAAGGCTGCTCTGTGAGGAGGTGGGAGACACACCTGTGGGGAAAGGGGTACAAAGCCGTGCAAAGCATGCTTTTCCACCCGCCTCAGCAAAAGAACCACAAAGAAGCATAACCGCGCTATTTACCGACATTCCTGCCCATTGCTACAATCCTCCTTGACGTAGAGAATAGGTTCAAGTCGATGATTTGGGATGCGATAAAAGACGCCTTGAGATAATTTGATAATATAATATATTTACCCGAGAACGATAGTGTCATAACTGAGAGACGGGCTATCTATCATTTGGCGGCCTGCCAAGCTAGAGCAGGATCGTACAGGTTTTGGTCCTCAGATTCACCTTGTGGAACATAACGTACGACACGCTGCTACGCCTATCTTACAGACACGCACTCAGTGGTGTACGTAGACAACTGTATGCTGATTTTGATCGATCCGAACCGCTAATAATTGAAATTGATGGTAAATGTGATCCCCATGGATATCTTATTTTTTGGTACCGCCCAGACGACTGGACTTGGCGCTAAAAAAAACAAAGGCGACGCGAACTTCCACGGTTATTAGATCAAACTATCCAAACAGATAATATACCTGGAGACTATCGTCAACCAAAGAACCTGCACGTCGCACGTTCACTACGTGGCAAAGCCGACCGCCTAGACAGCAGCTGACCCTCGACGCCTAGACCCACGGACTGAGGGAGCCTTGGATGGAGAAAACGTTTACTGACATCAATAGTGTAGGCTGCCTGGATTTAAAAAAAGGCAACAATGAAGAAATCTAAGCTTCTAGACAGAACGTAGTAGCCGATAGTCCTCAATATGATCAAGAGGATACCGCACCGCAGCTACGGCTTTTGCACAAGTTCTACTAACGGAAAATTCCATGGAATTATAGAGTTCCCGGGGTGTCAGATAGATAAGCCAACCTGACCACGTCAGGAGAAACCATCCGCAAAACAATCGTAGAGAAATGGTTACAGCGGTAGAATTCGATCCAACCAAGAGAACCTGGTTCCTAAACGAAATCCCCAATCCAATTTGGCTGAGTGGTATAAACGCGGACACGGATCGTTCCCACCAACCCAGTTGGTTACGAGTCACGGTACTTTTGAGCAGTATCAATATCGAATTGGTAAAGGCGGACCTCCTACTTGCTTAAACTCCAAGACGGGAGAGGTAGACAGCACCCATTATATTTTTACATTCTGCCATGTATCTAATAAGCAACACATACGTCTGTGGAAAGCATTTGTTTTCGCTTAGGATGCAACATGCGCTTAGATGGTAATTTTAATTGTAAGAGATGAGCCATCATGGAAAAGAATGACAGCGTTTGTCAAGCATATAACATAGATAAAGAGCGCCAGAGAGAAAGTGGAATGTACGTGCATACTAACTGAGAAAAAAGAGGTTGTTTTTGATGCAATATTTTAAGCACGGTTCCAAAAGGTCTTCTCCTTACATAAAAATAAATCTGGCCATTCGAGCAGAAAGAACTTCCTGGCGCCTATTTATGCCCCATATGAAGCTTTTGCTGTCGATTTTATGTAATCACGAAAGAGTGGTATCCTTGACATCACACACTGTCATATATATAAAAAAATATTGATATACGTATATATATATAATTATGCAGTTGCAGGCATTGATCGCTGCCGTTGTTTTCTACAGCTGTTGACATGCACACAGCAAGCGGCAGCGCGAACTTCTACGGTGCATTCGGTGTGGGGCCGCCCACGAAGGCAAAGTTAGATACCAGGCCTGTCAATAATCGCTAATAATAATAACTCTTCTGTTCAGGTCTTTATTCAACGCCGCTCTTCACCGCCGTCTTTCACTATCAACGGTGTTATTTTTTGTTTGTATTCGCCACTATTAACAGTCAAATTTCTGATCTAAGTAAGATATGAAAGACCGTTTAAATATTTCGCTCTTTATAAGGGAAATATGTGTTATATATTGCAAGCCGAAGGCGTCTTGTGCTATTTGAACAGAAAATTCTAATAAAATAGGAGTCGACGCACTCACTACAAAAAAAAGTCGATAGTTTACAGGTTGGATTCGTTTTCTACAGTGACGAGGTTTATTGTGCCCCATCGTTACAATCTTGATTGGTAGCACAGTGTGCAACGTGTGTGCTAGCTAAGCTCAGAAAGACGTACGTGGTGGTGTAGGTTCGAATCTCGAAGTGAGCCATCTGAACTACTGTCTAACGGGTTGAAATATAGAAAAACGTGATTTTACCACATTTTTCATCTACCTATGACCAAACGTATGTTTCTGAAATCAATCAATGGTTTCGTTCTGATTTCTACACTTAACGGCACCCCAATTTTTTTTATTCCATCCACGATTTCCGATACAATCTTCCATATACATGGCTGGTCCAATTTTTCTAACATGAACTAATTAATTTTACAGTCGTCTCGAAAAGGGAAGTGCCAAGCAGACCAAAGAAACATTTTTCTAGGGAAACCTGCTTGTCCGACCACGTGTTGCAGAGCGCGAATCCTATTATAAACTCAGTCATCCATCGGCGGGAAACCAGTAGCAACCTCAAGCATGCTTAGAACGGTCTTTTAGCTGGCAAAGGTGGCTATTAAATAGTGTCATATTTGATGTTCAATGTGGTACTAATCGGGCTCCCAAATTCGTAAGCACGAGTATTCTAAATTTATATGATGTGGCATTTGTGGCTTGATATACGTAGAAATCATTTTTACTCATGGAAATTCGCAGCGAAGGTGCGCAGAGAGATTTTCGTTGGACTGAATAAAACCACAATTCTCACAACGCTAGAAGTCTTATTTTATTAGATTAGAAATAAATAGGGTCTATATTTTCGGTACCCCGTACGGGAGTCTTCACTGAAAATTTGCAATTCAATCACACACTCATAACATGGGTACGGTTTGCCTTCAGCAAAATAGTTATATGGCAAATAGACAAAATACAGAGGTTATGAAAACGAGAGCTACTAATTCGGGCTTAAGCTACTATTTCTACCGCTGATAATGATCAACTACGAATACGTGCGCCTTAGACGTCAGGTACCGATTAATGAATAGGAAAATTATAAGTTATCTGTAGGGAGGCAAAAATGTTTATCTGCAAGCTTGTCATCCTGATGATAATGCAGTGTTTAAGTGGTGGGAAGACGTAAAATGGTCGAGATTCGAAGCTGAAGAGTAGAAGGAGCTATTTAACAGTTTGAAGCAGTAATGCATAACGACGATAATAACGAGATATATAACACGAAGAATAGACGCGCGCAAATTCAAAGTTGTAGGCGCACAACAACAACAGAGCCGTCTGTTTGTTTGATAAAAAAAATTGTTATTAAAATTGTAAATTAAACATATTTTATTATTCCTAAAAATAGATTATGTCTTAATCGAAGCTGCATTACTAACCGGCAAAATTGTTTAATCGAAAGTGATGTGAAGAACATTTAAACCCTGGTTTTAAACATTTTTGAAACAAACACGTAATGCTTGATAAATAAAATCCTTTATTTTTAATTTTATAGGTTTTGTCTGTTTTGCGGAATTTTTGATAAGTTGAATTCTCTGACGCTACACCACCGCTCTAAGGAAATAAACGTTACTGTACCACGGAAAACGCCATATTATTTATACGCATATCAGGCTAGTATCAACTTATCTCATAGAAGACATGCTTTGTTCTTGTGGTTGTCCAATACAGACATCGTACTCGTAATCCAAAGCTTACTACAGGTTTTTCTCGTTTTTTACCATCAGATATCAGCTGGACCGATAAAAGGCCGTATCGAATGATGCCGTCATTCGGCACTCGTGCATTTTCCCAAATTTGTACTCCTTTCAGCTAAAATAATAAGCGTAACCAACTTTTATACTGTTTGCCGATATCCATCTACTAACAGTTAAACATCTAAAATAGTTAACATGATGAAATGATGAGGACGAGGAGTGTTAGTGCACCCATACGCTTGACTTTAACGTTGCATCAGCACAGCGAAGGGAGCAATACTAATGGCGAAAGAATGGGTAAAGTGAGAGTATTCTTCCTCAATTGGCCATGTGAATTTTATAATTCGATATTTACTTCACGTCTAAGTGGAAAAACACGCTTACCAACACACCAATCGAGGCTACGTTAAACGCAACGTTTCAGGGTAAATTATAGATCTAAAGGCTGAATGTTTTAACCGGGCCAAGGTTTAGCCGAACTGATAGTAAAAAACAGCCAACAGTAGTACTCCATATATTTTCAGTAATCGGAATGCGGTTCAGAGTTTTAAATTAAAGTCTGTTTCCCATTCCACCTGTTCGATAGCTGGATCTCGTGCTGGTAAGAATATTTATACCAAAAAATAAACAGGTTAGTTGCAATACATACTTGTAGCCTAAATATGTTAACGTACAGCTAAGAAAGCAAACGACACAATAGAAACACAATGCGATATTCGAATGCGCGGCAGGCGGTCGCCCCAATGTTCAAAGTATATAGATCGTAGTAGTAGTAGTAGTTCATAAATTTGTGCTTTAGATGCTTAAGAATAAAAGCGCAAACGGAATCGGCTTGAGTGCAATTGGTAAACAAAAAAAAAATGTGGAAAAACCATATAATAAAACAGCTTACACACCGGGGCACCAATAACCTATGTCGAGTATGTTGAAACCAGGTATATCAATACGTAATTTCTCTATCACACCCTATATCACCGTCCTTTTTCTGTTTACATTCGCTTTTCTACGAGGTGTGAACTTCACCGTTAAAAGCCACGGTCACTCCATTTCTCGTCTTCGCTCGAATTTAGTCTAGGGGAAAATAGTGAATGATTAAAAAGCAAAATTCTCTATTGGTTAACTACCATAATTTTCTATCGTAAACCCGTCATTGTAGTTGACTGCTTAATTGTCGTGCTTGATACTTATGAACCCTGCTAACTTAAACAGTGTGATCGTAACACCTACAAGCTAAATTGTTATTGCGTACGCTGGGATATCTACGACTTTTAGGAGATACACGACTGCAATATACGTATATAGTACTACAGCCTTTTATAACGATCTACTAAATTAAAGTTATACGAAAAATATTGGCGTCCCGAGAGATTTTGTTTTTAACTCGGGAATTCGCATTTTATTGCCGTCTGATCAAAAACGTATGTCAAACAGTCGTATTATCAGCTTAATATCATTTTCGTGTGCCAGCCGTGCAAGCCCTCTAGAAAATTTATGTTGTCTGATACGACGTCGGGTGGCTAGGTCCCAGCTGCTAATCTACTTGTTTGGACAATGATTGATTGATGACTGATGAAACCCGAATAAGATGGCAGCTGTTATCAGAATAGAAACAGAAGCAATAAAACTGAGTCTTAATTCGACTGCTTAGATTACTATGATATAAGTTTCATACATTACAGCCGTTTCTCATTATTTGTGAGAGCACAAGAAAGTATCCGAACCGTTAAACCTCGGGTTTTATTAAAGTGGACACACATTTTTCGTTTACTTATGCTTAGTATGTACACCAGTCATGTTAATAGTAGACTTTGAAAGCTATTTTTTTTTGTTATTATGTGTATGTAGGATCGAATGTACCACCCTTCGCAGTCTTTTCTAATTTTTATGTTTGAATAAAAAGTGGGTTCTCTTTGCAAGGGTAGGCATCACTCGATTCGGCATAAACATCAGTGCATAAAAGAACGTGTTCTTGTACCTGTTTGTTCTGCTCGAGTTCCATTTTGCCCATGTCCACATTCGTTAGAGACCACTTCATTGCTACATGTCTTTGTTGCGTCTGAGAAAGCTTCAGCGCGATGAATTATCCAAACGGTAGGCATCCAAACGATTGACAATAACCCAGTTGTTGCTTCTGCTGCTGAGAATGAGTATTTTGCCATAATGTTCCCTGTTGGCCCCGAAAAATATGTGTGTCATTGTGGGCCCGTCGATCGCCTGCTATATGCAGAGGTTCTGTCAGAAAAATTTACTTTGCTGCCAAGAGTCATTCGATCGTCCCTTCTGCATCCTCGCAATGTCGATCGTGTGCCTCTAGGTCTACGCAGAACAGTTACTTATTTTTTCCATGTGAATCTTTCTGCTGCTGCTACAACAGGTGCTGTATTTGAGACAAATGGGGCGATGTCCTTGCCTTATGGAAAGGCTGTGAGCGTAAATGTCGCTGAGCTTGTCCAGATCAGACCTGCAAAGCGTTACACCATACTCAGTTCTCTCGGATACGTAAACGCTGTAGCTGCTATACAGACTGACATTGAATATAAATTACGTTGCATTCGCGACGATTTTTCGAGTCGGGTAATGCAGTCAACACTGGTGCTCTAGTAATATGTACCGTAGCTGATAATATATTTGACATTCTACCTCGTTCTGAAAAGTGCAAAACGGGTCCTAGTCTAACTTAAATATAAAGTGTCCGAGGAAGTTTGCTGAATTCCGTGCAAACGCCTGTCATGTCCCGGCCAGACCATTATCTCTACCACACCAGCGTATCAGACCATTATGTACAATCATTTAAAAATATATAGAATCGAAATGCATTATTAAATTTAATGCTAGTAACTAGCTTGTCTTTTTTTTTTTGTTAAATTTACTTACAATAAAATGAAAACTACTATTAATAACAGCAAAACGATTTGTGCGAATTAAGTCAAGATCACTATGGAGATAGATAAACTTGGCGAATTTTAGATGTTTTTCTTATGATGGCCATCATTTCGTGTAACGTGTTTCCTCGATTCGCAGAATCAGGCACAAGCTTCGGGTGTACAATAGACTTGCAATTGCAACATGTGTCGGTGATATCGCTCATGCCTTCAGCGAAGGCGATTACCAATAACGCATTAATTCTATGAGATGTTGAGACAAAAGGTAGCTAAAAAAAGCGACTTTGTTTTCATCCAAGTTGCTCCAAGCAAATCAAATACAGCAAATATGTGTCACATAACACACAGTTTTTTTTTCTTTTTAATATCAAGCCTTCAGCTTATTGAAACTGTAGTTATTTTCAGAGTCATTTTGTTATCTGTGTAGACAAGAAGTAATCGTGAAGATGCGGGCCGCTTTCCGTGATTGAGTACAGGGAAGGCTCTCACCGCAGCGGTGAATCAAGACAATCTGCTGTGTTATGCTTCAAAAGACGGCCCCCAGATTCGTTTTAGCGAGAAAAGAGAATCAAGCATTTTAAACATTTGAAAATAGGTTTTTGTGTTCTCTATTAAACAAGATTCTAGTGCTCACAAGCATTTTTTTTTATTTGAGATGACACTAAGCCCTACAGGGCAATATTGTTTGTGAAGTAAACGCAGTAAGTAATGAATGGTTTTATTTTGGTGACATACGGTGTGCTATTCCAGATAGATGCTTATTAAGTGGCGCTTTTTATTCGTATGATTATGACATAGACAGATAGAAACATATTGAAAAAGATAGAGGACATCTAAAATAAGAACGATTCTAAAAATAGCCCATCGAATTTGAGTCCAGGGAAAGCTCACTATCAAGTGAACCGATATCACAATACAAGAATAATAAATGAATAGTAAGTAACGAGATCATCTGTGAGTGATTTTTTTAATATGATGCTTATATATATATATATATATGTAGTTTTGTTCCTGTCGATTGAAATCTGCAGGAAGTGCGGGACATTTCCGCAAGATTTTTCAACTGCACAATATATTGAAACTAGACATTAAAAATCATTATGGGGTTATATAAAAATAACTGGGGAACCCTACTAACACTAATGAGACCCTAGTCAAAGACCACATATATTTATGTGATATTGACTGAACATTGCGAATACTTCTTTAATTTGATCATATATTGTAGTTATCCAGTAGTGGTAAGTAGCTGAGCATAGTGGATTACTAAATTCAAATGACAAAGCTGATAATTTATGAAAGATCACCGAAAAACTGAGAAATTACCTTGATTTGAAACTTCAGCATCTGAGGGAACGGGGACAAATAGTTTTTTTCTTTTTTACTGTATGTGGAACTAGTGTGGTTAGCTCCGCATGTTTGCGACATGTAATAGGTTGCTGTTACAGCGAGAAAGACGCGTGACTAATACGCGTCTTTTAAACTACGTCGTTATGTTTACCATGAAAAGAATATGATGCGTGCAGCCGCGCTGGTTCAATTCCCAGAGCTGGCAAAGGTGATTACCAGGGCTGAAAGAAGAAGTCATCATTGTAAAATTACCTACTGAAATAAAAATTGGGTTAATAGCTGCTTATATGGCTACCGTGCCGTTTTATAAATCTCTTGAGGAAGATCCAGATACCAAGCCCAGCAAAACCTTCTACATTGGCCTACCGCTTCTAGTAGGCGAATTTCTCGATGCAATAACAAAACAATGATCCGGAAGTTTGCTTTCACCGACTGGATAATTCCGCGGTGTAGAAAAACTAGAGTGAATTGGTTGCTTATTATAAACTAGTTTTCACATTAGTATGGTGTTGTTTTAGAGTTACTTGTACCTGCCGAAGCAAAAATTAGCTTCCTTTGTATATTAGTTTATCCCACGAATATAAATCGAATTTTATAAAAATTCTCTCTATGGCGCCGTTGCTAACGTGTCTTTGGCGGGTGCTTCAGACCCACGCAAAACAAAGCACGAGATTATGTGTCTTTTATTGGGAGAGTACTTACTTCTGTCAAATGCGTGTTGAATTCTTTCGATGATCATAGACGCCATGACCGGAATGTCTTGAGATTAGCGATGCCCTCAAGGAAGTGCTATCGATCTGCACAGAAGGGTGCAATGATTGACGGTAGGATAGCATCGAGTTATTTACCACTGTCCGAGTACGTGGCTGGCAGCAAATGTACGCTTTGAAATAGGAACGAAATACGCCTGACACGAAATAGAGAGCAATTGGATTGAGGCACGAGTTCACAAATGTCAGCACAAACCCGAATAGTTTAAACAGATGCCAAAAATCGTTGTAGTTCTGATGAGCATTCGGATGGAAGTAGAGCCAAATCATGACGACATGATTCGGGAAAAAGCACACGGCAAATATTAGCACGAAGCACAGTGATATTTTGGCTACCTGAAATATTCAACAGACAATCGATGAAGCATTGTACACTAAACATCACTTGCAAATATTATCGATGCCGCTATTTCAGCTTGAACCAAAACACTTTGTAGTAAATAATAGATAATGAAAGAAAATATGTTAGAAACACGCCTTATCTGTACCTGTATCTGATTTGTTTAATAAATGCGGACGAAGATACTTTGCAGTATTTCGAATTATCTAATAGAACGGCTTCACACGATTAGGTAACAATTTCATATCAAGCATTATTACACAAAGTTGAAAAGCGATAGGAAGATTAAATTTCCTACATAATTATTCGAGGTAGTGCTGCATTAGTTGTCTATCCGGGCTGTCCGTTATATGAGTAAATGATAAATCTTTTCTGGGTCGGTAGTTGTTTTAAAGTAACATACAAATCCTTCGCAGTTGTTTGCTGCGCAGGCCAGCAAAAGAAAATCACAAATTGCTTTTCTTTTTTTTATGAATTGCTTTAATCGTTTAGTATCAGCATTTCTGAGTCTATTGCTAGCCAAGGGTAGTTGAAGACTCATGATATAACATTTGCATTCAACTTTTCGGAGGAACCTTCATTGCAGATGAATCGGAATGGCGATGTCAAAGCCCTATGATTCGATTTGTTCACGATATATGTAAAAAAAAAAATGCTAAAGACCAGACGCCTAGACGTATAGTAGCTTTAACGTACACTAACTGGATTTTGGTTCTGAAAATATATATTATTAAAGCGACATAAGTTTCTCATTTTTGCACTCAAGCTTGTCCCATAAACGAAGCTTTTCTATGCGCGATAGGAAGTTGCTTCTATCCAAGTAACTGCTAGGAAATACAAGTTAGGCGCTTAACACAACCGAACCCAGACGTCCAAGAATAACGCTGATGATGTTCTATATGACTTTCTGTAGGGGTTATTTCTATTATCATGTAACTGCATAGTGCTATCTCAGATAGGTCTTGGGGCGTTTGAGGGGCACAGAACGGCCTTATTAAACGACAAAGCCCGCGAAATTTTTTGTGCATAGTCTTAGAAAACCGCGAAGAATCTCTTGCCGGCACGGTACTCTCATTAGGCAGACGCGTCGCCGTCGTGATAAAGCTCATTCAGGTCTTCCAGGCAGTTTTTTTTTTATGTGTATTCTGCTGGTCGCGTGCATAGTATGCGATCACCATAGGAAGTCCCCATTCACAATGTGTAGTACTGCACGTTGGAAGATTACCTAGTAGATCTGACATAAGCTAACTGTTTCTTCTGATTGATTTCAACTGAGTCCACAATAACGATATTATAATTAACATTCCTCTGTTTTGCCTTATTCAGGCACCCTTTTTTTTGCAATGTGCCACTGCAGAAAAGCTGTACTCCGACGTACACGTAGGTGATCCGGTTTTACGGGTCCAGTTATTATTAGCGAATCCACGTTTCGCGCGAGGCCATTATATATTCGAGCACATATGACCAATAGGCGCCAAGGTTGATTGGACAAAAATAGGGTAATTTTAGAGCCACTTATTTTCTTTGAATCACTTATAGAGTTTATGGTCCTCTTTTTACTGCTCTGTTTAATCTATGTCAGTCGCTCACTCACAGGAATAAATAAAAGACAGCTTTTCGTTTAGTGAAATAGTTAGACGAGAGTCAAATGTGAAGTAAAACTACAAACCTTGACTCGAGCCTTTTGCTGTTTCTTGGCAGCCGCGTTTTTTTGGTCACAGAGTGTACTTTTTGCCGTTTTGATCAGCGATCGCGACATGAGAATGTAAAAAGTCGCGATTACAATGAGCGGGATAACGTATTGAACTAGGAACTTCATCATCACCATGAGACGCGGATACCAGGGTTGCATGTGTTGTGGAAACGGATGGCAGTATACAATGGGTGGCCTACCTGGAAGATGTGCCTCCCCGAGATAGGAAAAATAAGCACCAGGTATGGCCATCAATGAAGCAATGAACCACACAAGGCACGTGATGACAATTGTCACTCGACGATCGTGTCGGCCACCTTTCCGTTTATAAAGTGGGAGAGCAATTGCGATGTAACGATCGATCGACAACATCGTCAGAGTAAGCACTGTGACGCCTATAGATAAATCTCTCATAAACTCTGACAGCTTGCACAGAAACAAGCCGAATGGCCACGAGTCCAGTACGTAGATGGCGCAGATGAATGGAACAGTGCCTGAAAAATGTAAAAAAAACAATAAAAATACAAGGCATCTAAATTAAGATAGTATACTATGTAAGAATTACTCGGACAGGCAATGCAGCATACGTTGTCGTAACGACCAGACAACATTATCTAAATAAGGTAAATGTACCGTACTTTCTAGTGTATAATGATCATTTAAATCGGTAAGATCAACAAATACGCATATAAATATAACTGGCATCAAGAAAATCAAGCCCATGCATTTCTATTTGTCTTATGTTGTAAATCTTGTTAATGCATACATTTGCCACGATAACCATAGCGTCAATAAAGATTTATTGTTCCAAGCTAAGATCTGTGAACGCAGCGTTTCCCTTTCTGCTTTTCTAACTACGTGGGCATTTTCTCGTCGGCACTCTTCCATCACGTTTTTTTTTCAAGCTGCGGGTTTAAATACCTACATACCTAATGATGTGCAGGAGACGGAAACACGTAAAATGTCTCGGGACTTCTTTAAACGATACTACCACACTCCCGGTAGAAGCGTCGATTCAGTATTCTTCGGCCCTAAATCCAATCTATGTAAAAATAATAATTGGCATAGTCAGAAGATATATGTATATATCTTCTAATACATATATATCTACGCGTTTGGTATATCAATTATGACTGCCGTTGGTAACGTAAACAGCGTCGGTCGCTATTGCTTCAAGGCTGTATAGCACCGATCAACATTGACGCGCACCTTCGATACTAACATCCCTAGTGCCCTATCTATGTAGTTGGCCTTATTGGAAAACAAATCAGGTTGAATTGTGTTATAACCTGCAGCAAAGTTAGTTGTTAAAAGACGAAAAGATCAGCTTTCGATAATCGCTTTATCGTCGCCCCCCTTGTTTTACGAAAGAACAAACTAATTGTAAAACTTGATAGTAGACTGGCATCGCAAGATAGCCCGATGTATACTTAACGCTGCATGCATCTTTAAGCCGTTATTCTTCTTAATCCTAATCTATACACAGCCTTGCTTCTTGCAAATGGGTTAACTTACAGTTTTGTGGGTTGCGTGACTGTTTATGGCTCGATTGAGTTACCAACCCGCTTCGAAAGGTTAACACGTTGGCATGTAAAAGTAATTGAGAATAAGAATCTCCCAGCCGAGTGAAACTGTGTTGCGATTTATTTTTTGACAGCAATATAGCATAGGACTTCTATCATACCTTTTTTGAGAAGGGTGTGAGTAATACTTTAGCGAACTAGTTCCCCCGGTTCCAAGGCTATTTCCGTCGCATCTGTCCTAATTACAGTAATCAAAAATGAAATCTTACGGCGTCAGATAGTATATATTTAGTAGCCGACAACGAGAAGTTTTGAACATTATCCATCCTAACTCATCGTTGGGGAATCAGCATCTTAACTTTATTCTCTGACACAATGCCCGACCTACATTTAAAAGTAAATTCCAAATGCATCTAGCTTAACGTGAAAAATTTTCCATTACATCATTTTCAGGCTCTAGCAAATAGCCGGGTCGCCAACAGCAAAAAAAAAAAGAGTTGAAACTATCTTCGTCCCAGATTTTTAGTAGATTAATCGTCGTGAAATGGTGACACGAAACGAGAATTTAATCTGATGAGCCGGTGTTACCCGGTAGGCGACATCGCCTAGCCTCGTTGAAAAATAAAAGAGGGCAAAAAACTAGACCGGCTAAATCACAATGGTTACCTAAAGAGCATGTGTTTATATTGTAGCAGACAGAAAAAGTGACCGAACGGCGTTGTAGTGATAATCGCGCTTACCGTGTGTCGCTACCCTCCGCCGCCCGCTCCTAAAGCAATATGAGCCAATCAGACACAGCATGAGTGGTACTCGGTTTTTCTAGGATATGTTCCATAAAGTCTGCTCTGTTCTTTTAAGCGTTTACACGTTCGCGTCAGGTCAAGATTTTGGCTTGTAACAAACATCGTTCTCGAACTACTTGCTCGTACAACTGTGATTTAGTACTATGGATGCTAGAAAATATGTTATGCATTATCTCAACATTTCGGCTTTATCAAAACGATTAAGTCGAATAGAAATAGTTCCTAGTAATCAATAGCCATCGACATCTTTGGCTCGACAATTAAACTGTCATCGTTTGAAATACGCTCAGTTGAATCTATACACGTTTTTGAACTGGTCATTGAAACGAAGTTATTCGAAAGAAATCTTGTAAACATTCCTAACGTGAAACACGTATCGATAGATGATAGCTAATTTAAAAAATGGAAGCGTAAGGTACAACTAGTACAGGCGATGCAGTATCCTAGCTCAACCTTTTGTGGTCCAGGTTCGAACCCACACGTAGACAGAGTTCATATCGTACTGTGAACCAGCTGTCCGATGGAATGTCTAACGATGATACCGGACGTACGTAACGCTTATAATACTGCAAGTAGTATAGAAAAAATGGCACATAACTTCTGATAGATATATCTCGAACAATTTGAAGCTAATAAGTAATGGCGCTGTAGAAAATTAATAATTCCACATACTGGTCGATCCACCTTACCAAAAATACATGACAAAAAAGTAAAGTAAGAGCGACTAACAGCTTCTGATGGGCACTGCTAGCACAGAAACGGCATAAATTTCGTCCAGGTGCCCCTGGGCCAAATTCACAAGCATTCAGTAACAAATGAATTATATGGTAAAACCATTTAGGCAATACACGAATGTTATTTCCCTGAAATCGTCAAGTTCCATACTAAAAACAAACAAATCTGAACTAGCCAACAAACGGAGGTAGACAGGGCAGTTATTCGACGCAGCTAACTATTCGGGGGGTGCTTACCAGTTATAACGAAAAGATCTCCTAGGGATAGCGACATGATATAGATGTTTGGTACGCTTCGCATAGCTTTGTTCCGGAGAAAGATCAGCATCAAGGTTCCGTTACCGATGAGTCCGACGCCGAAGATTAGAGTGAATACAGGCGGCGCCAGGTACGTCTCAAGATGCTTTCCCAGTGGGATATAACTTAACTCCTCTGGAATGACAGCACATCGATGAAAAATTGTTACTTACTATCTTATGTTAATTCCACGTCGTTAAATACTCACCCTTATTTAAATACCACTACATTCTAACTATTAATTGATGAGTCGACCTTTTCAATTATTATATTTCTTCTAATGTAAGTATGACTTGCCACTGATAGAGCCCGCGTTTATTATTAGTTTTTCTTAATTTCTGTTTTTCCCGAATAAATTCCTACAATCGTCTACTGAAAGCTTATCCAAAATAATATTGGCAAGGTTTCAGCGGTTTTTTTTTTTAAATTAATGCTATTTTATATGAATCTCCACTGCAAGTTCTCCTCTAAGAACTTAATGCAGTTTGAGGAGCATTATTTCTTAAAACGTGTAAGAGATATAAATTTTAATTCTAATTCTCAAAGTTCTTTTTGTTACCGTATCAGATCCTTATTACGCGAACCAGGAATGCTCAAATGAGTTCTACCATAGAACATCTTCGAGTGAGTCGCTGATGGTTTCAGAACGGTACTTTTAATGGTTTTAGAAGACAATACCGCGTTTGTATTTTATAAAAGCAGTTAGTCTTCTAGGCTTAATACGTATCCTAGCCAAACACTGCAGACGGTTCCTATCAAATCCATGACTATTCTGATCATATAACTTAGAAACTCAACAATTTAAGTATTATGCCCACGTATATCATGACTAATTGACGAATTTGAGAGTGACTTCATGTACTAAATTTTATGCATTGCTCTATTTAGTTTTAGGGCCTAATGCAATAGGAAGATCCGAGTGGATTTCTGAGTAGAATAATGTGAAGGCAAAGAATTTTTAATTTTGCAGCTCTAAATATAAGTTTCTGAAATAGTAACTCAATAGCAAATCTTTTGAGAGATGGAAGAGTACGGCAAATCAATTGTTTTCCCAACGTGAATTTGAAATGCAAAAGTCACATACCAGCGTATTGGCTCAAAATAAAGGTGACTGTGAAGAACTACCGCTCGAATTGCGATTTTATGAATCTATGCGAATAAAGGATACTTTGCAGACAAAAGTTCCTATAAATATATGTCCTCAGTTTTTTTAGCGTAATTGGTATGTCTGTCCCTACCCCCCCCCCCACGTATTTTCCGGATAACGTCTTTCGTGTCACGTCATAAAGTGCTATGTCCGTGCCCCATGATCATATTGAAATAGTGCTTTCTTCTGCGAACTTTATCTCCTTATTAAATTAGATAATTTATCACTTTCAGGACTCTCGGTATTACCTTCATCGTTGAGCGTAAATGAAATGTTGTCTGCTGGCAGAATTGTATCACTGCCATTCCCGGTTGCACTCAATAACTGGCCCAGGAATGGCAGATCTCCTAGAAGTTCGCTCGAGGTAAGGTTCCACAATTCGTCCATATCCATGCGCATTCTGCGATGCGCGAACGATTGCCTCCGCCGGGTGATACCACTGGGGCTACGGCGGAGATCACCCGGAAACAAAGAGCCGGAGAGCGCAACTCACCAATGAACGAATGGCTCAGGCTGAACGAAAACGTAAATGATACGGAAAGCTACCAAATAGGTGGCTATTTATGTCAGCAACCTGGGAGGACGGTCGTCTGTAACGGGAAGAGGTCAACGTACATTAGTTACGATATCCACGTCTGGATGCAAGCATGCAATATATCGCAGAGCTAGTAAAAAAACTCGAGGCCCAAACAAATTTGAGCTTTTTTCTGGCGAGTTGAGCCTTCTTCTACGCTGATCGATAACGAGCTGTTCAATGGACAATTACACCTTACTTGCGTATACCATATTCATCTATTAAACTCGTATTATATGGCTAATTCCAATTAGGAATAAGCATATACTGTTTAGGCTTAAAAGAGTTGCATGGCTGCTAAAGTTGAAATGATCATGTAACAATACACATACTTTGTTGCGAAGTTCTTTGAAGCCACATTTGTTGTTGTTGTTGTTGTTGTTGTTGCAATGTTTCTCAAGGTATCCAACTAGTTAAAGGACAGCATGACTTTGATAAACGGAGCTATTCACTGCTGAGTATTTGAAAATCTCCCTAGGATTTGGCAAATCTAACACTTTGTAAAGCTTCAAATTAACAACCCCTATCGGAAATACATGTGACAGAATCAGTTTAAAGCTTGCCAACTTAAAAACGAAGGAACAGCACTTTTTTTTTATCAGCATTTAGATGTAAAGCAAATCTGTATTGAAATTCCGATTTCCCAATGTCACATGCACTGTCTACTAGACCACCCCACCTGACTGAAACAAAAGGCTTTACATTTAATGAACGGAAACAACAAAGGTTTGTGCCGAGCTTCATTGCGTAGAAAAAGCGGCTTATTTTTGTTATGGCTGTTCAAGTAGGCCTCTGACTTCGCCATACCAACCACTGGCTAGACACTAATCGAGTTAACATTTCATCATGTGTTAAACTAACTAACCCCTCCACTCTTTCTGATAGGCAGGTTGCAAAAGCCGTACAATTTCATAGCACCGACAAAAACAAATGTACAATAGTCCATAAAGGTAGCTTATAACAACAAAATTTCGAGCAAATTCGATAAATGAATGTGAATGTCAAACGGGGATCGTGTAGCATGGACACCGCAAGTTCGCCTAAAAAGCTCAAAGATAAGTTAACTGTCTTTGCGTACAGTTCAGTCGTGATTTCATGAGCTGATCTTGATGACATCCATATTTCATTTGCAATGATAGTGTCTGTAGGAACTCATCGTGAGGTCCACCAGCAGTGTTTCGTGGAGCATGATAACGGTACGAATGATTTGTCATCATCACGGTTGGGTATATTCGTTTGGGAGGAAAAAATCCATACTAGCCATGGGTTGTATGCGATCGTTCGAGGAATTACGTTCATTATTGTTGTTCTATGATTGCTATTATTATTATTTCTTACCTATTACGCATTTTCTTCTATGACGGAATATATGAGCAGTAACCACTGTAGCACTCCGTTAACAAGTGGGCTCCCGGCCAGTATAAACGCAAGTCTACATATCTATCTCTAGCATACCATTCGTGATTTTAACAGTCCCAGATAGCTACTGTGAGCAGATAAAATAGACCCAGTGCCTCCAGGACGTAAGGAAAAACGCCTTTTTTGCGATACGTTCTCTGGATATTTTAACAGTATTTATTAGTCAGCTGATACCGCGGAAAGATTGTGGGTACAACATACCTGCATAGAACTTTAGCGTATTGTAGGTCATACCATTCGCTGCCATAGTTCAAATTCATATTTCAAATAGATTGGACCTGATTAACTTGATCAAGCAGCGTCGTTAGGAAACGTCGATTAAATGAGCACCTCACACGAATTTCAGCCCACGAATATTGTACGTAAAACTTAACTGTTACATATTAAACTTATACAACATAACAATGCTATGGATTTATTGCAGGTAAACTCTATAATGTTAAATATCACAATGAGCATACATTTTGCTCCTTGTACGGGCCCTTTGCTCATTATTAGTAAAGTAAAAGGGAAGCACTGTGACCTGGTCGATTCGAGGTTGCTTTAGGTCTGTGAAAGAAAGTTTGAGAAAACAGAAAGAAAAATAGTACACAATGAAACTTAGTAATAGGAGATTCTTTAGATATTGTTCACAGAACACCCTGCATAATTTCAATGGAACAATCAGTTGTCTCTTAAGCACTTTAGCAAGTAAGCAAGCTAGTTCAGGTTCTATTTGAAGCTCTCTAGCTTACGTCTCTAATAATGTTACTGCAAAACAAATGCAAATGTAAATGTCTAAATTGATTGGCGCCATAAAGGCAAGTTTGCATGGCCCTAGAACCCGCTAGAAATATACTTTTCGTAACTGTCACAACTATCTCATTTGTGAGATTAGATTAGAAAAGTAGGAAGAAGGGTTTAGCTGGATGGGACATTACTATGGTTGCTCTGTCAACAATAGTGCAATGCCACTCTGATGTTCATGAGTCCACATAAAATAAATAGAGTTCTCAAAAAGAACCGATACAAGTTGTGCGAGGCGGGATTATGTGCATATATAAACAACGAGTTCCGCTTAAACGATGGCTTCACGGGTAGAATTTTTTAGGACAAGCACTGCTCACAGGTCTCGGAATGCGGACTCGTTCGCGTGTCAGTCCCAAGTCATTGAGTTCGCGTCTAAAAGCTAAGGGGATGAATTATTTATTTTTATAAAGGGCCGACGAAACACAATTATATTTTAAATCTAAGAAGCAGTGTATCGGACAGATGGTTTCAGATAGTTTTCTTTTTTTTTTTTTACAATGTAGCTTAGTACAAATTAGTTTGACCATTAACGATCAATGCTCTTTAGGTTGAAACAACATGTCTACATAACGCTACGCATAAACAGGTAGATCGATGCACCTTGGGCAAACAGCCTTGTAGATCACTGGCGTTCCCGCGAGCAGCACCTCACTCGTATTCTTGCAGTAACAGAAGCTTTGCTCACCGGCGTATAATCATGCATTGCACACGCAAATACTGAATGACCACAACCAACGCGATCAAGCGGCAATTGTAAAATGCTAAATGTACAAAATCAGAAATCAAAGCCGAAAACAATCGGTGGCAAGAAAGAGCAGTCGACGCGATTATAAAATCCGAACCTTTCGGATTGTTGGCTTATCAATTGGAAATAAATCTAATTTATATCTAGAACGGAACAAACCAGCTACTTTAGTTCATAATTTGGCGCACAAGCAAAACTGATGTACCATATTCAAATACTGTAAGATGTATTGTGTAACTTTCTTTGATAATTCGACACATTAAATAGACGGCAGCAGAACAAATTAGTAATACAGATAGCAGTTAAATTTGCTATGCCCCACTCGATCCTTTAGGATGGTTAGGCATTTATCGCTAACCGCAGAAGTTCAAATAAAACCCTCAAAGGGGCAAGGGGAAGAAAAGTTCATGGTGAAACGTCGGGAAAAACGAAAGCGGTTTCGGTGCCTCGAAGAAAAGAACATGGGCCGTCGCCTAGACGACCGTACTGCGGGTTCGAAGAGCGGCTACATGCTAACCGTGAGTCGACCACTATTCGAATATCCAATGGCATCTTGAGCATTACAGATGACAACAATAACAACATTCAGATAATCTGTACACAATAGATAACTCTTTTAACGCTCGATGTACAGGGGATGTAAAATATTCTCTCCTACCCTTTCCTCCTCTTACCCCGTGTGTATATTTACTATGGCTCCACGCAAAGTAAGATTTATCGTCATCGCAGTACGATGGTACCAAATATATAGTAACGTGTCGTACGCTACAATCGATCGTGCATCGTTCTTTAATATTTTACGAATAGTAATGGACGCACTCGATAGTTCTAGCTGCTAGACACCTGCTTTAGCTATTGAAATACTAATTTCCCAAGAACAGGTTAATTACATGCAGTCGAATAGCCAACAAGGAACGTATGGCTTTTTTTTTGACTCATTAAATTTGACTTGGATCGAAGAAGAAGAAATATAATGACCATTATAGCCATTCGAAGTCTTACTTTAAGCTGTGCTTTATTCCGGAACTATCATTTAGTGACGCTTAAACTTAAGAAATCAAGGAAGATTCAAGAAAAACTAGGCGTACCTGTCGAAAATTATTTTCGTGACGACTGAACCATTATGAAAAATTATTAGTTTATGTACCTCCGGTGCCAGTCACGCTTAGAGTTTGTTTCACCTATTTATGTAGAAACGTGATCCTAAGTTCACCATCGCTACGATAGAACTTCGTAAGCCTTTACTTCGCAATGACGATTGACGAATGACTGCAATCAACAAGCAACAACAAAGAAAACACTCAAAGTCTACATTATGCAATAATAAACAAAATAGATGATTACAGAAAAATATTGCTTATGGTCAACTAATATTACATCATTACAGAAAATCAGTGGTCGATTAGCTACGACTTGTCAGCACAAACAGAATCACCCTGTTCTCTTTATATAAGGTTCAATGTTGTTGTTTTCGTCATCTAGGATTTTTTTTCTTTTTGGTGGAAGCTCGCAGAGTCGCGCTGCTTTGCAGTAGATCAATAGGAATTTCTTATCCTCATCAAAAGTTTCCTTTAGAAAGAAGCTACGTTGCATGCATACTATATTGTTGTCGTTAGCCAAAGCTTCAAAGAGTTCCTTCAAGGCGATGCCTATTTAGAACGGCAAAGGCGGCTACAAAGAAATCTTTGCATAAAACGGTCCAAACATCTATAACGTTTTTCTTCTCCGAAGACAAATAAAGCTACCAGATCAGGGCGGCTTGAATGATCACCAAGAGCTAACTAGCTTGCACTTCAAGTTTGGATCGTTTTCAGAAATATGTGACTATTTTTTTCATGGTCGTTGATTAAAACCGAATCAGTTATCATCAGGCCACCGCCGCCGCCACCACTTTGGAACTCACGATAAAGGCCTGTTCGTTCACTGTGGCGAGAGAGAAAAAGGCGTATCTGAAAATGACTTGTAGGCATAGCACGTAACTGAAGTCAGCTACCTTGCTAGGGATAAAGAAAGAGTCTCATTACTCATTTCATAAACGTTTTCCTATTTGAGGAAAAGCCCGACATGATCAACGTAGAGATCGCCTGGTTGTTGCATTTACGATCTAAGAGTATCGATATATACGCTAATTACGGTTTCTGTTTCAATCTAAAAGCGTATTGAACACCCAAATTGGTAACATTAGCCCAACTGGGGGATTTTATTCGAGCAGATGGAGGGCCACGGACCAAATAAAAGAATGATTTGCAATATCGGTAATTGTTATCTCGGATGGGTAAAGTGAACAAGCAATTCTCAGATTATCTGGTCTAATTATGTAAACGCGCTTAAATTAACCATTTCGAATATAACTATTCAATATTTGGCTGTCAACACTACATCTATCTGCACTGAGAACCAAGATGAAGGGAGCGTTCATAATGTGAACTTCATCTACCTATCAAGCATGACTCCCATAATCTTTGTCGGCGTTTATTTGTTTACCATATCTCAATTTAATTGCTGTTTACTATCTTATGCCAATCTGTATTGTTAAGTACAGGTATTATCCTGATTAGGACGATCCCTTTCCAACTTGCCGGCTTGACTTATGTTCTACCTGCGTAAATAAATTTTCTAAGGTAGATCCGTTGTAATGAGCCGTTTTGCATTCTTTTAGAAAAAAATGGTACGCGGCTAAGTTCTGTTTCAAAAACACTAGAAGACTTATTAAGCTATGGCCTAAAAAATACACATTTTCTTGTCATAGATCGGAAGGCTTTGGTAGATTGACGCACGGAACAGAGGACGCTATTTTGTTGCATGCCATTCATCTTTTCAAAAGCTGCCTAAACGAAAAGCAGCGTATTGGATTCCATTTCAAGTACCTTTGTCAAAACGCGTTTTGCCTGAGGCAAATATTAACTTCTCATGTTTAAAGCCAAGACGCCTGAGGCAGCTGCATGGTATCACTTCAAGAAGTCGAAATAATTAATCAATTTACAAACAAACTGTTTAAAAAAATAAACGTGAGACAATTAAAGAATCGTGCACTAAAGTAGTTCTAAAAAAAAAATAAACAACGAGTATAATAAGACCCTTCTGCATTGTCCGCCTTCTTTGGTGAAGACTAAACTAACGTGTTGATCTTGTTCGGATTAGCTATAATTTTACCTGCGATTGAGTCACTGCATACGAGACCACAATCCGATGCTGGCGTTCTTAGATAAATTACTGTTTAAAGAGAATGTCATAGAAATATTTTGCTTGTACTATAGAGTAATTTCTAAAATTAGAAACGACGTAGCCCTCTATTTAATTTTGAATAGTTCTACCGTAAATTTTAAAAGAAAACGATATACACGCGAATAACCTTTGTATAAATTGTGCTGATATTTTGAGAACTGATATCTCAGAGATGTCTATGATGATTAAGTTAAACGTATCTCTTTTATATTATATCGATTATTTTCGCAATTGTAAAACTTATTTCTGTTAGCCTAGAGCGACAAAGTACAAGAAACAAGAAGGAAATGCTGTAGAATTTGGCCGATCTAGATTTAGTGGTCTGCGGATGCTCTGCCGACTAAAATTCAGCATAGCCCTTTTAGTCTTTAATCTTGAAGGCTGAGTTTAACCAAATATATCGATCAAATCGTATCGAGACTATATAGAAGACCCTGCCATGTTTATTTCTTCATCATGGCGTTGCAATATATACAGTATTAGCTTTCAGCGTAATGTTAATCATCGACTTAAGTTACGTTTATTACGAGGAGCACGTGTTTGAAGTAGGATCGAGAATGGCTGAATTCTGTAGATCTCATCATCTTTCACCAACTTCTCAGCTAGGTGAGGTTTTTTTTCCAATTGAAGAAAAGGGGCAACTGTTGCTTGATCCAGTATATGCGCTACCAGTTGCTCAGGCCTGGATCCAGCGAACACTGATCTTTGCCTATATAGCAAGCGATTCGAAAAGAACTTGTTCTATGGTACTTTTTACCAACAGCCTTAGGAAAAACTGTCTGGAAGCTTCGCCCAAGCATAGTCGGAACCATCTGCCTATATCGTGCTTATCGAGAATCAGGTGTCACTAGGTTTGTATGCTGTTTTTAGTTGAGCAATATTTGTGTTTCTTTTGAAATCGTAAGGAAGCAGACCGTCTCTTTTGACGCTATATCAACTCTGGGCGTGGTCTGTGTTGACAAAGAGATTCTCTTTCGTTAGTTAGTTTCTCTTCGTACTTCGATGATGCAGTCTCCTATTGCGATAGCAGAAAGATTACAACGGCAACAACTCTCTCTTCAGACACCACTATTCCGCATGCCCCAACGTCAACCAGTTCCATTGACCAATGAAATCAACGATCCGCAGCTACGTAGAGGAGGCGAACATTCTCATTATACCACGCTAGATGTCGCGTTTGTGGGTCGCTGTTGATGATATTGAATAAAAGCTACGTTTAGTAGTTCGTAAAATCATCTCTTCTAGAGTTTTAGAAATTTGACATGCAAATGCATATGCTGTGCCTGTTTTTTTTTTGATCGGCAATATTCTGTTCTTTTTTCCCGTTTATCGATCTGCAACCTTTATATAGTTATATAGCTGCAACCGCAGTTTGAGTCGTGTGAAAAACATAAAAATAATGTTATAGCCAATAAAGTGAGACACTTAATAAAATTTTGATTGGAAAAGTGAAGCATTCGTCCTAACGTTGCATTTGTGACATACTAAAAAAAAGGTTTTTAACCTTCAGTTGACTCTCAGCGCCCATACACTACATACCGAGTCACTCCAGATCTGAATCATAAGATATTAATATGAGGATCATGCAAGGGGGTCCCCACGGCACAACTGAGTTTACTTCAGTACTCCGTCGAAACCCGCAAAAAGCAAGCTAACATTGCGAAGTGTCAAATCTGATATAAGGTACTCTGTGTCATCTTTCTTTCCATTGGTTATATGCTGTCCGGTCCATTGCATCAAAGAGATACGGACCCACGGTGCCTGTGTCCTTATTGGGCAGACAGATGTGCAGTGTATGATGTTTGTTGCAGTAGTTACGGCCGCCATTACTAACATCAAGGTGTTTCTTCATGCGTATGAATCGATACCGGTTACGGTTGCTGCCACTACCGTATCAAGTGGCATTTCAAGCAAAAAAATATTTTTTGTGAAACATCTCTTTGAGCCTCAGCACAAATTGCAATCAGGTCAGCGCTTAGCTTCCACATACAGTGAACACCCTACCTACTAAGCAGGCGTGACAAATTAACAGTCCACGTGACCCAAAAACTAATTAATTAAGCTTTAACTTTTTCACGTTCTATTTCTGCCGAGCGTTAAGAGCTGGTTTCTGAACTGTTCAAGTTATAAAACAAGTTAAGGAATACATTGAGCTAGCACCAGCTATCAACGTACGAGTTATTATTCGTGTCGGAATCATCGCTTTCTGACGTTGCTCATGTAGTCCCCTGTCACAAATAGGTTTATTCCGATACAAAAAATTTCGTCTCTCTATACCAGGAAGAGGAAATTGATCTTAACGTTTGCTCCATTCCTTAGTCTATTGGAAAGCTGCTATGACACAAACACATCAACGGCCGCCTGAGGGCGGCAAAAATGCAGCAGTTAGTAACTTAAAAGGACAGAAAGAAGAAGTGTACGTCTTTGTATGGGTAAACGACCTGGCGAGCGAAATGACTATTGATGGGATAAATTGCAGTGGGATGAAATGGACAGCTCGTCTGTAACTAACTCTGCAGGTTAGGTACAATATTCGCGTCTGTCTCTGGCTCAACGAACTCCTCTGATCGTTTCTTCAGTCGTGGGTGCTATCGGGGTTTCAAAGTTATGTTGACACCGGCGTATCTGTGTCGCGGCAGCGAAACTGGGAACTTTGAACTTTTCGATAATCTAGCCGCGCTATGCATGGGCACGCCATGCACCAGCCAAGGCGAACGATATGGCTGCTTTGCCAAACTAGTTAAAGTATTCAACAACATCGATAGCCATCAAAGGCCATCTGTCTTTTCTCAATGACTGTCTGACAACCAATCCTGTTCATCTACACGTCTGTGGCCAGATGCAAAAGAACAACATAATTATTACGTACTCGCTGTTAGAACACTCGCTTGAACATCATCGGTTGTATATATACTAGGTTCGTTAATGAATTTTTTTTTTATATCAAAAGCTTAGCTTTTCTTTAACGGGCTATTTATTTTCTATATATTGCTTGAAAGCGCTTCCACTATTACTGTGATGCGAACTGACAGCTTTTTGACTGTAACTCGGAAAACTTTTAAAAAGTAGATGTTTCAGGAATAAAAAAGTGTATTCTCGACACTGTCTATATTATGTATTTCGTCAAGCCTGAAACAGCACGGAACATTTGCCTTATGCATGGAAAAGGCGTCATCGCTGAAACGACTGCTGAGGAGTGATTTGCTACGTTCGAAAGCGGTGCCTGGGTTGTAAAGGATACCCCCGCTCAGACCGACCATCTAGGTTTTATGACGACCACCTGAAGGCACCTGTGAAGAAAACGGACGAACAACTACCTGGGAAGCGGCTGAAAACGTTGGCTTTTTCAAATTTCTTGGGTTTGCACAGAAATTTGGAGTTCGGGAACCCTAAACTCTCTAAATCCAACAAGGAATTACGATTTGACGTTGCTTGTCAGCGTCTCATCCAGTACCTAGCGCCACGCGGGCACAATGATAAATTTTTCCAGAGTTTGGAATGGACGGCTCCGTGAAGGAAATCAGATCCGGGTCCAGTAAAAATACGGTTTGCGTCTGGCGAAGGGAATTGCTTTTTAGAAACCAAACAGTTAATCGGCCCAGTTAGACTGGGTCAACCAGGCTATAAGAGAGAAAAGACATAACAGACGAGGCCAAATTATCCTGTTCCATGACAACGCGAGGCTACGCACGGTAAGTACTATCCAAACCGGGTCTTAAATGGGAGGTTTCGTGGCACCGTTCATTTTGCGCCGGCGGATTTTCATTTTTTTAGTTCACGGGGCAGTTACCTCTACGGCCTCTTTAAGACGTGGTGTTTTCTATTCATAAGAAAAAAATCGTGAGAATATACTATTCGATCCAATATATATATATATGCAGTTGAAAAATTGGCGTACTTTTGGCTTAATTTATCGTCGGACAATTAGTACTAAAAATTAATTCCAACCGGAGTAGCTTCTCGACTGTGACGGTAGATCAACAGAAGCTGGAAGAATAACTTGCAACAACTGTATATTAACGTTTTTCATCACTACCGTACATATGGTGGTATATAATAACAGATTACTGTGTATTGGGCTGGCCTACTTCCATACGAATTAGCTGAGCTATTCGGAATTTAAAAATGAGAATAACAATTGTCTGTCAAAACACAATTACGATACGAATCTCGACGAGTTATTCTTTACTGCACACCTTAGGGCTATAAATACGCTCAAGTGTAGAAACGTAGCTGGATCAAGTTATCTCTAATCGTGAACCATTGCTAGGAACAAGTAGTAGTACTCACTATTGAAGTCTCGAGAGACCGAAGGTCCCGCTTTTAGTAAAAAAAATTTTGATTGCGTGCTTCAGTCTGGTATTCCTGTTAAGATAATCACCGTTCACGGTTTATGTTAGATGGTTGTTTATTTTCTCATGCTTTACAACTCAGGCACATTTTTCAGTTCAGGGGGGCAACTTTTAGATACTCACATGTTTATTGTCCCTCGGTAAAATGGTGATAGATACCAAAAAGGCTCGTAAGTGAAGAGCAGTGATGGCCTATAGTATTTTTTTCCAATTTGAGACGTAACTCTAATAATTCGCCTTATTTAAGAAGCGGGAAGATCAACTATCTCAGTATATAGTTTATATTCTCTGCTTGAATGATATGACATGTTTGTTGGCATCCACTACGAATACGTTCATAAAGGCGCTTGACAAAGTTTTAGTCAAAGATTATCTCAAAGACTAGCGGGATGCTATTGAGGCTGAAAGTCAATGATCTTCCGATAATCGTACGATCGTCTCTGTTGTAAAACATGCATGCTAACCAGTATATTAAACAACCGTATATATTAAATCAAAACCTCATCCGATCGATGGAAGCCATTAGTGATTTAGTTCTTATGACTCTGAATTACATGTTATTCGTTTCGCCTGACTTCTTCATTCCTTGCACCTATACAAGAACCTTAAAAGTTTGTATCATTATTATAAAGTGTGGCTACCGTGTTTAAAGGTCGTATGCAACATTGTATATAAAGCAGACTAAGCGAGCAGTATGGTAATATCTCAAGCGATGAAGTCAACAACCTATTCAAAAGTTACGAATACGAAAACGATTCAACTTTAAATCAAAATTAGAATTATCAGGCGGATCAATTTTTGACCGATTTTTTTTTAGTCTAGACCAACCAATTTTAGAAGTGAAAGCATTCTCACCCCCCATGAATTGCCATGAATGGCCACCACGAGGCGAGTTAAAACAATGTATGCTCATAGCGTGTGCGTCAACTAGTAGAATCATGAAATTATGTGTTAATTTCAAATGGTAATTATTTTTCTTTTACTCTTAGTTTTTTTTTTGCTTTGTCAGACTGATCTGATCGATCTAATTTTTAGAAAAGGATCAATTTTAAAAACACTGATACTTAAGGCGTCACCAAATGCCCCCTTAGCTAGTACATTTGTGCCGTGCTTTATGAAAATCATACGGTTAAGTCGAACAGTAAATGACAGCTTCGTTTGGTTTGATTTTTTAAACATTAAATGAACTGAGTCATTTCCTGGACAGGGTCCTAGACATCCTGCTACCAAGTGCAAGGATTTTCAGCAGTCCGCATGCTGCGAACTCTGCGTGCTATGATAGCGATTCCTATACCCAGACCATAATGGGGTCCAGAGACAACGCCAATATCGTGTTTCACCGTGTCGGTTGTTGCCATGCGATACATTCGTTTCGGGTTGACAAACCCTGCACTGAGATGTACACTGGGTCAAAATGATGTTTAAACGCGTAAAGCCAATGCGCTAGCGTATAACAGTGAGACGGGTGTAAAAGCGGACTCGAATTGTTATCGGTCGATGTTTCGCCTCTTTTAGTCCTTATCTTACTGCTGTCCTTTCTTAGCCGCCGCCGCCGCCGCCGCACCATTCAAAATGACCGCAGAGAGAGAGTTTGGTCTTTGTTACATCTCGACGATAGCTGGAATCACAGAATTTACCTGTTATAATATTCAACTTATACAGGTGAACGTTGGACTCTGTCATTTGTCAGATTGAGGCCGGTCACGAAGGCTCAACGGTTAATCATATTAGAATATGTGAACCTTATACTACATGGAAAATAATTATTCCTGTTTTGTGCAAATTAACAAAATTTGACATCAAGTCGTAATAGGACAAACAATAAGTACTATTAAAATTCATTATAGTATAATGAAGATACGTGTACTACAAGAGACGAATATTCTCGGCGAGAGTCTCGGTGCTTGTTATGGCCGGATATAATGCATTTGTAATAAAAAAAAAAAACCCTTTGAATATATTTTAGCTGACCCAAAATAAATGAATGATTGTAGAAACATTTGTGGCATTTGAAGATAACAGTCGACACGAGATCGTACAAATGCATTCTCTAGCCTAAATACACTGTGAAGTGTGTCTAGAGAGACACATTCTCGGTGAGGAAAAAAATAACAGCTTCTTCCTTGTTGAGACGGAAAACTCTCACAGTAGTCAGCTGATTCTACAGAATTGGATAGCGCAGTCCCCCAACTGGCCTCTTTCACTTATATCTTTCTAATAAACACGCATTTATGTTCACAATCGTCTTAGTCCAAATAAAGAATCATTAACTAAACGTAAGGCTGTTACGTGCTTAGCTACCAAAGCGGTTAGATAATAAACTTTAGTCGTTGCCTGAATTATTAATTTTCCATAGAGAAAAACCATATTTCCATAATAGAAAACACTATAAAACAGAATCAGTCTCTATTTAATATTATCGTTTCGCATATATTTGCAATGCTATATGCTTAAACGTGAGGGATTTATAAAAAGAATGAACATTATAGTTCAAAATAGTATAATAGCTCCGCAAAAATTTTGCACAGTGAGGTTTTCTTATGAAAATAAACATTGATTCATTCGGGGGAAGTATCGTCAAGGCTGTATACTGAGACATTGAGTTCTAGCAGCCTTCCATCTTGGTCGATATATTTCTTTGCAAAGCGGATATAGAGCTCATACTCGGCAACAATTCGCAGACTCTATTCAGAATCATAATAATAATACTACAGCGTACGCATTAACTTAACTGGGCTCTGTCTTTTTGTCTATTGGGTGAGCCAAGTTTTACTCGGATTTTTATCTACTTATTCTAACAGTATCCGGCGATGCTTTTGAAGAGGCGCAGCAAATCTGCGAAAGAAATAACAGGCATCACTGTTGGAGGAACAAGGCATACACCTCGGCCCTTGAAACCGTATCATGCGTGTAGACTACCCTGAAACAGGCAAAGGCGATGATGTCCACATCTCTGCCCCCGAATAGGCTGTGTTCGTATTGCAGAAGCGCAAGACAAATCGTGCTCATGTATGAAATTACTTTTAGGTCAGACTTATTTTTACGTAATAATGGAAAACTGGTTTGTGGACAGACAATGGTAAGTACATTTACCACAAGTGGTAAGTGCTTTACGTAGTGTGTTATTAATCACTTCGATCTCGAGCGTGAGACCAACTGTAGGCAGCAAATGTACGAGTGGGCCTGTTTAACTGTATGCTCGTCTATTGTATCTATAAATATATAAAATACCTAAGTCTTATTTTGTATGTACGCCATACAGCGATAGCGTCAATTCCCTATTCGCTATTTCTACATCGCTGATTACCTCAATGATAATAACATCAACCATTATTTAGGCAAAGATACGAATTGCTTACAAAAAACAGTCAGAGTGTCATCGATTACAGATGACAAACAGAGAACGAAACAGGCTAGATTTTAAGTTAAAGCTTGTTTTTGGTCCAGAAAGAAGTAACCTGAAGGAGTGAGAATTTAATTCAAAGTTAGAGTGGGCAATTTAGGTTCAAAAAAAAGCAATCAAGCTCCGCCGATCAAATCGTTGTTTTGTCAGCTCATATCGTTTGCTTTATTCACACGATGCATGTACATGCGCACGACCATGGGCTAGCTGGAGTTGCCGTCCATACGTTGTGGCGAGGCTGGTGCACCTCTATAGCCTCAGATTCGATGATAATAAAACGAACAATGAAATCGTTATTGTAGGGAAGCTCGTATAGCCATACTCATGCAATACAGACGTCTAGCTAACAATATAGATGAAACTGTACTGCTTTTGGCAATTTGGTCTTTGGCAAGTGACAATAATAACAACAATAGATGAACGCTAAACTAGGCCTTGACGTAAGGTTACATTTGTACTTAACAAAGGTAGTATACGTGGCTTGAAGTCGTTGATGCAACTTTCACTCAGACTACTGCCATCACTGCGATGGCTTACACTATATTATTCAAGATATATCTTGCCCTTAGGACAATGAAGCATAGAAGAGAAATCGTCTGCTTCGAATAAGCTTTTGCAGACTGAAATACACATCCATACGAAAGAATTTATCTTACAGTCAAACCCAAGTTGAAATCGGTATCAATTGTTTTAACAATAGCTACGTTTAAAAGACGTCGAATTAGGTTTCCAAAGCCGACGATGCAAATCGTAAGTCAGAAATAAATCGCAAGACTCCTAACACGCTATGCTAAATTGAACAGGGTTGTTCGAAGAACATTGGCGGCCGGTTGATGAAATGCCGAGATATTTTCTAGGCATCCAAATAGACCAATGGTCTCATCGTATAATATTGGCGTTCAACCATCTCCTATGGCCTCCTAGAGAAGACCTCGCCCAATGACTGTGTCGTTGTTATACCGAATTTGCGCCGTTTTCGGCGGCACGACGTCGTATACCGGTGAGATTGGCAAAGCTTCCCCGATGGTTCAAGTACGTCCAGAATAGAGAAATTATTTGCCTCTTCTGTGATTCGCTATTGGAAAGGCTCCAACAGCAATGGAGGAGTAACCTACCGGATGAAGTGCGCTCGTTTGGGATGAGAGATAATTAACACAATATTATCATCGTCATCCAAAAGCAGTTTAGCTAAGTACAAGGATAGGCACTGTGAGGCCACCCGTAAGATCCGTACAGACATACACATAGAAAATTTTCCGAAAGGGTCAAACACAACTACGGAAGCTGTTCAGTTGAGGCGAGAGGTAACGGAGATCCTACAAACTGCCGGCATGTCGACAAACAGGCTTCTAAAGTAATTGCGTCTCCTTTTAGGTCCTCCGTCTAATGGGGTTACATTCAGAAGGGGAAGATGCATTAAGGTGTTCAGAGTGACGTAAAATTTAGAACGGGATGTAGTGTTTTTTGCCTGCACAGCATGCACTCGTTCATTACCAGTGCGCTCCCGACGATGCGGACGCTGATGAAAGCATGCGCGAGGCCGTATGGTCCACCGGGATTGTTAGCCCCGATCGTACCGGTCTTGAAGTAAATAGAGCGAGAGGCACAGTCGGAATTGATACGACACTACTTGTCGAACTGTTTAAGCATTGGCTAGGCTGATTCGAGGAGCTAAAGAAGCTTCCAAGATCCGAATGAGTGAGGTGCATAGGCCTCAGATTGGCGGGCGGTCGCGGCCTCTTTTATGATACGAGTAGTTAGCGGTTTGTTTCAAGTCTATGGATCCTACCTATCGGGTAAGAGCGTTGTAAATGGCTGTTAAAGCCAAGCTAGCGCAACTAAGGCAACTCGACAGACTGACAGCTTTTAAAGAGAAGCTGATGGCAGCCACGTTTGCAGTATGGTTATTGTAAAAGATCAGGAAATGCTTAAGGCTACACCAGTGTACTTCTGGTCGAGTATAAAATTTATGTTGCGCTGGATCCGCTCAGCTTAATCTGACAAATGGGCTGTGTTTTTTAGAAGCCGGCTGCACGAAATGCAAATTTTCGTTTGACGATGTTCAAGCAAAGCACCATAGCGTTGTCCAAAGCGAGGGCACTAGTTACATGTTTGAAAGGCCTACTCGTCAACCCAACGAACTTCTCCTCGCTACAGCCTCTAGTTTGCGTTATTGCTTGGAAATTGTAGTGCAGTTCAGAGAGAAAGTCCGTCGTCTTTCGACAGCAAATAAAATCATCACAACGAAGCAACGCCTGCTTATTTAGGCGCAGACACATTGCTTAGGGGATATAGCAATGACTTTCGGATGGACCCGGAGATAACTGCTTCCCAACCTTTGTTGACTTGGTTCAAGTTGGGAGTAGACTGCAGCTTACCGATGAAGGGTTGAACCCATATTTCTGCAACATGGCTAATCATTGCTGATATTGACCGCGGGCGTATGAAGACACGGTACCTAGCGAGTTCAGGTTAAAGTATTAAGTCATACGAGTGCGAACTTTGGTCGAATTGGTGATCCACAAGGGCAAAGAATAATTTATAAGTTTCTATACCGGCAAAGTGCACGGAGATGTCCTTTTAAGCGACATGAATTCACTGTTTTGGATTGTTGGAGGCACGAGCCGCGGGTGAAATCAAAAAGATCTGGGTGGCGCTACGACCTAGTTCCATAGCACTGGTTGTGCATTTCGAAGTGGTCGAAAACCTGATAGCGGGTTTGTCTTTAACGGCCATCCCCAGGTTTTTACCTTTGTACGAAGCGCCAGTTAAATTTGTTTCGTACAACGTGTTCATCTTCAAAAAAGCTTGAAGATATCTGCTGCGTCCTTCAAAGGGGCTGCGAAGCTACGAGGTTCAGACTTTTTCATCTAATCGGAAGCTGTTGAGCATTTCTATGCTCTACGATGCATGTGGTGAGGTAGATACCACGAGCATCTCGTCGGTTTCACGAGCACGTGGCTGCGGAGAATGGTCGGCTATCCTAAGCTATTGCTTGTGAGTTTAAGTACTTTGCTCTACGAACTGGCTGGTACTATAAATTAGTGCATAACTTACTCGTACTCTATATAAAGAAACAAGTCAAGAACCTTGCCATTAGTCTACGTTTTGTTCCGTTAATGTGTTCATTTAATCAGTTGCTTGATACTGGTGGAAGTCGCGATCGATCAGATAAGTTATGGCGCCAGCGGAAGAAAATGCCAAATGCGTTTTAGACAATATGGAGGATGGAGTACTTATTGGTGCTCTTCAGGACTTACAACCGGCAGTAAAGCAACCGAGTGCCGTCCTTTGATAGCCGGGAAGTACTGAAAGAGTGTTACTGAGTTCCGCGTTGTTTAAAGTGCATATAAGTAACGGACGTCAGGTGGCTCTTGCCAGAATATTATGGCTGAATCTTCGTAAAATTCTACATTACCAAAACAGGTTGGGATTGACGTGATCCCTATAACAATAATGATAATATAATAGTAATGTGCTTGTTAGGTAAATTCAATAATGTTTTTTTTTTTGAAACGAAAGAGCGCCTACGTTTACGAAATGTTTGCGTTAAATGCACAATATATATAATTCTAAATTAAGGAGTTCTATTACAACGAATTTTTTTTATTACAATTTACTTGCAACGGGTACACAAACTGAGATATTGATTCGTGAGTATAATTGCCATGTTGGTGTTCATGGTTTTGGAAGGTAACACTACAAGAGGAAGGATACGTCACCGAACGCTGAAGTCATAGCGTGAAACAATATGGAATACTGCTGCTGGACTCCGTACATTATGATTCGAACGGTGCGCGTCTTCACGCACTTGCGAGTGAAGGGCCCTCCCTCCTGGATTGATTTTTTCGGATGGCTGTTTAGGGGTCACTGGGAGGTAGGGAAGTTAGCTTTTGAGTGCGACCTTGTCACTCACCCCCCGTACACCATCAAGACGACATGCCCTGTAGAAGCAGACCGTCTGCAAAAACAGCAGAGCGAAATAATCGTGGTCGGTAGTGGTGTATAACTGTGCGATTAACGAATTAAATTGAGAACATGTAAAGAAGCATGAATCAGTTACGGTGCTACCTGCTAGCTATCGTCGTATTTTTCATTAGCTCTTCGCAACAAAGATCACTATATTAAGAATACGATTGCTGTACTGTAGGTGAAATGATGGCGTAATGGATAACGCGTTTACTAGAACTTCAAGGACATATGGGTTCGAATACTGCTGCACGCTAGGGGCTGGGCCCCCGATGTACTGCCTAAACAAACGTAAAACACTTAGCTCAAGAAGGAATCGATCAAGGCTATCGTAAGGCACAAGTTTATTCATAGATAGTTCTTATGGTGAGAAACGAAACTTATAATTAATAAAGTTACTGCCAAGGTATCTATAAGGAAATAATTAAAAGGTAAAAAAAATCTTTTCTCTTTATGAAGAAAAATTTAGTGATACAAGCGACCACTAACGATTGTTGGGTTGATTGTGATCGTAAAACTTAGTCAAATGATACTTCAATGGTTATGAAAATATAGCTATGTAGTTATATAATATAATAGTTAGCTTATGTAGTAGAACTAATCAACCTGACCTATACATCACTCAGAGTAATTACTTGTTACCTGCTGGAAGCGTAGACACACACTGGATTAAGCAGGATTGATCAATCGATCGGTTGATCGATGACGATAGTAAATCAGTAAACAATCAAATTAGTTATGCTAATAGGGTTTTGTACGGAAACGATAGAGACATACAGCGTGGTCGGTGAATGCTCAATGATGAGGACTTTTGTGATTTTTATTTTTTCTTAGAGTGATTAAAGACTTTTTGATTAGATCATGGTGACGCCTGACTGGACCGTATGCCAACATGTGGGGGCTATCTGTTGCAATGAAAATACTTAGACATGCCTGCCTTAGCGATATCTATGATACGATTTCTTGTTCCCCTCGGAATAACACAAGCGTTTGTGCTCTACATGCGAAAGCATAAGGACGAAAGCATATAGGACATTCATACGCGCAAAACTTCTCTTGAAACCTCGAAACGCTAAAAGCGACTGCAGATACAACAGTGTCAATCACAATATCATAAAAAACTTCGTAGTGTACGATTTTCACCTTCACTTGCAAAATGCCAGGACAACAACGATCTAATAAGGGTCGTATTTGTACTTATAAAGCAATATATTTTAGCTTGTGTAGCTTAATCATATCCGTTAATGGACTTGGTAAATATGTTCAATTTTATATAAAATCATGGCTTATGACAACGTATGCTGTATATTTATATAACTTTTCTCACAACCATTTTAAATAAATTACTGCGTCTGTTTGATCGTTTCCAAGTCACCAACCTATTTCATGAAGTGTATTTTGTCCAGGCTATCGTCTATACACAGTAAGATCAGTTTTAATTTCATATACTGCAGCATAGGAAAGATATAGTACCCATTTGACTAAAGCGACAGCTCGGTATTTTCTTGCTTTTACGTTTATGTTTTTAGAAGCCGACACTGTTATTATCATTATTGTTATTGTAGAAGACTGAACACAGTGCAAGCTATTTCCTATTGTAATTGGAGGGAAAGGAAGGACCGTTTCAATGGAAAATACTAACTAGTTAAACTGTTGATTTTTTAAATTATTTAGCTGAAAAAAAAAATCAATTTTTGAAGAATAATGTATCGTGAAAAAAATTAATTTGTCCTTCTTTATAAAACCCGCCAACCTCACAGGATCTTAGTTCAAAGTTTTCACTGAACGAGGATCAGTCTTGCAGTGTATAGCCTCAAGCTTTCTCTGAATGAATTTCAATCGAAAATTTTTAACCGCAAAAATGGGGACAATTTTTGGCTAACGTTTAGATCAATGTCATAGTTTGAACAGAAAATAAATTTCATTCAATCACATCTAACCTTCGTTAGCCAAACCAGATTACACTTGTGCTTAGTGTGGGGGACATTTGTGGTGCCCTCGCGTAGCTTTTTTTTTTTATAAGCAGTTTTGTGGCAAGCATGGACAATTGTATTCACTGTTTCCGTTGACATACGGACACAAGTAGTACACTTAACCTTATCGCTTTGTCGAATCAAGGGATCGTAAACAGGCTACCGAACAATTCACTTTGTCGCCGATAGCGAACGATGAGCCCGACGGTCTCTGGGGGACCCAAGCAAACTTTATTCTAGGTATAAATGCCTAAGGTACTGCCCGCCAAGAAGTAGGTAATAGGTCTTCGCGAAGCTCTAACCTACTGCAAATGATAGTAAAATCAATGTAGAGATCAGCGTTCTGCGCGATTTACACAGTTCGCACTTATTCATCGCAGCCTTAAATACCGGAAATCGAAGTGGAAGATAATCTGTGAAATATAAATAGGCTGGGGTGTCATATGTAACTTCATGTTGAGGACCAGCTCCGATCAATGGTATTATTGGATCAGCCTACGATCGTGATCAGGTAAACTGTTTTTGGGTAGGCAAGCGCGTACTAGCCTTGCGGCTTAGCAACTAAGGTTCACTGCTAACAGGCCTGGATCTGGAACAAGCTGTTGCGTTGAAATCAATTTGTTTGGTCTTAGTGTATTCACGAGAGTTATGGGGCACTGAACTTTTTGTATACCATGAACGACAAGCTATAGGATGAAATGAAAAGCTTAGAATTCTAAATGTGTCTTGCGTCTACAGACTGACATGTGTATGTGTGCACATTTTAGTGGAAACCAACGTATTGCTCGTAATAATCTGAATTGTAGCGTAAGCTAATAATGTTTCTTTGAGCAAAAACTCAGTTTTGATGAGAACAGAAGGTAGAGTGCATATATATATCTATAGACATTTGTGTTTAATTCTCCCACCAGTTCTGGGTATATTGCACATCATATCTTATTGTTTACGTATTTGATTACCAGAATAGGTATTGTTCTTTCAGTCGAGGCACACAATTAGAATTTACAAATTATGGTGTTTTGAAACTGTCTGACGTAGACATAACCACTGAAACAAATTGCATATGCGGTCTAAAATCACTACCTTCTGTAGCTTTAGCGGGTTCACGATTCTGTTTACAAAAAATACAGGCTGACATTTTAAGAAGAGCGTATAACTATGACCCTGAGGTCCATTTTCATTTTTTTTACCAACAACTTTTACCATGTGTCACTAAAAAGAATAGATCATTCGTATAACAGATACAGCCTTTATTGCACACAGAACATTATAAACGTCTATTCGTTTGATGCCGTTCGTGACGGAACGCGTGGAGGGGATGAGGCAGAAGAAAATAAGAAGCATTAGGTAAATGAAGCCCTCCACTTTACGCTCTGCTCATCCTCCTTCTACCTAATAATCGGTAAATACAAGAGACGAGGAGTTGTGGTGACAGTCTACGGGCAGTAGCTTCTGAATTTCTGCAAATACGTACATAAGTATGTACTTAGTTTTACCGTTTCATTACGACAACAGACAGAGACAGTCGTCCGTTTGATTGATCCGTTTCGTTTGCCACTGGCGTGTTTCGTCGAAGTTTCGCCTCTTGTGAGCGGCGGGCAGTCATCCGAACTAACCTGCTACTTTAGTTGACAAACGGAGATAACAAAGAGTTACCGAAGCGTACCATATAATGGGTATCAGCTTAGTTGTAGGCAAAAAGATCAGGGGACATTATATTTGCTTTTCGTGCCAAGGTCAATCTTCTTCAATCTTGACAATTGACAATATACTCTCAGTGTTAATAGTTAGATGGCAGCAGTTATATCAGCTAAAACATGCTTCATTACACACAAATCCAAACGCGAATTCTGTGCTTGAAATGGGTTAATAATTTTTCTAGCTCTGAATCGACTTATCCGCTTTGCTTCTTCAGGCCTACCGTGTTCACAAAAGAGGGCCTGTATATATGGCAGCTTTGAAAGAAAATCCTTACTGTCCTATAGAACAAAGCCCACTAGGTGAACGAATTACTTTTACCTATAATCGTCGACGAAAATTGAGTAATAGATTAGTAATGCTTGAACAAAGAAGAGCCTAATGTTTTGTGGGATTTTATGAAACGCTCTTATGAGTTTTGATGGGCTTGGCCTCCGCAGCCTTAAATGAGCTACCCACTGTCAACAAGCATGAGACGTCACATTCTGTTTTGTAATATTAATAACGTCGAATGGATCCGGCAATACTAGACGATATATAAGTGCTTCTTTTATAGTTTTTAAAAACAGAATCGTTGAATTGATCTAATTGTTCGCCGAGATTATTTTTGTAACACTTAAAGTTATATAACCCTAAGTTCTAATAGGTTAGCAGGAAAATAAGATCTGAACTAACGCAACTTCCCTTACTTTTTTTTTTTATCAACCGCCGAATGGAACAAAAGTTGCCAAAACTCTATACCTGCAGCATTTGATTCCCTTTTCCGAAAGAAAGAATTTTATTGAAGTTGAGTGTAAATCATGATGAATCTAATACGCTGTAATAATAAATATATTAAGAATACATGTGAAAAAATCTGATCTTAACTATTTACCTAATGATTAGACCGGAGGTGTCGAGCGAACAACACACGCCAGCTGCACCCCAGGGTCATGTATATGACCAGATATAAATTTAAATAAATCTACAACATTAGTATGTACATTGCTTATGAGACAGTCAAAATGCGATAACGACATTGCTTTAACCGGAAAAACAAGAAAAAACAATGAATTATATTTATAACTAGTTGATAATAAAGCTGACAATTACGCAGGGGGGAGAGCGATGAAGGAGCATAAACTTTCCTGAATGTTTTGCTCGTAGTAGTACCTTGCCTTATCGTAAATGAGTGGAGCGCGAGAGCTTGACTCCAGTTACATGGCCGACCTTTTTACCTTCATGACTACCTGCACATGTTTTCACTGTTTTTATGCTCGATCATATTTTACTTACGATACTGACGCTCTTACCGTCCAAGAGAAGTTTTTGCGAATAAGTTTTAGTCTAAATTTCAAGCTACCCGTACTAATTAGTACAGCGTTATGTTCCGAGAACCAAAATACCCAGTTTCGTCTAGTACCTAGAGAAACGAATTCTTGTTTCGAAGAATCTAGACATATGACGCAAACTAATTTTAAAGATTCAAAACTGCATGTACTATTGTATAAACATGTATTGTATGTGATTTTGGAATATATGGAATCGGACCAAATATGGATGACAGGATTAAGGAGAAATTACGATATCAAAAACGCACAAAAATTTTATACGACAAGTTGCCTACTGTTATCATAATAGAACGAATAGTTTAAAGTTCTAATCGAGCAGAATAATACAAACAAGCTTGCTTAGATGTCGAACATAGAAAGCGATTCCTTAGCAGGGTTCAAGTTAATACGGTGAGTGCTGAAAACGTCCCAGCCCAAATCGGGCGGTAATGAACAACCTGTTTGCTACGTGGTGTACGACAACCAATGTCACTACCAATAAACAGCTTCTAGGATAGCATTTGTCAAAAGCTTTAGGCATACTTCACGCAGGGATCTGTCATCTGGTACGCACGGCATCTAATTTTTAGACGCAACGATCACTAAAATTAAGATACGAACTTATCTAGGTTTGTTCACGTCTGCTCATTTATTGAAGGAAGTTAGTACTTTTCAGCATCTAGTTTTCAAGAAAAATTAAAACTATCCCATGTTCTTCCCTTCACCTTTACCTAAGAACAATGATAATAGTAGAGAACAAGTGCTATGATAGAGTATTAAATCACGATATGGTACGATACTTATCAAACACACATCATGGTACCCTTCATTACGTGTCTTCGACGAAAAGATTACTTATATAGCGTAATAGTAATCGAGTTTGCTGCACGATACTGAATGCAACACGTCCTATATCCTTTGCACATCCTGTGGATACTAACGAACAGCAGGACAACTTAAGCCATGCAATCTTTTACCTAGTGTGTCGGCAATTGTTAATTCAATAGTAACTATGAAAAGTCCTAACAACCGGTATACAACAAGCTGCCAACAAATGTTAAGTTATATTTTGCCTACTTCATTTCGATCATCAAAAAATGTACATCTATGCAATTTTCAAGGTCGAATATAATTTCGGTTTTGTGATCTAGTCAGTGTCTTTGAATTCGGCGAGATGTCACAACACTGCCGTGGCCTGGCTGGTTAGGGCTATACAGCCCTGGTGGCACTCGAAGTCGATGTTATCTTTCTGTTGTCAATCAAATTGCTGATATTTTTATTGGCGCAATAGCGATTTAAATTTATACTATGTCAAAAGAATATATAGTTAGATGGTCATTCATAGTCTATGTCAACATCGAGCTTCTTGGTCTCTTCGAAAAGTAGCTTGCGATACTGAGCGGTCAAAAGTCAACATGGCGAGCAAAAAGGTAATTTGTACGGCCTTTGCCAGTAGTGGGCATTAACCATAATTTGCCTTGAAAGAGATAATGTCAACTTCTATCTTGCTGATGCCAGATTCGGCAAGCACAATCGTCTAGAACAGCTGTTTTGCCGTTACTATCTTCACCTAGGTACCTCTGGAAGAGATGATAACGTTTTCATAGTTTACTGTGCTTCTGGGTGTATTTTCGCGGACACACTAAGATGGTCATTGTCCGGACATGGGGACGTTTACCTATTGGCACGTTCCAGAGTCGACATCAACACATTCGGTAAATCTGAAATTCTGAACCAGTTCTCTGCACCATCAGGTGAATTCTCTAAGGAACAAATATCGAAAATCTCCTGTCATCAGAAATAGGTGCAAGATGTACTACTAGTTGGACCACGTTTACAAAGGCCTGCGTGCCGCACTGCCACGGAGCTCATATGCCCAGTGATAGGGAACGTCGGTTTCTAGCTGTCTTGGGTGCTTTAATGACCGATGCTTCTTGAAATATTATGAGCAACCAATCATGTACTTTTTTAGGATGATTAGGCACAGCTCAGAGCATTTCAGTTCGCTATTGGATAGAGTATCAGGCCATTGAGGACTGTTGAACTGCGACGCGCTGCTTCAGATGTACCATAAGCATAGCAGTCTCTAATGCACCGTGTAAGATGTTCTCCGTCCAGGGGCTTTTTCCGAGATCTAAATCATATTAAGCGCGTCAATATCTTTGGGTAGAATTTGTTGATCTCCTTTTAGCTTCTATGTTGGTGCGCAGCACCTAGCATATGTGGAAGGATCATGACTCTCAATGAGCTCGCTCGTAAACTCGTCTTGCTGCGGTTTACAAGACAGGGCTATAACAGGCGCACATTTAAAGGCTAGCCACTTAGATCTAATTAGATGCACTGTGCTGGGGCTTCCATAACAGGTCCCCGTGCAGTAGCTCCTTTTGGTTGTTCTATAAAACCGATGATACACTTTTTGTTGTCGGTGAAGAAGCTAAACTCCGGAGTATGAAGTTTTAGTTTGTGAAGTCCGTTTATCGGTGATAAGACCAAAGAGTGTGCATGCGACAAAATGAAGTTCTGTGACAACTTTATTACAAAACAACTAAATTCGGCTTCAAAAGGTGCAGCGTGTACATATGTACACTTTTCGGCTAGCGTGAATAGTTTTCGAAATAATGGCAAAGGTAGAAGAACTCAACTAAAGATGTTTACCGAAAAGATTGTTCTTTACCGTTTCCACCAGCAAATCTCTATTTGCCAAAATGCTGAATACTCATCAAAACATCAGGTTGACAAAACCTATATTCAAACAAGACATGGCGTATAGGTTTTTGCTTACTAATATTATTGTATATTGAAGCGCAAATAGTAATCGAGCAGTGCAGTAATAACGAAGAGGTTTTTTAAGGAAAGAAGAAGAAGTGATTTAAGCTTTGATCATCCAGTGTAGGTGTAATTTTGAAAAAAATAGACGTGTATTTAGGTGTTATCATGGATGCGCGACTGCGCTCATCGTTTTCAATTAGCTACGAAATACTTGTTTTGAATTTAAATAACGCATATATAT
>NW_019211456.1:57376509-57481846 GCF_002443255.2 Varroa destructor | reverse complement strand
TATATATATATATGGAGCAAGAGATGCATAGCCGCATTTGGTTTGTCTAGTTGACTAAAAAGAGTTTGCAGATCTGCCATTAATACGATTAAATTTCAAAGCGCAACTTATTGCGTACGGTATATCGATGGCGACGCTCCACAGACACACCCACGCAGTTTTAAGATTAGCTTTTTAAGTTTAACTTTCCAAACTTACTATTTAGGTTAGGTTTCTTTTCAATTCATTCAAAATTAATTTGAACCTTTTAATAGCAAAGTATTTTTACGTAACATAGTCATGTGTTTTATTGCGAATATACTAAATGACAGCATTTGTATCCTGTCACAAATAATATTCAGCTTTGAAGAGATAACCATATAAATGAACTGATCCGCAATATGTTGCAATGAAAAAAACGACAACTTGCCGCTTTAAAGATAATTTGCCTGCAAAATATTGTTACTTTTCGTCGTGGAAACGGATATCGGGATAATTTAAGAAAATAAGGTAAGAATGTAGAATGTATCTCGTAGTGTGTCAGATTTTGTTTAAAGTATCATTAGCCATTGAAGATATTAACTTAACACGATCAGAGATAATTTTGTTTATAAGTAAGCATATATATTTATAGAAAAAAAAATAAGATGGAGGTACCGTGCCTTATCGTTAAAACCGTCAAACTTTGGTTAATCTCTCATTGTGACACCCTCGCTCTCCCCATATATATATATATATATATAATCCCGTTTTCACATTAGCCGTGTATTTAGGTGTCGTTGATGACAAATGTAGAAGACCTTACCAATACCCTGTAACAGATAACTTAAAGTTACCTGGCCGCTTTAAGTTAGACGTCCTAAATTAGGTACTAAAAAATCAAGTGGTGTAACCTTTGGAACGATTAGCGAAAATAAGGACAACATAGTAACACTTCAATTATAGTTGACGCATTTAAGTGATAGCTTCATTATACACTGCAGTAAACAAATCCTATTAAATAGGGACGTGATTGTACCAGGGCACAACTCTGAAAATACGAACTAATTACCAAATAAGCCGATTTCGGTACTATCCAATTCATAAAAATTCTATTCATCCAATTGATGCTCCTTCTTTTCTCACATAAAATTAGGAAATCGAGAGACTTATCATTTGAAATCTAGCGTATTTACTATTAGTATTGAGACAGCCATGAAATAAACTGCTCACGGGGAAACTGGAAAACACTTGCTGTTAACAGTCGTTAATTTAAATATCCTCCTTAATTTTTGTGATCTGGTTGGTAACATCTTAGAATCTAAGATGGGCTTCGGCTGAACTCTGTTTTCGACTAAAGGCTCCAACGACTTCAATAGACGTCGCGCACAAAATATATTGGAACCGTCTGCAATATACCTGTAGACGGCAAACAGAAACGTGAAAATAAATAGGGGACCCCGTCGGGCATAACAAAAACATCATCAATGCGATGCAACCTTATATGATACATGAGGTGTATCTTGTAGATTTGTATATGAATACATAGTTTTTTTTTAGTTTCATCCACGATATTGTTACGGACACACAGCACACGTTTATTTGAACGGGGTGTATAGCTTTAATAGGATAATGTTATTTGAATTTAATATATAACTCGAAAATATAATGTAATATAGTTCAAGTATGCAAACATTTGATGTTAATTAATGTTAACTGTTCCCGCCGCTTTGATTAAATTATATAGCCACTTATCTAGGATAAACTTTTTGTACTTACAGCACGAATATTTGGTACTTATCAAACATAAAATGTGCTTCATCCACTTTTGCCCCATATGGTGGTTTTTGGTCTCCATTTATCTGCTGTGTATACCTTTCAAATCTCCATATGTCCTTGGTGCCATAGACCAATATGAGTAAATGTAATAATCTAGAAGAAATCCGTCATCTCATCCATCCAAATTAGGCTATACGTCAGCTGAGTGCAACTAACCAATTTCGTACTGCTTTCCAGGAATGCGATAGAAGACTTTGGTAGGTATTTTATAGTATCTCGTCCCATAAGGTCTTTACCGATTATATTTAAAAGCATCGAGTCTATTGAGATTAACATTCATCTATTACCAAATGTCATCTCCCGTCATTAGTGGCTTGAAACATTAATAACTGGGAGAAACAAGTTTCTTGTCATTGCGTTTACTGCATATAATTTTTTGGTATTTCTCATTAAGCTCAGAACATGTCGCATTTACGTTTTTTACCGACGCGATGGAATGGTGTTGACATAGAGAAGTACAAATTTACAAGCAAACCACAGCTGCGAGAGTATCAAAATGCACAATTTGTCGGCTCTGTCTGCCTGCAGTCGCGGAAAAGGACGACTAGCGAACCTGGACTTTGGACACAAGCTAGAGACACTTCGTATATCCCGGGCCATTCTCTAAGAGCCGGATGTTTTCCGGAAAAGCCGAAAAGAGAAAATGGTAATTTTCTATTTCCCACATTCTATGAGATGTTTACAATCGATTAGTATTTGATTAGATATCAAAACTCAATAAGTTGATCTCACTAATCAACCTCATATATTACGAGAGTGAAAGATATTTCTATAATACAGTGTATTTACATATTGTATTACATTTAGTAGTTACATATTGGTCTATCGTATACCTGCAATAGAATTATGAATCAAGCACCAATGTTTACCATTGCGAGCTTATGTACTAAAGTCAGATTATGCACTAGATACTAAGTATATAATAGTATAGTTTACGTCGTGGTAATGGTTGTTCATTTCGATGAATACTTACAGATCATCTTCTATTTTAAATATTCTTCTTCGTAATTTTCTAATACGTTCAACTCCTAAAGGACTTGGACTAGTGGCCTATAGGAAAAAGCCACTATTTAAGTGGCTTTTTCCAATAGAGAAAATTTCGGTCACAGAGACGAAGAAAACTAAGAGTAATTGATTTTGCTAGTGGCGCCACCTGGAGTTTTTGTATCATGACGGAACCAAAGGTATCATATGTTTCGCTATTCCTATATTCGACGCTTTTAAAAAATCCTAGTTTTTTAAAAGGACACGACCTCATAAGTTAATCCATTGTCGGCAAATCCGTTCGGCCGAGTCTAATTCGAAAGAGTTATATTACAAGTGTATCCACTTTAGAGTGTCTTTTGGTAACAATAGGAACCGGACATTTCTATAGGCTTAGTTTGGAGTAACACCTACACTTCGTGACGCCATAGCCACTCAATGATAGTCTGATTAAATAAACTAAATTATAATTGCTTGACAAATAATGCCTTAAGCGTGATTGCCTCGACATATAAAATATATGCATAACTTATATATGCATATTTAAGCTGATCATGCGCAGATCGGATTCAATCGTTTTCAGAAGTAACTACATTTGGATTGGAATGATTGGAATAGATCAAATCAGCACTGACGGTGTCCTTTACAGCGGTGTTTATGAAGTTCATATAGGAGCTTACTAATGGGCTTAACCACGTTATTAACCAGAACGAAAGCATGAAACGATTTCCGTAGTTATTGTAAGGTCCTTATGATTTGTACTGTTGATTTAAGGTTTATAACTTTTGAACATTCTCAGCAGCCTAAATGCATCGTTGTCCAATCATCATGCTCGATCTGAGGCGAAAAAAAAAAAAAAAAAATGTATTGAGAAACTTAAACATCGACGAGAAAAATTAAAAAAAAAACTGTCACGAAAGTACAGTTTCATGCATTTGAAACATTTCTATAGAACATTTCAACTTATAGAAAAGTTGGTTACGTCTATGATTCCGCGATTCGTATTAGGGAAGCTACAAACACTGCCTCAGTATGACCGGACTATATCATATTATAAAGCCACCTAACGAGCATGGCTGATAAATTTCAGAGTAAACTGAATTTGAATGATAGTGAGTTGTCTACATTCCGAATTATCATAATCCGACTCTATAGGTCTCTACTTGCGGCTTGATCGGTCTTTAGTCATATGTACTTCTTCAAAATCCTTAAAAGACACGTTCATCTTTCGAGTGAAAAACGTACGTTCTGATTAAGATTCATAGAAACGTGTCGTTGGTGGCACCCTGACTCGAACAATGTTCTTCGCACTTTGATGTATCGACTTTCTTTATCTTTGAAAAGCTCATTAGGAGCAATTGACTAAAGAAGCCTGAATTTTCGGCAGAAACTGTTTTGACGGGCGGCATACATCGCAGAATGAGGAGCTATGATTGCTTCCTATTTTAATCATACCTATCATGTTGTAAATGTTCTAGACGAGATTTGGACCAGAGATTTCTGGCTTCAAGGAACGTCTACATCAATCAATAGCTTCGTTCCAAACGCCAGTGCTATATATGCTGTGGGATCGAAAAAGTAGCAGGAACTTGGCTTTGTATCAACTCCAATTATATGGCTTAACCGTCTGTTCGCCGGGCAAGCAATAGTTACTAGATGTAATGCTCGCTTGCCACCTTTGTGTATCTTTAGTTTTAATGATTTCAAACTCAGTACTCAAATACACTGCCATACTATTCTCTCGTTTTTTTCCCCTTTTAATTAGATAAACTTCCCTAAAGTTTCATCTTTCAGGCGTCTCTTGAACATCAGGAAGAGGAAAAATGACTAGATCTAGTGGAAACGTTGGACATGCATTGAGCTCCTTTTCAAAGATGCGATTAGTAAAGCCGTGTGAGATGGTGCGTTATTGTAATGAAGTACTAATGACACGCGCAGTTTCGAGTTCAGTCTTATTTAACAGACTGGCATTAGACAAAGTGTTTCGGACTTTCTGCTAGTATTTTTCAGTGACAGTACAACTACATTTCGGGAACTCATGTCAGGAACATGCATATGTTCCTGGTGCATAACTTCCTGGTAGTAGAAATGAAGTGAAGAAGCTTGGTTTGACGCAGATGTCGTAGCTAATATTTTTCTGAGCTCGTTTTTAAGCCGATACGTGAGTGATTGGACTGTTGTCCATACGTCGTATTCGTACACTGAATTTTCGTTACAGAAACAGTTGTTGAAGTTTCTACTTTTTCTCGAAAGGCGAATCCTTCGACAAAAAATCTGCTCTGAAGGTTTTCATCTCCAATTGGTCCTTCAGAATGATACGACATAACTCACGCGAGATGTTTGACTTGTCTCGAAACCCGTGAGGGTAGTTTAGTAATGCTCGCCTTTTTTCGCGTCTTCGCCCTTATTTGCACAGGTCGTCCAGAATATGAGTTTAATGCTTTCTTTCGTCCATCGCAAAACCGTAAGTAGTACAAATTGACACATGATGAAACCCTCAACAACATTCTCTGTTAATACCTGATTTTGTTAGCAATATAATATATGCTGGAGGCTTCTTGCTATTACACTTCAGCCTTGAAAAAAAACGATCCACATAAAAAATCCGCTCGACCACTTGTTTCCCATTTCTGAAGAGAGCCTTGCTGTAATGACTGCGCTTCTTTATGAAACTTCATAGGGTGCCATATGATTTTTGTCGGTTTGTTACTTCAACCCTTCACAGTTAGTGCCACACTAGAAAAACAAAACATCAGAAAACTGTATTTTCAGACAGTTCTAACCACTTACGATAAACACGGCTATTTTATTTTGAAATTCTACACATATATTAACAAGCCCCCCCAATCTTTTAGAGCCTTTTGGTTTTTATTTTCAAAGGATTACTTTAAAAAATAGGCTAAGCTTCACCTCATGTTGGATCTGTGAACTACGCGTATATAATAATGTCCGTCGTTGACAATCGAGCAGCTGGATACGTCAAGTTATTGTAACTCAGGGTAACAAAAAAGGTCGCTGTCGCCATTTACATGTGATGACAAAAACCTAACTCGGCCAAAATGGGTGCCATTGTTTGCGTCAAAAACCTCATTATAATGATCTCTTATCGCACATCTGAAACTACTATTACCTAGAACAGATGATAGCACTTGAACTATTTAGCGAAGATATTCAAATGAGTATGTAAGGATTACTTCTAATCCTATTTAAACATGGAAAATAGAGATCTATGTCGCAAAAAATACAACACACACAAGGCCAATGCGGTTAGGTTATGTACATGAATCGTTTTTTCAACATGCACTGGACAGAAGCTAACATTGTAACGAATACAATAGCTTTACTTGGAATGGATGAAGGCAGTATCGATAAAGCTTGAGCTGCTACTCTCAAAATCAAGCTACTGTTTTCTATTCGCCGCAGTCTATTGTAGGGTTACTGAATTTAAATGTTACCGAAATTACTGCTGAAGTACACACTTCGGTATCAAAGTGTGCATTTTTATGAGTAATAATAGCAAAGTCTCGTTATGTTTTTGAGGCCAGAAACTGAATTAAAGTGAGTAGAATACCAGGTACGTGTAACAAGTCTTGCGAGTTGTGCATATATTCTATTAGGCGATATAAATTTTCGTTGCATTTTCAGCGTTAGTCCATAATAAGTCGGAACCGGAATTCAAACGGGCTTGAAGGAGCGCCTTGAGACTATACTACATAAGAAATTAATGTGTACTACTGTTAAAACAATTTGATGTTATTACATAATTGTTAATGAAAGATAAGTTCACCACTATCTGGGAGATACGTCCTTATGGACGGTAGGGTAACACTGTCGGGTCACTGCTGGGATTCTAGAGGGCTTTGTTCTTGGACTGATGTTGTGTGATTTTTACGGCGGAGTGTTTCACCTGCTGGGACCGTTCGAAGAGGTCGCGGTGGTAGCATATGCTGATGATCTAGCACTGATTGTCACCACGTGCGATAAATATTGCGTGGAGAATAAAGCGAATGAGGCTCTCAACCGGGTAGAGCAATGGATGACAGCGCACCGCTCGCAGTTAGTGTCCTCGCTTTGGGAGGAATGCACATTCTTATAGGGAAATGGACGAAGTAACTAGGAGTAATGACAGATATGGGACTTGTGGGCTCGGCGCGCAGGCACGGCTTAAACTTGCAGAGATCGTACCGAGAGCTAAAGAACACACCAAACAATTACCGGAAACAGCAGCAAAATTTACGGCTCTTCATGCTTGCCCCGTGTGAGCAAATAACGCTCTGACGACACAAAAAGCAGACAAACACATTATGATCGGCCCAGAGAGTCTTAGGCATTTAACTGGCGACAGTCGAGAGAACGATCTCAACGGAGCGACACGAAAATTACAAGAATGATACTACGGGACCTTTTGGCAGGTGAACGGATAAAAAGAGCATTGGACGGCGAATGGAATCTTACCCAAGCAAGAAAGTCTAGCCCAAACAGACGGAGCAGAGACTGGGCGAATCCTATAGTAACACCCACGCGGTGAATGGGCCAAAGCACTGGTCCTCCATTTAAAGGAGTGGTACCATAGACCCTTTGAGGAATGTCATACCATCTCACCCCGGTTGCATCTGAACATGGCCAGGTCCAAGCACGCATAATGTGCATAGGTAAACTCTTGGTTGACACCTGTGTCTTATGTGCCTCAGGGGAAACAGATGATCAGCAGATTAAGCAGATGATGCATTCCGAAGAGAAGTGAAATATGGCTGTAGTATAGTAAAAATAGGATTTGATCAAAACCTTAGGAGACAAAGGACGATTAATATAATAAGCCGTGCAACTCACATAAAAGGCCCATTTACTGATGCTGGAGGAGGATCTCGTAGACTCAGTAAGATGAAAAAGAACACCAGCCCCAATAAATATGGTCAACTGGGAGTTGCGACGTTTTTTGTCTGCCTAAGATAACTGTTAAGTTGAATGACTGCTTGAAACATAAGCCCGATTGGCTACGTCGGATAAGTATTGATTAAGTATGAAATATAAATTGGTCCTGAGGAAAGTTTTTTGTTTTATTTTCACGCACTGCCAAAATTGTACGGCTTAGAAGGACTGATAATAGTTTATATGGTAATATAATATATGATAATATAATATATATATATTTATGCTCTTCTCAACTGGTAGTTACAATTCGCAAAAAACCAGTTTGAGAGTTTTGAGTGCAGGTTGAAAATTGACACTTACGGCAGTGGCTATCCCGACCATCGTCGACCAAATCTTATTAAATTATTTGTGCTTCGTAGTAGATTTTTTATTGTATTTCTGACAAGCATTTTTTTTACTTTTTGACACTAAGCTTAGCTGGCGTACTTACCAATAACACCAGTTACCCATCGCTGTTTCTATAAGATGTCATCGATACAGCCCTCTTACTTGTAGCAGTAGAGCTATCACGCGCGACAACTTATCAGTTCGGTGAAGTCAAAATTAAATCGTGAGTCGTCAAGGGATTGGGTTTATGGTGAGTGTGAATCTATGGGATCTTATCGAAGCCTCACATTGTTTTCGTTTGATAAATTATAAGCATGACAACACCAGTTATATCATATAGCCTGCTTTTCGATAAAATTTATATTTGATTCAACGAATAATTATTAACTTGTACTATATGGTTGGCTGTCAAGATTTTATTGATCCTTTTTGAAACCAGATGGCTTTGGAGTTACATATCCTGGGTAATATGGGTCACATCGTTGGTGTCACTTGAAAGCTAAGATACGGTAGTAACAGATAGCTAAAGTTGCTGAAATACCCTCATTCAGGCTTATTATAGAGCACCTTAAATATGAGCGAAATATCTGCTAAAATTCTATTGTTATTATGATGAAGGCACAAATTCTGCCCACGCTCATAAAAAATGTGTGTTCTTTATGGTCATAATGCGTTATCGGAACAAAGCCCAAAGATGGTTATATCCTTTTTGTTCTGGAAATTTCGATGTTCCTCGTAGTAATTGACCAATTGGGGAATAAATTGATAAAAAAATTACTGTAAATGTACGACTAGCCGTGATTGCTAAGGAGTTAAATATTAGGCCATGACGAAGGCTGGCTACGGCTTGATGTTCAAATGCCACACGAATTAACGTAAACTAATTTATTTGATCCGTATTTCTATCTGGCAAGCTTTACAGAAGCGCAACGAGGTAGAGATTTTTTTAAAGCGCTTGATCACAAGTGATGAACGATATATCGTATACGATAATAATGTGCAAATAAAAACAAAAATAAAAAATATACTCGGTCATCTGTGGCAAAACCCATACAGACGCCAAAGAAGATGATGCCGTGTGTTTGGTTAGCTCGGAAAGGAATCGTATATTGTGAGGATCTGTTGATAGGCGAAATGATTGATTCGGAATCATACTAAGAGACATATAAGATAGGCTATTAAAAAATCTATTGGAAATAGTGAAAAGAAAATGCATCGTTTCTCGCCATAAAAATCACATATATTTTTAGTTATCCAGAAAATATCGGGAGGACTTGGATGGGAAATTTTTAGTGTAGCCGCCGTATAGCCGGATGTTGTGCCATTAAACAATCATCCATTTCGGTCTCTGCAGAACCCTCTTCATAGCATTAATTCAGTTTCAGTGGAAAAATGCAAAAACTAGTCGTCACAATTTTTTGCGCAGAAACTCCAGAAGTTGTACAGCGATGATACCATGGTATTGGAAAAATAATAGAAGATCATAATGGCGTATATTTAGCTTAGAAACATTATTTTAAATATTAAAAAAAAAAAAAATTGCTTTTATTTTAGCTTCTATATAAATGTATTGCGTAGCCTAATATAATATCTTTGTATTTTTTCCACTCAGATCTTGAATCCCCCCCTCTGAAAGCCGTATCTCCGTGTATTGTGTATAATTAAATGATTATCACTTGCACTCCAATATTGAGCATTTGACAATTGAAGGTATCTATATATTGTTGATGTTATTTTTGAGGCTACGCCAATCCTATCATTTTTCGATCTGAATTTTTTTTACCAAAAGACGCGTCGGTGCCGTATTATCAGTATCCGTTTGTAAGACGAACAACGACGACTTTGTTGTGGTATCTAATAATGTATATGAGAGTCAATGGTGTAGTGAAGACGCTAAGTCGAAGATGATTTACCTGCTTTTTTCAATATCGAGTATTATTACCGTGATAGGACCGTCGGCTCTATTGGGAAATCGGGGGAAGGAGGGGGGGGGGAGGGTGAGATAAGGATAAAATCTATCACAACGGCGAAGGACTTCATTTTAGCGTCTATATCTATTCTCTCCGCTTTTCGTTGTTCTTCATCTACTTTAGTTTAGTTGCCGGCACAAATTTATAGATCATTTGATGAATGGCCTAGGAAATTTCGTAAAATCAAAACGTAATTACCGGATGTTGCTGTTTGATTGCCGAAACGCAACAATAAGTATTTGATTTAAAGATGTAAGAAAAAAAAACGAGGAAAAAAGTCGGCTGTTCATAAATCTTATTTCTTTTAGTACCTGTCCGGTGCACTTGGACCTACCTACAACTTGTGAATTGCTGAACACCTGTTCGGGTATTTTTTGTTGACGTCTAGGCTTAGAACTGATATCAGTATTTTATAAGGCAGGTAGCTCTCTATTGATCACTTGTTCGGATAAGCTACTATTTGAAATAATATAAGCCGGGAGTAGGGGACAGAATAAAAAGCAACAATAGTGTGTACCATTTCGCTATCTTTCATCATCATGCTCCTAGCAGCTCCATGGTCCGGCACTATAAATTCATAATTAGGTTTTGTACAGCTGGATTGTAGTATAACGTAATAGCTGATATATCTCCGCCAATTTAAAATGACAAATGAGATACCTGTTTCGCACTGTCTTCCTATAAGTCTACGCACTTTTTCAATACCTGCGTTTCGAGTTCATGTCATGGCAGGTCGCCAGCGTCACCGGATAGATGAAAGAGACGATTAACTATTATCTGCGAAGAATAGGGACAGAAATGTCAAAGTCAGTTTAATATAGGATAGATCAGTCAAAAGCTAATCGAAATAGGATTCCTAGTGGCTATTTGTAGGGAGCATTCGGAGCGGAGATAATGACATGCGATTGAATCACGTTAAATCTTTGTTATTTTGGCTTGTGTAGAGATAAGATTGTTACTTTCATTTTTACTGAAACAATAAAGAATTCGGAAGGAACAACAATAAAAAAAAAAATTCGAAGATTTATCAGCCGGACAAAAATCGTTATTAATCCTTTTTTGGTACGGTAGCTTGAAAACTCATACGATAAAATAGAGAGAGAAACCATTGGTAATAATACATTGGCATATTTTTATCTTTAACTAACGCTAACCGCCTTTTCTCACATATATAAACATAGCACATTCATTCCAATGTTCAGGATCAGCTGGCGATAATTTGATCATTTTAGTGAAAATATAAGAAAATGGGTTATATTGTGAATCTGCTATTAATGATGTTCCGCATCTGGCAAATGCGCATTTGTGCTAGTTGCGAATTGCCATGTGATTGGTGTACGATGCATTTTACCGTTGTTTACTAAGGGAGGTAATTATGACTAGTTGGAGAGGTGCTAATGGGTCGCAGTGCTAGAAATCCTCTAGTTCAACCGTATCAGTTCCGCGCCGATGTCCTACTATTCTAAGAGAATTTAGCTTCAGGATTAGTGCAGAATAGCGTTGAACTGCAGAAGGGAGCAATTGTCCGAACGATTATATATATATATATATATCACCGATCGAGTGGGCCTTCTTATTATGGCCGTTTTGGCACTAATCAATAGGTAACAAGTTGGTTCTACACCAGTTTACGATCATGCACGTTGTGCTTAAGATTTATGAAAGTAGAGTGAAAAACGTTCGGATAAAATGTATGCATTCCTAGTCTTTGACACAGTGTTTTTTTGTTAGAAAAAGGATTATCTGAAAACGCTGCGTTGCAGCCAGTAGAACAGTTTATGACAAAGGTTATCTTTTTGAGAACTACATTTATTGGCCTTTTGTGCTTTTATGTTATTGGCGTCGGAATCTGCGTCCAGTCTGTCATTCATTTTTTTTAACCGTTTCTTATTACTTGATAGAAGTAATAGCTTAGCCAAGTGCACGTGCGGTACGTCAGGGTTTCAGGCTAAAATTAATGGGAATCAAAACATCTAATGCCTCCCTGTACCTCACCACGCCTTTTGTCAAGCTACCGATCGAGTACACTTTTTTTTTTTAAGTAGAACTGATGGTAATTGAGAAAGCAGTTAACAAGGTCCGAAACTGTCCAGGTTTCGGCAAAGTTCACAGTTTCAAGCAGTTCATATCTATTGCTAATTATAGGTTATCATTTCGCCGCTGTAACACATTCTTTCGTGTAACATAGTAAGACAACAACGCCTAATTCGATATCCATCTAAGTGGTTCTGGCTGAAATATACACAGGGTATTTATAGAGTTACTCATAGAACTCATGATGATGAATGACTAAAGTTTGATAGCCTTAGAAGTAACCTTCTACGTGATATCTTGCGTTTTGTATGTTAGTTGATTACGTATCAACGTAAAAAAACTTCACTTTTTTAAATAAAAAAGAAAAAGTGTAATAAAACATATTTTGAAGGAGTCAAATTTTGTTGACATCGAATAGACTACTCAAGACATTGACCAGGGTTTCACTAGTCCCAAGATATATTTCTCCGGGCTGCCACCCGTCAGTTTTTTTTCAATATATATTAGCGCATCAATAAATACAAATACATTTTATGGAACGTAATCGTTGAGATGGGTTAATCTCCCAAAAGTTGTGCGACTTTCTAAACACCCTCCTCTTTTTCTGGTTTCGATTAAATTTCCATGCTGAATAGAGAGCACTACTCAGTAACGATGCTATGCCTCACACTGAAATGAAAGGATACATTAGTTATGAGGATTCGCAGCACAAATTAAAACAGTAGACAAAGACGCCGCATGTCTGAACCATCACTTTCCCTTGCGGCGACCACTAAGATCATAATCGATCACTGACGACTGACGACAACAAAACACAAGCACAGAACAAAGATCTAGATGATTTATAATTCCGAATGTTCCACTAATTCTGCTTATGAGACAGAGGTCACTGTTTGAGTCTGATAGACGATGGTTTTGGGTATCCTATAGACATAGCAGAATTCCCTTCATTAGCAAGACAAATTAAAAGGCTCACGCATTATAACAGAAACGTTCCTGGAAGCCTTTGTGACAGCGAAAGTACCTGTACACTAGGGGAAGTGGCTGTTATTAACTAAGTGACAATTTAGAATTCCTTCAAACAGGTGTACTAATAACGATTTCCTACATGTCCAAAACAGTTCCTGGATTAGCGAGATGAATATTCCAGCTGCCACCATCTCGTGTATGTATTACATAAACAAACAGAAAAAACAAGCTGTTCGAAAAAGCTTTAATCAAACATGGTAACTCATAGTCAACATTAATTAGTAAACACGCACAATCGATTGACGTAGGTGTTAATGATTTAATTAAATCGAGCCGACGAGTATCAACGTTGTTTTTTCAAGTTTATGAAAATAGAAAATTGCTGTGAAGCCTATCAGGTTTATGATAGGCTTCCTTCCACACCGGGTGGAATAATTTTCTTTTTTTTTTTAAATGTCTCCTATTAACTATTTTTTTTTTTGACGATGTTGCTGCCTTTTGGTTATGTACAAACAATGAATCCATACTTAATTTTAATTGCTTGTTTTACATATATCATTTAGAATTTTTCGTACACTAATAATGTTCCACGATGGTACTATCTACGGAGCTTCATTTTACAAAATTGAACTGCGGAAATGATCTCGGTAATTCCGACCGTGAACAATCATTAGTGTTGAAACTAGACCAGAGGTTGACAACGTTTTCGTGCAGTGTCTTCTAGTGCCCATTCGTTTGATGAAGTTCTTTGTTTGGAGAACGGAGGAGAAGGATAGGGAACTATAACCAATACCCCTTCGAAAAGTTTGAAACAGTACTTTTAGGATTAGATAGGAATAGAAAAAGAATATCTATTATAGAAGGGATAATATCTACACCAAAAGACCTATGGATCTTAGTCTAAATAGAACCATAGCATTGTTCAGTATTTAATTGTTTGCCACCGAAACACTATCCACCTGCTGTGATTCCGCTTAAAGATTTCTTGTCCAATCTCTCCATTATATTTGAATTTTCGCAGCGTTCTAGCCTTCGGAGTAAACTTAACCACAGAGCGTTGATTTTCGGGATTAAAAGGACCTTTTTTCTTCTGAACTCATTTCTTTTGAAAGACGCCATTTACATATTGTAAAGACTAAAAAAAAAAGAAATCGTAAATAGCTGCTAGTTCAGACCCGATTCAAACTATAAACGCCCTAGCCGATATATTGTCAGGCTTTTGGCCGAAAGTCTAGTTCTTTACGAAGTGACCAAGGGACTAGCCACCCGTTATCCTTTCATTCATTATCTGGTTTATCGTAAAGAATAGAAGACGAGAGGTAAGGTGGAAGATACTGGCCAGACCACCGACAAGGTCAGGTTATCCCGGTTGCCACAAATTGTACCGCTAGTGGCGTCAGATTGTGCCGTCCGCTGGCCGCGACGCTGAGGCAAGAGAAAGAGCGCGCTCGCAAAGGATGCGTAGCAAAGAGGAAAAACAATGTTAAGATCGTTGTTATTTATATTGGCGGTCATTACACTCGGCTATTGTTGTTTGTCATTTTGCATTCCCATTCGCGTGTAACTGCGCCCGTGTAACTTTACGTTTTTATCTCCCGCCCGGCCACCGCCCTCCTGGCTGCGTCTACGCCTTTGCGTAACAGCAGTCCTCGAGTTCTGGCGCCTCCGCACTTCAATCCATTACCCTGGGATGTACCACGGCGCCTTTCAGGTATAATGTCTTTGCGGTGCGTCATCTGGTTACTTTACTTACTTCAAAAACACATTTTTTATTCACCTCGGTCCCTGCTATAGGAATTAACAACCGTTCCAGAGAAGACAATATTATTTGTCAACTAGGTCGTCCAAATAGATTGTATTTTCTTGTACCTTTTCAAATGTTAAGCTTTTATATTTTTTAACTCTGTGGCCTTCTGTCAACCCTATTCCTTTCTGTGAATCAAATTTAATTCCATTGGACTTTTAACAAGATGTAATATTTTGAAATTCTTAGTTAACGGTTTTGGTGTCAAATCGAAGTTGTGATTGCGATAGATAGTGGTTCTATTAAATAAACATGATCGGCAGGCATTTCAAGCGCATGCGCAAAAAAAATCTTTGAAACATGCGTTTTTATTCAGATACGGTATTAGAAACGGGTTATAGAAAAATGTTTCAACTTAGGTATGGTAGTCATCTGGGCTCAAAATAGGTCCGGTTATTTTGAATTCGTAGCACGTTTCAGATCACTATACTTAGAGCTTTGAACCAGAACAGCGTCAGTAGCTAGTTCTGTGAAACCTATTCGCAGTTTAGCAATGCCGGGCGCACACACAAACAAACCTTATTAATAGTTCGGGAAATAACGAGCGGCAATTACCTCTTGAAATGTTCTTTGTACGGCTATACAAAACATGATGCAATATATGAAACATTACCGATTCGCACTTGAAGACCTTAACAGATGAACTGATCCAACTACGCGAGCGAAATTCAAACCCGTTCAGGTTCTTATTAAAAAGTACGTACATAAAAAAATACAGGTAGAGCTACAGTTGGGCGCTGTCAACTTCTACTTGTGCTATGTTTCAGGTCTTAGAACTACAAATGGTGTAGGCCGGGACCCAAACATTACTTGTCCTCTGTCCCTAAATACTTCGCCTAAATATCACAGTCTCAAAGTTTGTGAGGTTAAAGCTCAACGATAAGCGCATAGTTCACTTTGTCTTAGCTGAGACGATATATATTTTATCTATATATATATATGTTTTACTCACGTCTAGACTAAATAACTATCTTCTTTTATTATCATATTTGTGTGAAAAATGTCTCGATTTACATTTGTGATTAACGCAAATGTGTACCACTGCCGACTCGTTGGCTCGATTTCGCCTAGCAGAAAAAGCAACCGAAGTCCATCTGTATGAGCGATACTTCCGTGGTTTTCGTTTACTCATGCATGAGAAGTCATTTATTTTTTCCTTGTCATCATCGGAGTAGCTGCGCCCTAAATCTAAAATCACATCGCCATCACTGAGATGAGGCCTACCTTAAAATGCGAGGTAACTACTGTTCATATTGTCATCGTGCTGCATGCAGATAGGTACGCTATTGTTTTCAACAAGTCGCCCTGCATACTACTACATGCAAACAGGAATCCGTGTCATACATTTCGATTGCAGTCGAGCATGCCATGCAAAATCTACAGACACACGGAGCTACGGGATCCGGGCGTCCACTGAACGTGACTAATAAATATCGGTGGGAAGCAGTTGAAAAAAGCGCGTATTGATCAATAACAAGCTACATCGCCACGAATGACGTTCATTGATGGCCAAGTAATTTGCTTCCTAATACAGGGCGAAAATTGACACATACAGGATGGATTTGTTAAGCTTTTGAACAGCCCGTTAATTAAATCGGAAATGTATTGAAATGCAAATCGAAGAGGCTTGCCTCGCAATTAGAAAAACCGTTCCACCTGCCTGTAAACACAATCAGCTCGTTATTGCACAGCTTTCTTTTTGTTTTGGCAGTTCTAATCTGTTTAGCTCTCGAAACGTGTAACGGTTTTATTACCTGCAAAGCCTTGTTAGTTATTTGAGTTAATGAAAAATGGCAGCGTCACTGAGCTATCGATGTGAGCGCATCTACTTTTAATGTGGATGATAAACAATAGGCCTAATCTTCCGGCGTCGTCTGTTGTATAAGAACAGTAAGATCTAAGACAAAGATAACTCTCAGCTGGTGCTGTGAAGATGATTGGGCAAAAAATAGAGGCAAATATAATGTTAACGAATATAACAGTCCGAATGAAAAGCAATGTTAGCAGTATACGAAGCATCTCGATATACGATATATTAATAGTGTTGGTTGCAGACCATGCTACTATGTGCATGTTCCTCGTCGAAAACCTCTAAACTTATTAGTTTCGTGGGGGATTGATCGGAACCTGATTGCTAGTTTGGTTTAACAGGTGCGAGCCCTTTATTCTGAGTCCTTTCAGGTAATCCCGAGCTCCTCGACCAAGGATGGACGGCAAAGCAAAGGTGCATTTGTAACGCATCATACGTGAATAAATATGTATGTCTCATACCGAGGTACTTAACAAAAGTGTTCGATTTTATATTACTGTGACGTAAAAATAAGCATCCTGTTGCGTCTTATTCTCCCTGCCGTGATGCACTCGAATCTTCAAATTTATGACTTTCGAATATTTCGTGGAATTAGATCTAACGTACGCGTAACCCCTTTCTTACTGCTTTTATCTTTTGTTGCTTTTGTACGGCTGTCTATATTTTTGCCTCAAGACCGTAATCTCTCATAGCAGACCTTTAGGTGACTATGGCTGGCTGTGTATGAATAACTTTAGGGCTATCGGCAGGTAGCTTTCGGCAGTCGCAAGGCTGACACGCAGAAGAAATTCATTCTGGCAACGACAAGTCCGCCAAATGCACATCCGCATTGCTATATAAATATACATCTGTGCATAGTTTTTAGAAGACGCTACCTAATACTGAATGTGAATCGAAGCTTGAAAGCTATTAACTAAAACGTAGTTTTTTTTTTTTTTGCATTTCTTCTTTTTTGTTTCTGTTTGTAAACATGTGTTGACGTTTGGTTAGCGCTCAATGTTGTCCCATGATGGAAATATTGATCTAACTATAAATAATATAACATCTTATTTATTAAAAACACGTATACTAGAGCTAAATGAAAAAAATGCAATATATTACACATAAATAGCGATTAAGTAAGACAGCTGATTGTCATGATTGGCGATAAGGAAAACGCTAAGCCAGCGGGCGTAATTACTCGCCTGCTGTGTGCAGTATCCCTTGACAGGGAAACGATTATACATTTTCATATAGCCTACCTGTACGTTTCAGTTGCGCTATGTAGAACCACACTCAAGGCGCAAAATAGCTACATTTTTAAAAGAAAAAAAAACTTGTTTGTAAGCTTTGATGTTAGATTTGCTGTATCATCAAATGTATACATATGATGGCTTTTTAAGAGTACCTCAAAAATAAAATACATTTTTGCAAAACTTTATACTTTACATCTATTTTTATTACGATGAAGGCACAGATGCTACTCAGGCCCAAGAAAATGTGCTGTTTATGTTCCCGATGAGTTATCAGAAGAACCGATCTAAAGATGGTCCTGTAGCTTTTATTCTGGAGATTTCAACTTGAAAAATGCTCCTTTTAGTGGTCGACCAAATACGAAAAAGGTAGGTAAATCATTGCTAAAGTTGAGCAAGATCTACGCATGAGTAGCTATGATATCGCCAAGAAACTGAACATTCACTACCCGATAATTTTGAACCACTTAAAGAAAGCTAGCTACAAAAAAAAAAAAAAAGAAAAAAAACTAGATATTTGGATACGAATTGACACAAATAAATTGTAATTTATCTGCGAAACTCTACAGAAACGCAATGAGATCGAGTTATTTTTAAATCGGTTGATCACAGGTGACGGAAAGCTGATCACGTACGACATATCGTGTAAATAAAAAAATTGTTTTTACTGTGGCAAAATCCAGACTGTGTTATTTTATGTGCTTGGTGGGATTAAAGAGTAATCGCGTATTACGAATTGCTGCCGCATGGCAAAACAATTGATGAACCTCCACAATCAATCACTTCCAACAAGCCATTGGAGAAAATCGATCGCAACTGATGGATCGAAATAGCGTCGTTTTCAACTATGACAACGTAAGATTACCACATTTACATGGTAGCGTTTTATAAAAATCGAAAGGATTTGGAAGCTTCGATCGTCCACCATCAGACAATCACCTGTTTCGCTGTCTGCAGGATTCCGTTATTGGTATTAATGCTGTTTCAAATGAGGGTTGCAAAAATCATTTATCACGATTTTTCGTCCAGAAGTTCTACAATGATGAGATAGATGATGGTGTTACCAGAAAAACTACAGTAGATCATCGCTCAAAATAGCGCATATTTAGTTTAGAGATATCATTTTTTGATATAAAAAAATATTTGTTTTTATTTTGGCTTAAAACGATGATTACTTTTTCGGCAACTTAGCGTATTTAGACAACTTAGCGTATTTAGTGAATAATTCCCTGCTCGATAATTTTGCTTGTATATATTGTACTTCCACGGACATGTGTAATGTTTACCTCTGTTAAAGTTGTAAACATCGCAAGCAGACCGGACGATTGTTTTTTTTCTTTTACGTTCTTTTGAGGTATGCCAAGTAGATACTGTTTTATATTAATGATCATAAGATTTGCCGTTTAAATAGGCTGAAAGTATTCTCTTCAACGGAATTTCGTCAGATGTCGATGAGGGCCCCCGAATACAGACAGAAAATGTCAATGACTCTTGAATTCGTTATTTGAGATGACTAGCGAGAATCGGCATAATGATACGTGCGAGAGAGTGCGCACAAGATAAACGGGGTCGACCAGATCTTTGGCTTATTCTATCGTATCTCACCATCCAAAGAACACTCCTGCAGCCGCACAATCTGATATATCCGCGTCTTCGCTTTCAGTTTAAACTGTGAGTAAGTTCTATCGTTCTCATTGGCGTACAGAAATGTTTAAGTAGAATAGACAGAAAATTCTCTATTGCTACAGATTTGATACGGCAAATTTGATTGTCTATCACGTAGCTTCAACATATATAATAGCGCAACGAAAAAATAGTGAAAGCATTAAGATCGTTAGACTACTCTTATGAAAAAATTAAACCTCTGCACTAATTGCATATTGCATGGACGATACTGTGAAGCGCAGCGTTGCTTCGAATGGGTCATTTATATATTAATAAAAAAAAAAAAACAATGTTTCGCAAAGCACATTGCTGATGCTATGACGCGCTTCTTCGAGATAGTGTTATATCAACACATTCGACAATTTTGATTATTTGCTTTATTTAGGAACCGGCTTGTTGCCAAGAAAAGCAGACGGCTAGCATCGTGCTTTGCCGACATAGCCCGTGTGCCCTCGTAACAGCTGAATTGAATGAAATTTCTCGGTTGTGACTTCCGCTTTCCAGAATGACAAGTAAATAATTGTAGGGAAGAATAATACGATCTATTTGGTAAGATGTCCCGACCGAATTATGTAGGTTTGGGAATCGTCAGCTTAATTTGTTTAGTGTAGTTTCATACTATGCGTATGGGATGTGGCAAACATTATCTTCATATTTCGAAACAGCGCTAACTCATAGCAGTGTAGCGTCATTTTTGTGTTCGGAATAAAGGTGTACTTTCTGTGGGATCTAAGATCGTTCACTTAGATATTGTTCATAGTTACGCCGACGTAGCGAAAATCGAAAATCAGAAATTCGAGTGTTTCGTATATACAAGTTCCGTCTTAGAAACTACAATGGCGAAGTCGTACCTGAAGCCTTGTATTCAGTGGAGAATCTACTACTGGGAAGAAGTGATTTTAAAAATTCAAAGCAGGACAGTTTGAACTCAAAAGGTCTAGTCTCATAGAACACCCGTTATGAGGGTAGATAGTTAATTGTTGAAGGTCGTGGTGGAAAATGGCACGCCTCTCGGTACACTTAAAGCGCACGGGAATTTGACGTATACAGGAAATTTATACTTAATCACCTATATATATACTGAAAAAGTACGCGTTACATTACTTGAGCGAGCATCTATAGCCAAAATGTAAAAACGTCTGCTTGTCTTCGGCTCGGCAATTCGATCAAGCCGGCAGGAGATCCCCTCTGAAAAATCTTACGGTGTGTACTCTGGCTGCTATACATTATAGTTTCACGAGTTCTGGTTTGTCGATTATGTCTAATGTGCATTCTGAACAAACTCTACCTTAAGCAGCCAAGATAACTGAATAAAATTAAATGACTCCCATTACACGGCGAAGTTCGACCTCATACCGCGAAAATCACGGAAGCTCTCAGACAATAACCATTCTTAGCTAACATTGCTTCCACAGATTATGACTGTCTTTTTCATACCTCAACGATTTTCTGCTAGAAAGTTGTTCAAATCCCAGCATGATGCCAAACTTGAGACTTTATGACATTCGTACCTCAGACTCCTATAAAAGCGGAATAGGTAGGTTATCATTCAAATGGCAAGTAGTCAATAATAATAATCCTCAATCAAAAATAAAACAGCTACTATCCTTGTAAATACTAAAAATTTACTAAATCACATTTCGTTCTGAATAAAATAATACACGTTGTCAACACAGATCTGGATCATACGCTTTATAAATTCATTGCCACAGTAGTTGAATCATATATGTGGAATAATCGATAATAAATTAACGAAGAAAAAAAAACGTCAACATCTTCACACTTTATGATCTCAGGAGCTCAATGTTATCGTTGTTCAAAAAAACATCGACGGAACGCGAGACCTGAGCCCTATGGCTGTTAAATGCAATATCTTCTTGTCAGCTCTTCGCAACGAACTTATCGAGGACGACTCACATTCTGCTCAAATAATAAAAAGTTGACGTGGGCATCGGTTATGTAATAAGCAATAAACGTTTATCTGCTCACTACGTACAATAATACACAATACAATATATAAACTCGATTAGAATAAATACCTCCCCAGTATATTTAAACGATAATTATAATATATTAAAAAAAAAAAACGAACATAATAAACGTTCTCGCAGTTATTGTTGCTACATGTAGTTTTCAGCATCTTACTCAATGTTGTTTCGTTTTTTGTTTCAATGAGAGCTTATTAAAAATCAGCAGACCTTGACGCAGGTCAATTATGTCGAGTATATTTGCCAAATGGCCTTAAGCAGATACAATATTGCGCTAACACATCCAATATATTACTAATAGAACGTAAATATAGTATACACCATTATTCGTTTAGCAACAGCATCGCTTGGAACGCTTTTCTTATTTTTATTAAGGCTTATTGAAAAAGAAGCTAGACTCTGAATCACAGTCATGTAAAACCTCGGTTTTGATTCCGTTCTATCAATCTCACATTCCATATCCTGTTACTTGCGAGAGCTTCTTGTAAAAATATCCTGTTTCTCACTTTTTTTTTTTTTTTTTTTTACCAAAACATAATTTTGTCCAGGAGCAAGGAAGCTTCTAACTCCCTTCGTAGTAAACTATTTCTGGCAAGTTCATTCGGTGAAATGTTTATATTGGTTCCCTGAAAAGATGGTTTGCATATTATTTACTTACGATCTCATTGCTGTCGTCGTCTTGTTCCGGTGGAACCTTACGTGAGATTCATTTCTCAACTGACTCGGCTAAACTATAGGTCCTGACTGCCCCAATTAGAATGCTTTGAAATTCACCAAAATTGGAGCTAGCGGTCAGGGACACCTTAGTGGCTGCCAGCCGATGGGCACACATAGCTATCTATACATATCAGATATATACAGAGGATTCCACTTAAATCTAAACAAAAAAAAGTAACAGACTCCACTCGGTCAAAAGAGCGTTCATCTTTATGAGATTAAATATGACTTCATCATAGCAGCAGTCGACTCGGTGTTTTGCGCCATGGAGCGGTATCCTTGTTCGCTTAATGATTTATTTCTGAGACAATACGCATGTGTCAAGTCGGGTGCAGCAAACATGTCGATGCGCCAAGTAAATAGCTTGCGGCTATGATAATGGACATTAAAGCATTAGAGCCTGTGATCTTCCCGATTGGCTCTGAAATAAGTTGCCTGCGGAAACCCTGGGCAAAAGTCGAGCGACACGCCTCATTTTTCTCTAGAACGAATCGATTTTCAGATATCTAATTAAACGCCAGATTATTGCGCGATGCTAGAGTAAGTATAAGTATTTGCAAATAAATGCGACAGTGCTCTTTTTGCACGTGCTTATGCATATCTGCTGCGATTAGTTTAAGTTCGTAACTTCATTTGGATCAACAAGCGTACAGAACGAGAGATTGCCATGCACTTGTGATCCGTCCCGTAACTCTGTTAAGAGGCATTTTGCAAACGCAAGAAGCATACCCCGTCAAAACTGATTTGCATCACTTCACGAGTGTATAGCGGTGTTCCAGCCTTCATGGTGACACGAATCAATGAAGCTTCATGTTCATCGAAGGTGACGTCCGGTTGTTTTATCTCACCAAACAGGAGATAAGCTAGGTATATGACGTCGCGTTATCGCTTGTCGTCGTTGTGTCGTCCACAAAACCTATCCTAGTCGCTAATCATTTCCGGTTTTTTGAGAACCGTTGCCTTAAATCCTCCGACATCATAAGTCGCAGAATAAATACAAGACAAATTTGTTATGGGGACCGAAACTGACGAAGTTAAGATTCTTTAATTTGCATATATTTTCACACGACGACACCAGTTTCTCTAAAGCCCCTCTAAGGATACTCAATTTGTTAACGAACATTTTTTGAATCGTCAGCCAGTTCCTCATGGCTACTAAATATTTCGGCAAACAAATGTTCGTTAGCTCTTAATGTCTAACAGATCCACTTATTGGTCAAATTTCTCTTCGAATGACCAGGGTAGAAAAGTCCTTCGTCCGTGTGAATGCAAATTCGATCAGCGAGATTTATTTTTTCTCCGTTGTATTCTCCGAAAGAGTTCGGCTCTGACAAGCCTCTGTAAGACTATATCTCCACAAATAGCCATATCGTCAGAATTTCCTAAAGGCGAATCTTCTAACGACGTAACTTTTGCGGCGTCGACAGCTCGAGACATGCTTCTATGTATGTATGTATGTATGTACCGTCTTATTCAACGCGGTCCGGTATGAAGAAAATAGTGATCGTTTGGGGTATTGGCGCCAGCGTTGTGGAAGAGGACAGGTTATATACTCAGCAGATTGCCCACTTGTTCTTCTGGTGCTACCTACAAAACTAGATGGGTCTGTTAGCTTATTGTCAATATGCCCGCTACATCAGACCCACACATACTACAGAAGTTCAACATATTGTTTAACCATAAAACTTGAACGAATCATCTACCAGGCTACCTAAGATCAAGTGGAGCTATTTAGTGGAAATTGTTTTTATCCAACGCACGTACGTTTGTGAGCATTGTATAACATTTTACTTATATAGTTAACATTGCATAAAAGTTAGAGATCGATAACAGCAGTTCCTACCAAGATATCATCCTGCTCCACAGCAGTGGAAAAGTGTGTCTCCAATGGCAATATTAATAATACTGTAATTAACTAAAATGTAGTTAGAGTCAGTCAATCCTTCTTCAATCGCCGCGTGTAACAATCAATAGCTGGTGTCATGGAATAGCCACTGCTAGCTTTTTAACAAAGCTGTTTATATAAACAAATCCATGATGGTGAAACTACAACATACTTCCCTACTATACTTAGGAAAAGACACTGGTCAGACGCACTTTGCCATTAGAAGCAATACTGAGCGGCGGTACGAGGATTATGATTCGCAATAAACCATTCCCGAAATTCAAATCTGAGTCTAAATGAAGCCGTTCATTTCTTTACTAAAATTAGGGCAATACAGATTTAAATGTAGTACTCCTTTTTTTATTTATTTTGGGTGACGCGTCTTTTTGTATGGCTTAGCTCAACTATACGCTATTAACTGCTTCGCTTTCCAGCTTATTAAATGAATGTTTCGGGTTTAAGGACCAGTTCTGTTTTTAATAATTTTTCCAATGCGTTAAATAACGTATTATCCTACGAAACGACAGTCAAGCTAGATGCATCAGGCTGTACATTGCTTAAGGAATCTGACTAGTACTTATACTCAACGAATGCAGTGATTAATTTTGTAAAACCCGCTTAGACTATTTACAATGAATCTTACGTACTAACCACGCATCCGCCAGATACCATGACGCTTCCACGATAAAGTAGTATTCAGTCAGGCACATTTAAACCAGATCCCTTTGCAGGCACCCACTCCTATAATAGGCACACTATTGAATTGAATTCGCCGCGATGTCGATCCTGCGATTACCAATTATCACTGGTCGCGTCGCGAATTTCTGTATACCACTCCTTGTCGCGAGGTCAGCCTTGTACCGCACCGGTTTTCCAACAGCACAACTAACCACAAAATATGATCTGCTAAATTTGTTAAAAAACTATTTTTTTTTTTTTTTTTTTTATTGTACAGCTCTCACTGATCTGTAAATAGAATAGACCCTTTTAGAAATTTCTAATATAGCTAAAGATCTTCCCAACATTGAAAAACTCTCTGGCACGGAAAGGGTTCCGTATACTCATAAGACATGCTTGGTAACTACACAGCAAGGTTAGAATGTTCCACGTACCGCCTAGCCATGTTTCACTTTTGCTTGACTCATATATGACTTTTTGGGTACGCTTAAATTTATATTTGCTCGTTTAAAAATAACTGTATGTCATGAACACGATTCTCGTAGTGTCCGATTGGCAAATGTTGCGCCTTTGATGTACACTTTTCGATGCCCAGCACACTCTACTATTCTAGCTTTCGCGCGACCCAACGGCCACAGAACCGGTCCCTTTCCTTACTGAATGGGAAAGGTCTTCAACAACCCTTCCCACAATGTTCTCTGGTCTCCACGTTTCCTATCCGAGAGGAATCTTAGCGTCTTTCGGTGTTTGTGAGTGGGTCACAGGCCGACTGCCACAGACGACTACATACAAATAGGAGAAGGGGGCGCAAACCGAAATTAACCGTGTAATTAGTCCAACTAGAGCCCCTATCGGCGTAGATAGGTACAAACAATCACATAACAGGCCAGTTTTATTATCCTTATATATACATATATCGAAACAAATTTTTACGCTTAAATTGAGGCAAATATATTTTATATTTAAAAATAATATTAATAGACTAAACGTGCGCTATTCTGATCAACGAAAGTTTTCTGATGATACCATAATTCCCTAATTCAGAACTTCATGGCGTGGTCGAAAAATTGCAGGAAGTGATATTTGCATTAAAACTAAATTAATATTACTAAGGGAGTTCTACAGAGACCAAAACAGATGGTGGTCTGATGGTGCAAGATCCGGAGTATACATGAAAAATTCCCATCAATCAAGTGCTTTCCATTTTTGCAGGGCAGCTAATGATGCATGTGTTACAACATTGCCATGGAATCAAACGACATCTTTTCTACGCACGACTCGACTGATTATTTCCAATGGCTTGTTGTTATTTTGTTTGTTGTTGACAATAGAAATCCATATCAAACGTTTTGCCAGGTAGCCCTAACTGACAAGGCACGATTCCGTTCCAATACCGCTGAAAACGTAACGTCACCTGACTTGGTCTCCGCCGGAGACTGTACACAGCGTCTTTTCTATTTGCACATTAGTGTCCATTTGCTATCACCCGTATTCCGAAATGGCTCGACTTTTGTTTCCTGTAGAGTTTCGCAGAGGGAGTTACGATCGAACAATTTTTTTGGCGTTAATTCATAGTGCATTCGAACGTTAAGCTATTCTTTCTAGCCAGCTTTCCTGAGGTGGTTAAAAACTATGGATGTTTAGTTTCTTGGTGATGTTATGGCAACTTACGTTTGGGTCGTTTCAGTATCTTGTCCATGAATAGCAAACATTTTTTATGGATGTGGGCGGTACCCGTACTTTTATTGTAATATATGTGGAAAATTGTGAAATACAGCAAACTTTTAAAGGTCCACCCATCTTCAAAGTAAAGATTTATTTTAAATCAAAGGTATTCGAACAATACTAGTGCATCAAGAAAAGTGAGAAAAATAAATAATACTTTCGACAACTCAATATGGCAAACACAACAAACAGCGAAGTCTAATATCATTATAGTTCAAACCCGCATATAACATTTCCTATTGAATCCAAAACATCAATTTAATTCAAGTTAGTTACATTTTTTTTGCATTGCTTGCCATTGGCTCAATTATCCTTTGTTACTGACATCGTTGGTTACGAGGGGTTAGCATCGAAGCTTAATATTGAGCAATGATTACGATTTCTTCGGGGCAGACGAAAACATCAATTTCTGGATTATTACGATGATCACTATTTTTCGACCAATTCATATATATAAAAAAAAAAAAAAAAAAAAAGTATGCACTATGCATTAAGCGATCGCCCAGATAGTCGGTACGGACATGGCGGAGAGCCAAAGATAAATCGCACTTGAGTATATTAAGATGTAGCACAATTTTTTTATAAGCTTTTTTAGTTCCAATGATTCTAGTTCAATGATTATTAATTTCTCAATTAAATCATTTATTTTCCCATATTTTTTACCCTTGCCTCACTGGAGTACGCTTTCGAAGTCATCCACAGAAATGGCGCCGTCAACGTCTGCACACTCTCTGAGACATCTGAAGGTGCCGCTAGTACGGAGCAGCGGTTTTGAGTGGATAGGGTTTAAAAAGCGTATAGCAAGGACCATCACCTACGCAAAATAAATGTGAAATTGGAGGAATGAGCTGAATGCTCGCTTGGGGGTCTGCTCTACCGGGTCAAGAAAAAACTGCGGCATCATGTTCTACCGTCTCATGGCGGTACATTTCGACGTCCGGACGATGTCGCTACACGTTAAAAAACGAGATTTTATTGAGAAAGACTGGTTTATGGCGCGGGTCAGGGGGATACTGGTTCAGTGTAAGGTCTGGCAGCGACGAAACCGCATTGCCGCAACGAGACAAGTTCTTCGAAAAAGTGAGCTTAAACTTCAAAAGCTTCTTAAAAATCACAGGTGGTGAAGACTTCAAAACCCTAGCGCGAACCGGATCGTTGCACCCGTTTCGTCTAGCTCGTGCCTCCTTGGAAGGCGACATAAGATGCCGTAACTAAGAGGTCGTAAGCTACGCAGTGTTCCTTCGGAGCTTCGGCGCCGTTGTGACGAACCATCGAGCTTGCTTCACACTTCGTGACGGGTTGTACGCCATTTCAGGGCATCGCAACAAATCGCAAACAACAAGAAGGCTGTCAAATACGCACGATACAGCGGGCTGGTCAGTTCATTCAGTGTATATAGCGCTTTCTCTCAAGGCATTCCCAAGCGATAACCTAGGAAGGACACCGTTAAACTGTTAAAAGCTTTTCATTTTTTTTTTTTGTTTGTTTTCACCATCGTCAGTTTTTCATCCTATGTAAGCCAATTCTCGGAATCACCAAGGAGGTTAACCGGAATAGGTCTTGCTGCACTTATCTGAAGTTTTTTTTTAACAAACTTACGAAACGGAACACCAATTATACAAACATCTAACCTAACAATAATATCTTACCTTCCATACTATGGTGCGTTTTTTTTCTTTTTTTTTATGATTAATATCTGGTAATGCTGTTTGCCAACCTCTTGCTAAACGTCGATATTTGGACCTATATAAGCCATGCTGTCCTACGTTTGTTTCTCGTTTACCGGGCCGTATTGCTCAACAGACTTTCCGATCCTAAGAATACAGGCGGACGAAACGCGGCGGAATTGCGCCGAAACGCGCATCGACAGTTCTGAAATCGACAATAGCGTATGACAGCGTGGTTCGGGCTGAAAAAGTTTGCTCGACGGAAGTTCGAGGATGGCGGGAGGATACTTATAAATACGAGTAACATTAAAACTCAACAACAAGTTACAGCTTTGTTACCACAGCTAGAGGCTGCATTACCGCCGTTAAAATTGCCTTACTATGGACGGCCTACTATTCTATCGGAGGGCCCCATATAGCAATCAAGTTACCGCGTCCGGCGGAGGGGATATACCACGGTAAGTTGAAAAATATAGCTCAGTAACGTGGCCAAATGGAAAAATACGTGCTGAAATTGGAAAATTTCTAGATAAATGTGAGTCGGATCTGCATCTAAAAGCTGTCAGCAGGTCAAACAAATTCGCTAGTAACAGCTTCATTATTTACAGTACCAATATATATATATACGTGTGCGTGTATATGTATTAGCAATTTTTCTAATTAGAAATAGCACTACTTATCTTTTTCAACGATCGCTTCACATCAAACCGTACTGCGCTGGGTACGATACTCAGTATCGCCGGCTACGACCATTCGATTTTATTCAAAGCAACCTGATAAGGTATCGCAGTAGATTAACGATAATCCTGCAATCAAACCAGAAATGATCAATGGCTGTCTCCATTAATTGATTTCAGCTTGGTCATTAAAGGATTCACTTAATTTGACATTCTCTATATTTGCCATCCATAATTCACATCAGTTTAATATAGCGGTAACTGTGTTGCAGCTGACAAACGGAACGCAAATGATAAAGATAGAATTGTATCTTGGAGCGAAAGAAAAAAACAACGTACGTGGGAACGCGCTCGCATAATGAAACGCACATCTTTTTTCGTCTAAAAGTAGATATCGGTCGACAGAAAATTCTGGTAACGTTCACATAATGAAGTCTTCTAGACAGACTCCTCCTGATATTAGCTGAGGTGTCACATATTAAGCCTGTCGAGGTATAGATAGCAAGACTTCAAACGGTCAAAGTTTAATGTGAAGCCAATTAGAGCTCGTAACGCTTCAAGCAAATGATCAAGTAAGTACGATTCAAATCAAAATACGAACATTTGATAGTTATATATATGAAGTAACTTCCCTCATATGGTTGAGTATTTAGGTACACAAACTTCCTCGTATACAAACCCAATGAAATACCTTTTAGTTAGTTGCCTTATGTAGACAAGTCCCTATAATTACCTCTTTTTAGGTCGAACAGCTATGACGCTGAAGGTCCAACAGACGTTAACTGATCGCTTTTTTTTTTTTTTTTTTCTTCTTAATTATTAATAAGGCCTGGCAGAGCTGACGTAAAACGTCCATCTTGCCTCGTAGGAAATAACGTTTGCATTGCTCTATGATAGCTTATGTCTCACCTATAAGAATGTTATCCCCTTTATGTTTGTAACCCAGTACAGTCGCGAAGCACGCCGAATATTTAGCCACAGGTAGAAACTGTCCAAATCTAGTGCGAAAAAATTCTCCGACACGAAATCAATTTACGTTCAGTACAATTAGCCAAGCTCCAATCATAAAGACAGATTAAGTAACTCCATTTTAGATTTATGCTGAAAGGCGCGTAAATTCTTTATTCTCAAAACATGCTTACTTTAGGAATAATAAAATGCACGTTAGAAATAATTGCATATAAGAAAAAAGAGACTGAAATTGTTACGCCATTGAATAGTTCCATTAAATTGAAAGAGAGCAGGAGATTGTTATGAGTTCGTATGTAGATCATCGACTCGATGTTCATTAAATCGAAACAAGTTCCGAGTAGTAAGGATGGCTGAGAAACACGTCCACGTACGTCCTTACTTAGAGGGCATTACCGCTAGTATGCTTCTTTAATCAATCATACCTGTCACGTAGTATACTACCGATAATATGGTGCAACGTAAAATGTCCTTAATTTACACAAGCAAGTGCACTTGTTTAAATTGTGTTTCAATTCCTCCTTTGGCGTAGTTTTTGAAAACAAAAGTTTTGCTCAACGAGGGACTACATCTTGATTTAGACAATTAAGCAAATTGTTTGGATCGATTCACTTTGGTGATAATTTTGTCAAAAATATAAATTTGGGTTTGATTTACAAGCTTTTAGAAAAACTGGTTTGGACAAACTAGACAACCAAAAGCGACTGAAAATTTCTCACGCAGTATTTTCTATCTCTACGGTAGTATCTCTACGGTTGTAAAAGCACGGCATCGCCAAACGGACTTTGTTCGACGAAGATCAATTTGGGAAAAGCGGGAGATTTTTTAACAATAAAATAGGCTCATGTAAAAAATTATTATTTCAGTTTCCAGCTTAAGGAGCGTTGCAAAAATTGTAAATCAAGACGTAAGTGAATTTCATTCAGCAACGAATGTTTGTCGATGAATGGATGTAATTAAACACATCGTGCTTTAAATGAAGTTTATGGTATGTCTGGTCTTTTATGAAAAACTTGAATCAGCCTGCCCTGAGGACATGTTACTGCAGTCATCAGCAATTTTCCAAGGCAATGCACATATTAGAAAGGAGCTTTGTAAGCGGTTCTCTTGCCAAGCCTGTGTCCGCCTTGTTATCCTCATCTTTAGCAATTCATCGAATATACTATTAGTGCTTAGACCTACTTGAGTGTCTCGTTACTAAGTTTCCACTAATAACTGACTGAAAAGAACATACTTTGTTTTGGAACCCTATGAATAAATTTATGTTTATAACATGTTTTTTAAAAGCACTGTAGTTCGTTTTAAACACTTACTACGATAAAATATGTATTTCAAACAAGCACGTATCTGTATATAAATTCAATAGGCATGTCAACAGAAATGTTTGAGAGTTACTAGTCCCAGTAGGCTAGATTACTTTAGTTAGTTTCTTTGCTTCTTACCCCTTGGCCATAAAGCGATCAAGCTTTGCCAAAAAAGTAAATAAGAATATATACCGAGAGTCTACATGCAGGTTCAGAATACAGCAGAAAAACGAACGTATTCAACACTAAAAAACGTACGGAGTCATAACGATCACAAGGAGACATGCAGCTGCTTAGACTACGCCACCCTATAAAGTACACCCCTAATGAGGTAGGCTCCTCCTAGGAGCCGTTAGTGCAGGAACTACTTTATATACATACCTTGTATAATCCAGTCAGGCTGTATGTAACTCTTTCGTGTTTCACAACGTGGTTTCGCAAATAGCCTGATTTTTTATTAAATACTAAAGCCGTTCTCCTCCAAAGACTAATTTAAAGGTGAAAGGAAAGAGGGATCTTTCGTTCGGTGGTTTGGTGGATAAGGGATCTGTAAGCCAGAAAAAACACAACTGGTCAAGCACCAGTGCGGCGAGTCCCGCAAGAGAGAAAGGACAACAAAAAGACAACCTTTTTATTACGCACTTCCAGGACGCAAAAAGGAATCGTAGAGGAACCAGGGGCTTATCTTTCCACCGTGCCACCCATTGTAAAACTCGTGAGTTCCTATTCTTTGAAAACCCCATCAATAAATTTGCACATCACGTACCATCTTTCTCTAGATTCCGATATTTTCAGGACACATCGATCCTTTGATGGAACAGTCTTTCAACGCATCCTTTCTTTCCTTTTTCTGAGAACCGGACACTTCCAAAAGGCGTGCCGCTCCGCATCTGCAACCCGCAGATTTCTGAGTGCCATCTTTCCTGTTGTTCCTCCAGTGTTGCCCTCCTGAGCGTTTTTTACGCTGCTTTTGTTCAAGAACTTCCTTGAACTTTCTTTCAGGGCAGGTTCCAAAGCACCTGTCTACATATAGCTGTCACCGCGTTATTAAAGATAGTTCTAAAGGCTCTACCACCCATATCCGCCTTTGAGTCCGCTTTAACATCATTAGATTCTTATTTTTTTATAAATGCGACCCCTCAGATCTCGCCAATTGAGCTCGCTACAGATAAAAGAATGTCAAAGCCACAGTGGCACACGGGCCTTGTTTTCAGTTTGTTTTGTCCATTTCTGCCCCAACCACTTCGAAGTTCGCTTCGTCGGCGTCTGTCGTCCAATGGCTCTTCATACGTCCGTATCAAATGTCTGAAACAAGATGTCTGTCATCGTTTTCTCTGAGCAATCTGTTCGCAACAATTTTTTCTACAACATTATTTTTACTTATAAAGTAGTGAGGTGGTTGTTCACCTTATCGTCTTTCTGTGAAGCCGTCGTATGCTAAAAATAAGTACCTTTCATCTTTCAATTACTTGCATAGAAGCTGTTATTATATTTAATTTTGGCTATTATAATTAACAATGGCTTTTATTAGATTATGCGCTTTATATATATTTTTAGCTATCCGTTTATAAACCCAAACTTCCAAAGTCGGAGTGTAAGTACAAACTTTGTTGTCTAAATTTTATGCTCTTCACTTCTACCTTGGCTATATTGGACGGTAATTACTTTTTTTTGAAGCAATCTCTACATTTCTAATCTACCCACTTGAATCAAACTTAGCAGCACCCTGATGAAATCTTTCAAGACTAAGCCCCACTTCCCTATATGATTAATAATTATCATCAGTCCCTATGATTTTCTTTGAAAAAATAATTTATGCAAATCGATTCGAATGCTGAGCTAAGATAAAAAGCTTTGCTTTAATAACGATAATAAGTCTGTAAGCATTATTCACTAAATACGTAAAAACTGTATTTGCTTATCTAGAAATTTTTTCATCTATAAATTTTTTTCGTTTATCTACTTAAAAAAGAACAAAATGGTCCATAAAACCCCTACAAACTATTTTATTCAAATCTTCCGGGTTCTGTCGTTAGATCTTAATATTTTCGTTAATAATCAAATGGTCAAACTTGAACGAACGTAGACTCTAACAATTGCTCGATTCACGAAGGATTTACGAAATACACTCAGATTGGTTTGTATATATATATATATATGTATATATTTATATATTTATATATGCAAACAAATGCAATACACTAATCAATAAAATAATTAGGCCCTGAATTTAAATTTTATTTTCTCCTACATCGACGATTGACTAGCAGCCATTGGAAAAGGAAATCTGTAGTTTTAGGTATATGCAAAAAGAAAGATCTAATGGCTCGTTATTTTAGAGATTTTTTGAGTACCACGAACGTTTTTAGAAACCTTGAGCAAACCAAATGCAAGAAGACGATGTTGTTCAGCCGTTTTTCTTGCGATTGTGCATTGGGAAGCTAAATAATTAAAATTGTAATATTATTATATTATATAATATAAGAAAACGAAATTAGCTAAGTTCGTCCGCTTGAATAGCCATGTTTTTTTCGTAAAGAGGCATAATATTATTGATGCGCATATTGAGAGACGCAACGCCCTCAATAAAAGTAAGTAATTTTCTACCAGTTTAAGTTGGTAACAACGGACTGGCATTTAAACTTAGCGGAAATCAGGCCTGCTGCGCAATAAATGAGGATATGGAGCTCTTTGTTAGAAGTTCTAGGTCTGATAGATAGTGTTACTTTCTAAGAACTTTTTTCTACTTAGAGCATGCGTTGCAAACTGGTTCCTAATTAGACCTAAAACGACTTGCGGGCCGAAAGCCCAAATTTCAGTTTATAACTATCAGCTTTACTGCGATTGTAGCAAAACCGCCAGAAAAATTATGTACCATCTGGACCTTACAAACATCAAGCCTGCAAGGCTCTAACGATACTTCTTCTGCTACGTATCTTCTAGAAATGTGTTTACTTTTCATCACAATAGATAAAAGTATTCAAACTAAAAAAGCATTGTGTTTTTTTTTTATTATATCAACATTTGTTAGTGACGTTTCACCTACGCTTTTATGACAGGCGGACGAAATTTCCGCCTGTGTTAGCGTCAGAGGCCATATATTGTATTTAAGAGTATATCATATCCCTGTAATGCTTAGTAGTGTAGAGAGATCATATCTAAGTATCCATCTGAGATAACAGTACGAAGATGTATCACTATTTGAAAAAAAAAATGCTTTTTTTTATTTATGCTGCAAAACAGGTATACAGTGATCCACTATTATACACTATTATGTGAACGGTGCCGATAAACAACATCAATATATATATACACATATTGATATGGATCAATTATTATAATATGAATATATAGCTGCGAAGGAGTCGTTACTGCCAGCGAAAGAATTTTCTTCCTTTTGGTGGCCGGTAGAATGGTTGGTTATATGGATAGGGTTATGGGTCGAGTAGTAAGTAGTGTGTGAGCCGCAGTTGGCGTTATATACACCCGGCCAAAGGATGGGTAGATGAATTTGGACATCTGAATCGGGATCGCGAATGACTAGGTAGTGCCAAGAAAGCGACAGTATCTACGAGGCAAGTTCCGAGCGTATTTAACGAATCGCTTACGAGCGGTTACCCCTTGCAGGTATATTATATCGAATACATGGAACAACTTCAGAGTGGAGCTTTCTTCCAGAGGAAGCTGAGTCTCCTGAACGTTTCGAAAGAATAGGTAAACGTTTAAGAGATTTGTGTGTACTAAACAAGCGGTGCTAAGTGAGCTGGGGCTCAAACTAGAACTCAGAATGTTTTTAACCAGCTTTCGCCGGCCACATCCGTTTGGCGCGGAAGATGGAACGTTAATGGGTTGTCCAAGTCAAAAATATATTAAGTCTGATCGATCTGGACGGATAACGATTAGTCCTGCCGAACTTAGCCGAGATGTCTTCGAGCCATTCTCAGGGTCACCGGTAGATGGCAGAGAGATATAAACTGAGGCACGTGAGCACGTACGCGGCTATGAGGCGTGCTGGTTTTTAAGAGAAGACCATACATGAAAGTGTGTTCTTATCTGTTCCGTTGATCACGGATCTTAAAGGAAATATGAACACGGATAAAGAAAAATATGAATCGATGCCATTAAGCAGAGCAATCAGCTGAGTCCTACTAGAACGACAGGGACAGTGAGAAATTTGGTTTTGTCTCAGACAGAATGCCTCCGATGACGTCCTGCAACATAAATCCGAGATAGCACGTAAGCCATGAGCCGGTTTTGGCATCAATGGATTCAGACACGTTCACGACTAGCTTGCTTATAAGTTTGGATAGCTCAGTGTGAAATTGGGCACTCTAGGCACTAGAGGATACCAGCCGTGGGATAAGGACGCCCCGCCGGATAAGCAGGCAGGTTGCAATATTGTAATAAGAACTGACATTGTCGAAGTGTGAAGCAAGTGGTTGTGAGACACTCGCTACGTTCAATCAGCGGCAAAGTTAAGCCAGTGCACTGCCCTATATCTTAGTTCAATAACTTTCAGCCATTTTTCTGGAAACACCATATTCCCATCACTATAAAACTGGGCGAAAAATTGTGACAAGTAATTTTTGCGCCCGTTCACTGAAATAAGCTTGATTGAGGAAGTTCTGCATGATTCAGCCGATATGATGAATATATAAAATTTTTCCATGCAAGTTTTCTCAAGTTTCTCAAGCCAGCTGACTGAAAATGTTTGCGGCTTGGGCTTTGTTACGGTAAGAAGTGAGGCCCTTTTGTTCGCTAGTTCCACTCGATTTATCTGCAATGGCTTGCAATGTTTTTAGTTGACGGTGGCGGCCCGTATTAATTGTTTTTCTACACACTAGCGACTAATATTGCATGGTTCATTTTCAGTCTCACTAAACACAGATCATCATCTTCTATGGCGTGAGTCCGTGTTTGCCACAGATTGTGGCGCACTTTTTTCTCGCATACTATTGCTGTGTGTAACCTATTTTTTCATCACTCGTGATCAATCGCTTTAAAAATGGGTTGATTTCATTTCATTGCTTTAAAGTTTCGCTGACAGAAACATAATCGAGTAAATTCTTTTGCATTGATTCATCTGCCACTTAAATATCGAACCTCGCTCTAAACGAAGCTTTCTTCAAATATTTCGAAAAAAACTATTTGGGTCATCGATGTTTAGTTTCCCGGTGATGCTTACCCTTACTGAATTGTCACAGTAATAAAATATAACGAAGTTTTTCAGAAATATATTTATATATATATATGGATTAATAGCTTTCGAACACTTCCTCCTTTCATTTATTATTAAAGCGTCTTTTTTTTTCTTTGACAAAAATTTAAACCATTATGATAGTATTGAAATATTTCGCTTTTATAAAGGTCTTATTATTGGCTTGGATGAAAAGTGTAGTCGAAACCTACGGGTAGGCGATATAAATATATGTAATCTTCGGAGCAATATTAGTCAGGGGATACTATACACAGCTGCATTAGGATTGGTTATTTTACTGAATGACCGTTTGTAAGATACTGAATTTCTTCACGTAGGTCTGAAGTTTACCACTTTGCAATGCGTAAAATATAGCATCATTTATAGTCAGATCAGTATTTCTGTTTGAACAAAGGCATTCAAATGATTTTAGCACATCTACTCTTGTCAAATGTCAGCTTTCAAATGACACCAGCGACGCTACGACACGACTCATTACCTAAGACACTTGGCCTTAGAGCCATCTAGCTAGATAGACCCTCAATACTACTTTTTGATAATATATATACACGAGTTTTTAAAATCTATTCATTAATAAAAAAAAAAAATAATAAAATGGTATTTTATTTTAGAGTTCTTTCGTCCATACGCTGCTGATAAGGATGCGCTATATATTCACGAACTTGAACAAGTATCGTATTTGATATTGTAGCATATTTATACTGAATTGCGACTTTTAAATCTTTCAGTGCCACCAGTTTTCTGGGCTAGATATTATACGAGAACTCTGTGTTTAATCTATTTCAAGGATTCTCACCAATGTATGCACGTACATCACGATGGTAGTGTAGAGGTTTCATTCTGTGAGAAGTAAATTGGCCATCTGCATCAAAAAAGCTTTACTTGGTGAAATACCGCACTGAAATGCAAACTCTGGTCAATTAACCCAACATACTACGTAGATTATTTTTGCCATTCAATTTAAATGCAACTTTGTCTTTCCTATTCACATGTTTTTTAAGAATCGTTTGCAAAAAATGATCTCCATTGAAAGTATGTACTGTTGTTGAAATGTAACTTTTCATTTACAACGCATTAAAATTCAATGGACGCTTAATTCGCGAATACCTAACTCATGGCTGTTAGCTCCACAGATGTTTGAGGTTTTTCGCTGCAACTTTGCACTACCCTTTCTTGGATGGTGGATTCCATCGAAGTTTTTTCAAAACGTTGCTGATGAACACTCTGAATAATCCCCTCCATTTCAAACTTATCTGTATGCTGATTTATTATATTCTTTTTGTGCCTCTGGCACATTTTAAAATTCGTTCCTTTTTTTGTTTGTTGAAAGATTTGATTATTCTCTACTCATTATCTACAATTAACCATTATACCCCGGAAAAGAAGAATCAAAAAGTTATAACTTGTTAAACAGTGTATATATGTATACTCTCGTCAGTTATGTAGACTATAAACGGTTGGTAACTCGGACGCGATTAGGTTTTAAGAGCCTTAGCCGCTAGGCGATATGTTGTCAGTTCTTCATAAGATGGAAGCGGTGGCGAAACTCGCACCCCACCTACCCGGAAGCAATCGGGCCACGAGACCTGGAAACACATCAGTCAGATCGGCTAGGGAACAGATCACTCCAGGAGGCAGGCCTCGAAAAAGCCGTTACTACACACAGCGGCGTTGGGTTGTAGTTTAAAGCAAAGAACGGAAGGGAAGGCTCGGTTACGAGGTATTAGTTTCGACGCAAGAAGCCGTTGTCGACGAAAGAGGCGAGACGCGTACCGTACGGAGAGCAAACAGCCGTATACCGTACAAAACCGCCAGGTCCGAAACATAGAGACACGTGTTATGACGATGGAAGCGCGAGAGCGCCCAAACCGCTGGATTATCACGATAGTACGCTGTCGCTGAATAGATGGCCAGTCGAAAGACGCGACAGAGCACGATTTTAATTGCTATTGTGAAAAGTGTGGACACACACAAAACACGCAAGCGTCCGTGGACGCAGGATGTGTGGCTGAGTGTCGCAGTCACGAACGTAGATAGTTAACAGCTCATATTGTCGACGGGGATTGTGTATCAACGTCTTACTCGTTAGCCAACGTATTGCCAGTCTACGAACGACACCCCAGTCATAACTATGTACAAATCTGTGGGTGGATCTCGTTATTTATTATATTTACATCTCTACGTCATTGTTACCGTCTAAATGAATACACTCGATAGCAAGTGTATTTTCAAACAAGATATAAACAAAGTACTGTTAAACCGACGAAAAACACTACGAACATGAAATACTTTATTAATGAACGAATTAACTACAACTTAGATATCAAGTGCCTTTTACCAAAGTATCTATAGCATAAAAGTATGATATATAATAAAGTGCTTATAATTTCGACAAATAACTATTGTGATAAAATTAACAAAAGTAAAACTTTTAGCAAAACTAGAATCTTATAATTTTGTTCAATTTAACAAATAACTTTTGTGATAAACAAAATTTGCAGACAGATAAAATATGGATATCTATAGCCTTTGACAAAAAATAATCTCTATAACTAGAAGTATCTATGATTTTGTTCTAAGTACCTCTAACTTTTATGATAAACAGAATTGATCAGACATAGTCTTTTTAAATTAAAAATAAGTTTAAAAAAAAATTTAAAAAAAACATTAATTCTAAGTCTGCGTTTCTCTTGTATATGCATTTTTTTGTTGTTTTTGTTTCTATTAGGTTTGGTTTCCGTTGTAGATCATCTACACAGCGTATTCCACTCGGACTCGTACACAGTTACTCGCCAAGTCCAGCGCATAAACATTGCATGGTAGGTTAAATGAACGAACCTCTTTTTTTTTTCGTTGTAGTGAGCTTATGACTACCGATAATAAGTTGCTTATATTACTTAAAATGATAACTTAATCATGTAAGTGTTCGAAGTAGTAATTTCTATAAATGCGTCCATAAATTGGCGTATAGTTCTTTATTGCGATTAATCTCTTCACATGCATCTATAAGGTAGTGCTTCATCGTGTTGATATGTATCCGCACAAAGACTTCACAAGACTCGAAAAACAGAAATCCATGTTTTGAAGTTTGGTCGGACAATAGCGAAGGGCGCTCAGCCGAGGTATATCGATTCATCTACCTCCAGGCCAATTGCTCATTGAGAAACGCGCGCACAGTTAAATGTGTGCAGTGCGGCGGCAGGACTCCGTCCTATCGTTGCCCAAGTTGCGCAAGATAATATCCCTCAACAGTAAAAGATGTTCGTCATGGGTAGCGGTTCCGTTAAAGAAACTATGCCCAAATATCGTTTTGCAGAACGACTCTCCTCATGCTCAAAAGACGATTCGGATCATATTCGAATATAAAGCTATGAACCAATCCTGTCTGAAAAATTCTCGAATACAAAAAAAGTCAAAATACTATTTAATTTAATTCACGGATAATATCCAGTTTCAATGTTTATTTCTATATATTGAGGCATCGAGATTCTTAACTAATGCTTGGTTTGTCTTGCCAACGGCAGTTATTGGCATCCAAGGCCTTACACATGAACCCCAATCTTTTTAAGCTTATTTCGTTTACAAGTATAGATCCAAGCTTGGGTTGCTAAGAGTTAACCAAGCCGATTCTTTCGAACTTATTCTGCGTTTTCGGTCCTAAAAAAATGCCTCAGTATGCATATATATATATATATATATATACTTTTCAAACAAGCATATACAGCAACTACCTATACAGGTCACTTTTTTTCGTTGAAAAGAAGGTAATAAAGGGAACTTCCTAACAAACAAATATGCGCTGACAGTTGTTAGGTGATATGGCGCGGAAGAACCGACGGATAGAACATGGTATTTGTAAGCACAAATGGGACCCAACCCTACAAATATGTAGCAGTTGATTATCCGTATGTATCAATGTCGTGTGTAAATAACTAAGTGCCTTTTGCACTATAGCTTGAATTTGGCATCCTCTATTTTTAGCGACAATCGAAGTTGCTGCATAGTAAAGTAGAAAAAATATGTTTATATCAGTGCTTTTTGAAACAGAGGTATATATACACGTACAACGGCAGGCACCTCTCTGCAATCTTAAGAACACTTTCAGAAGAAATTTTTAACGGAAGCTAAGCAATAGATTTTGATGAGCTAAATAGAAATGCCTACCATACTATATCTAAAATGGATATTTTGTTTCGAAAGAGGCCTGTTGCAATGTTTACTTCTTATCCTTAATGGTTTTTTGAGAGAATTTTTATTAATGTAGAATCGATATGCCAACAGAGACATATCTAAAATATACATGTTCACTTCATACATGTGAATATTTATTAGTAAATTTCCTTTTTTTTTCCTGAAAAGATTCTGAAGCCTTAAACGAAAAACTTTTAAACTTAGGTGACGTTTTAAGAAGAGGTTAAATGTTTTTGCCAATTGCCCCGTTTACTAGAAGTCGGCCAAAGGCCATCCGATTCAAGCGCGCTCCCACAACAGAGTTAAACAACGATTTTCAGCTGATACTAAAACTTTTCTGACTTCTTTTCTGACACTTCAAACCGGTTTGCCATTTTAGTGCATTTTAGAGACAATACGGATACCAATACCTTTGCTGTGTACATAAAACAATCTCTGAATCTACCTATCTTTATTCATTATCATTCGCATAAACGACAGAACGTTTAATTGTGAAAAATTGCCTGGGGAAATAGTTCGATGGTTTATTCTCTTAAACAATATCCGTCGCTTTTTTATCATAACCGTGCGCTATATACATCTTGGTAGACCTGTGGCATCCATTGCGCTGCCTCTTTAGGTCGCGGTGACGGAATTTCCGGCTTCTTGACTAAATCTTACGACGTAAGTCTGTGCAGAAATACGCGCGACAATGTGATCTAGAAAATAGCCACTTTTCGGACACAGCATTAATGCTACGTCATTAGGTTGAAGCTCGTCCCTGGACTGATTAAAAGTTCGTACAAGTTACATTGTCTGTCTAAGAGATCTTCGCTAACTGCAGAATGGCCTTAATGTCACCCGTGGTCCCTCCTTCTGTAGATAAATGCGTGGTTGCCGGTGGCGGCGGCAATCGCCTGTCCTGAGCAGCATGAGCATGGATGAGATTTGCGTACGGGCCATGCGAAGTGATTGCATGCTATCCAGCTCCAGTGTTAGAGACGGAACGTCATTCACTGTTGTACAGTTAAAACATTGTCCCAAAGTGAGGCGGTTTTCCTAACCTTAATGGTACCTTAGTAGAAGTTGGTTTGCTTTATCTTGATTTGCAGGTTGTCATACATATAATAAAACTACGTCGTTGAAACGTTGTCCATCTGTCTATCTAGTTTATGCAATAGGTGCAACGTATTTGATACATTATTTTGTGTATCTATTGGTGATGTGTAACACGCCCAAGAAACAAAAATTAATGAGACTAAAGATATGAATAAAAGTTAAAGGATTTTAAGGCGTTTACGTATTGATAGCTTATATACTATAATACTAGGCATAAGCTGTTATAGAACATATCAAGGTGCGTGCGCGCGTATATACTGTACAACCTATATAGGTATAATAGAGTAATTGATTGATTGACCGTGGTTTACATTCTAGCCCCCATTTTCTTTCCTACAGAAACAATTATATTGCACTCCCAGACCATGGGAATAGTTCGGAAAGACAAAGCAAAATCGTACGAAAGTATCCCATTTTGTCGCATAAATATATTTTCGTAATCTGACCTTCTTTGAAAAGATGGGGGCTTAGGATTACTGAGCTTCTACAACGGGCCCTATGATAGTCTCAAAAACGCCGCTAAATGTCCATGAACTAAACTGTCGCATCAGTCGGCGTTAATGTCTCTTCAGCATGACAATACGTTAACCATTATCGAGAAGCGTCACGATACCGATGTGGAATAGAGAAACCTTTTCAGTCATGAAAAAGGCTGATGCGTTTATTGGTCATAGTATACCATTTAACGCGTCGAAGTTATAATAGTTTACTATAACTCTTAGAATAGAAAGTTTTCTAGGTATTGAAGACTAAAACTTATATAAAATAGAACGAAGAATCACTTTATAATCTATGTCAAAACAATACACTTTTCTAGAATCTTCATTTACACAGCATATTCTAATTACAATGCTGTACGTGAGCTCTTCCATAGTTTTACTGTATCGCTGCGTTGTTTTTGTTGCTAGCGGCTTGCTTTATACTAACGAAGCGAGACGTAACAGTTGGTAGCGTTCTTTAGCGACGTTTTCGTTGGCATCATCATTACGCGTTTGGTCATATCTACTTTTTTTTTAATTGGCTTTTGTTGGGCAGCACAATTTAATCACCTAAATGTAATTTGCCACTGATAAGCCAAACGATAAAACTGATGACCCAAGTGAGATAAAATTCGAAAGCTGCCTTAAGCAGTAACAGGATGCACGAACCTCCACCGTTTTCGCATACTACGCAATAGGCTTAGTTGATTAGATTTACTAATCTGATAACCCCACCCGTTGCTGCCATTTTGTTCTTGGCCGTAATGGCCATTGCCCAATACTAGAATAAACCTTATGTTTTGTTGTGCCCAGGTTTTTTTTCTTTCTATTGCTATTTATTATTGCAGAGTGCCATATAGTAGATTGTTGGCATAATTGTATGAATAATCATTGACGAAAGTGGTGATCGTCTTACCCTCAGTCAAAATCGTTTGAGTGTAGCTCTCCAATGTACGTTACTTTCCAGCAATACCAAACATAGACTTTTGCTCTTTTTTGGTCACCTCATTTTTCTACTCCTTTTCCTCTCAGAAATTAGCGTGCCGTAGACATCATTCGCAAGTGAGCCGAGATGCCGATTCAAACTGAGATGCAATCCCAAGGCGCAGTTGTATTTAAGAATCGTTCTTCGTAATAACAAACAGCGCTCGATAGAAGAAATAAACAACTTGCAGCTCGCGAAAAAAGCACGCGCGAGCAAAGCCAGTCTTTTATTTTCGGAATCTGCTCAGAGAACTCGTGTCAAAACATCTTCATGTACGTATACCTCGTAAACTTTAATACTAATAGCACACACATCGTGTGGTAGTCGACACTTGGTCCGTTACTAACTTAGTAAATTAGTAATAATTGTATTGCATCGGCTATAGCACTTACACGTCTAACGAAAATCAATATCCACTAAAGAAACTCCTCACGAAGGCAAAAGTGTGCAATAGATTATTTCTGGTTATTTTCAATAAATAAAAATAAATTCAGTGAAGTACAGAAAATGTGGGACCCGTACAAAAAAAAAATCGAGAAATGGTAAATGCCTTGAAAAAGGATTTTTCAAGGCAATTACCTGTTCATAAAGTTTCAAAAAAGAAGGTCCTTTTTGTACCGGTTGCAACTGCTAATACTTTCGCAATGGATGTAATTTTTATAATTCCTTTATAATATAAACGTTCATCAGATAACGTAATAATATAAACATTCATCGAACGGGGTAGCATGGTCTGGACGATCATGGGCATCTCTTTGAATGCATTGATCATGAACATACAGCCATAGCTGATTCAGATTTTGGCAGTCGCTAACAATTGCTTTCGTTTTATGGATTATATAATTAAGCAATATCGTTTTATGGATCGATTGAAGAAACCCTAATAAATCCAACGAGACCCATACGGGTTGAATTTTTTTGTAGGCTTACGCTGTTGATGCTGTAACGAAGAGGTGGACTTGGATCCATGAACTTGCCTCTATGATAAATGTAGCACACATTTAATAACTTTACACTTTTACTACACTACTTACTTTTAATTAAGACGCCTTATTTTACTAGTTACTCTATTAATAATATACACCTTTGATCGGATCCTTACAATATTCATCCCGTACTTGATCGATACAATATCCTAATTCATACCGCACGTTACGTACTTCAAGTACACCTTTAACTTTTTTTTATGGTTCTAACTTACCGATCGAAATTAACGGATACGTCATGATACCAGATTTTCTGTATCGGCTTGAAGTTCAGAAGAAATCGGTCCGATGGAGATTCGATACGACATCATTTTCAGCATAGTGAATAGGAAAAAATTACATGAACATGCTCATGTAATTTTTTTTTTCATTTAATATATATCACTTTGTTCGTGTGAATTGTTAACAACTCTATGCGGTTCTTTTATAATAATGCTTCTCTACTGTAAGCCCCAACGTGAATAGTGCGTACATATAGTTTCTGCTTGAGAAGACACTCGGTCTAATTATCAACTATTTAACGCTTTCTGTGTTTAGATCAAAAATACGATACGTTCCAACTTGATGACTAAATTGTTACTATCAGGCTTTCGTAGCTACAACAGCATTTACGTTAACTTAATCGCAAAAGGAGTCGCAATCATTTGTGGCTTACCGAAGTTTATTTATAAGCACTTTTACTATTAAAGAAAAATAGAAGACGGTACATTATTTATATTAGGTTCACATTTTCCTTTTTAAACACTATTTTTAGTTAGGATATTTAGAAAACAGTTAACTTGAGTAATTGATCGATTATTATTATCACCGGCCCTATAAAATGACAGCAACTGCCCCCAGAAGATTTTACGTGGTGCTAAAATGTCTACGCATATAGATACTGATCTGCGTGCGGTAATCACATTTGGAGATAAAAGGTACGATGCACAAATGCAATAAACTTATTCACTTATTCTTCTACCATATATATAAGGTGGCCTATTTAAATAGAGAATTTTTGTTGGGAATGATTCCAGGACTATGCTACAACGACAGATATTTTATTGATTTTTTTGTTCATACGCTAAATGTCTCACGCTTGACGATCACGTTTATTCAGTCGAATTATCCTTGCCCAGGACTATATCTTCAGTTCAGAACCTGCACCGCTTACAAGCTCATTCCAAATGTTTTCGTTGCAATTTAGCGAAAGCTTTCCTGATAGAACGAGTGAGGGGATCAACGTTGCCATGTTTGGCTCTTACTTAATAACGCTCTATACATTGCAACCCAACGGCCTAGAAGCTAAGCTGGAGTCAGTTCGGTGGCTATATGTTCTCTTTCTAAAACATGGTCATCAGCCAGTTTGTACTAACCGCCTGGTATGAAACGGTCTATCATATTGTTAAAAAAAATGTGACACTTAAGCTATCTACAATTAGACACGCAGGTAAACTTCTATGATAATACGTACGCCTTTCAGATAGAAGTGTTGCGGAATAACATCTACTACGCTAGACACCACACTCAAAACGTGAAAATTGGCCAGAAGTAGGCTTTTACTTACATCTCCTTTGTAAGCAACTAAATGATTATTGCTACAGTTTATATATCATAGATAATTGATGATAAATGGGTAAAAAAGAATAGGGGACGACCTGCCGCTTTGTTCCTGTAAACAATGAGGAGCAAGTGACATCGATGATTGGCCTCAGACAGCATCTGTCTCACCCTTATGATATTTAACGTGTACTTGAGGCTTTCGTGAACACGGTAGCCTTGTTTTCGGCAATGACATAATCGAAATGAAACGATTGTCGGAAATGCACCTTTGGAAGGCATTATCCAACTCTGAAATCCGGGCTGTTTTCTCTGCACCTGCTTCTCATCCGCACATCCATACGCAACGTAATGCATCGTTAATTTGAGGTAAACCAAGAAATTGTCTTGTTGACGCCTCGTCCAGTGTGACTGGATTGAGTATTGCTTGTTGATTTATTCTAAAAAGATAGTTTTTCTTCATGCCCGATAGGACAAACAGTCCGTTAAGATATTTCTTACTTTAAGTAAGTCACTTTATATGTATAGGTTTGCATAAACTACTCTTGGCGTCAGAAGAAAAACAATTCCTATCTCGACATTTAGCCGCGCAAATGATTGATCTCGAACGGACTTTAATCTTTATAAATAGACTATATTCTAAGTGCTTGGCGAAACTTTGGTCGAAATCTTGGTGAACCAACTCACCACAAGTGTAACAGCCAAAATGGTGGCAAGCCATTGTTAATTAGCCCCGGGACGTTGTGTAATCGATTCTCACATGTTTCTAAAAAATTCTTACGACAGGATGTCGCTGATGGCGGATATCACGCAGGCCGCTGGATATGTCATTGCCGATCTTCTGCATGTCATGTTAATCTTCAGTTCATAAGTTTGCAAACGACTTTATACCAAATCGAAATTACATTTAAAGCTCCATTCGCTTTGGATGGAACTTTTGTCGATGGATGTCACTGTGTACGTTTTGCAAGCATACAGAAACAAAAAGGCCTGATGTTCAAAGTATCTTAGCTAGCATGAAGTACTTACTGTACATGCATAGACATCTTATAATTGTGCATTGGCAACGTGATTATCTAATAAACTTGCGGATACGTAATAGTCTGGCTTCGAATTCGGCGGTAATTACACTTCGTCCCGTACTAATAGCCAGCCCTCTGAAGCTATGCCTGACGACTTAAGTACGAAACGTAAAACTCCAAACATCTACATGATTTTGTGTCTATAAAGAAAAAAAAAATACAAATAAAGAAAATTTATGAATATATTTTTTATAGATCACACTGACGATTCAGAAAGTCCTATTTGTAAATACAGAAAAGCCCGTTATTATCACCACTGATAATCATCGCAAAAGTAAGAAGGATGGCGATGAATGTTGATTAACCAAAGAGGTCTAAAAGTAGAGCATTTTAACGTAGAATGCCTTCATAAGTTGCAATAAATATGAAAGATGAATAGACACACAGAGCAGTTAAAGAATTTTCGTAAATTCCCTACCATGCTTACGACTATTTTCTTATAGGAATCTAGTCATGCATTTACCGGCCGGTTCGGGTTATTGAAATGCGAAAATGTCCACTAGTGCCGAAACCGATTTGCCAGCGTTCCAGTAAACATAACTCACATACCAAATACTTGAGCTGGCCCCAGAGGCGGCGCTACCTACACAAAAATAGCGTGGATTGGAAAATAGCATACTTTGGATTGTGACTTGCTTACCAATTTCGATATTTAGAGACACGCTGGGAAGACACCAGCAGCGATGCTTTCGATGGCACCGTACCGATCCAATCAGTCAACGCCATGACGGCGGCAGAAACGTCGCTGACAACAACAACCGTGTCGTTGTGCGATCTGAGACCAGTGCACTTACAGCGTACGTCGAACTACATCGAAATACACTCTAACACAGCATTAAGAGGGCCCTACGAAACCATTGTGGCGCTTGGCGTAAAAGGTAGATATGACCACTAAAGGTGTCAAGAAGTATGTAACAAGAAAAGCGCTACAAAGAATTATGTGCCAAGTACCATACTGAGCTACTAATAAAAATCCGCAAATATACCTGCAAGACGTATTGCGCACCTGAGCTTTTTGGTGAGAAACCACATAGTTGATGTTACGTCGTGACGCACGGAGCAAGTCCTTTTGTATATTTATGGCTAAAGAAACATCAAAGTTTATGGATTGAGTTTAATGCAATGTTGAACTAACCGATACAGTGTAATCCTATTTTTAAGGCTAAAGTCGTTTAGTGCCTGCAATAGGCATTAATTCCTGTGACACAATGGAAATAAATCTCGAATAGATGGGTGACTATGAGACATGGGAAGCTGAAATTAGAACTCAATTTATTTGAAAAAAGCACGGATCTCAGTCCGGTATTGAACCAGAGAGTCCGTGATCTGAGGTGTTATACCAACCAGATACACATCAGTTTGCCTTTAAATCCCTCGTACTATATTCGTTTATGCCATTCGTAGACTTTGACATTTAATCAAGGACTCTGGGATTTTGTCTATTATAGCCTTTGATTTTGCTGCCTTAACGTGTCAGTTAAAACGACATTTACTATTTCAAATTATTGCGCGTTTTAGCGCCGATTTGCTTTCAATTTAGGAACTTTCCGAGTTCCTTTGTTTTAAGCAACTTGTAGTTGCAAAATACAATTGAAAGCGGCACTTTGTTTTTTCATGAATTTTCATCAACACTATAATTGTCATTTCTGTTTGCAAATTCTAAGGCTCTACTTTTCATCCAGCTGAGCATTTATGTATTATAGGCAGAATCCGCAATAGGTGGAGAAAATGATTAACATATTTAATCGTATATCATGTAAGCAGATACTACTCATGAATGGAGCTATCATAGATGATACTGATAGCCGTACGCTACTTATTCATATAAATGATTCCAACAGGTATCGGCAGGTTTTTACACTTTAATTAGTGTCTGATACTTCTAGCGAAAAAAAATGAATCAATGTAAAAATAAATATTATTTATACTGGATAACGTTTAATATGGATAACAAAGTGCATCCCCTGTCTACCGTTCGGAAAGGCTGAAACCGAAGCTCGTGTCATAACAACAGAGTGTTTCGCAGAAATCCCTTAAACCGGTTTCCTCCACTTTGCAACATAGGTATCCCTATAAAAATGTAACCTCAGAAAACATATATCCTGTGTTTAATGCAATATTTAACATAGCTATCTACGCGCGGTAAAAAAAAGACAAGAAATTTGTCAAGAGATTTGTTAGGGGAACATTGTTTTCGAAATGAAAAAGATGCCTATCTGAAAATCAACGCATTTAGATTCATAACGGTTAACATCTATTTGCTTAACGGAGTCTGCAATAAAGAGAGTTAAGAGAAATGAAAAGTATTTCTTTTGAAACAGTGTTACGTAATTAGAGGTGACACCGGAAGGAGTTTCATTAGTTAACCCTACATTGATAACATTAACCCAGCTTGTTTAAAATATTATTTTTATTATATTTATAACAAACTGTCTTCCAATTAAATGGAATAGATACAAGAATATCTCTATACAATTATCAATATCCTGAATTATTATTTATCTAATAAGTGAGGACACAATGCCGAAATAATGGGCCTGCTGGTAAGTGCGAATACTCTGCCGTCGTATTCTTTGCCATCCACACATATTTTCTAATTATTATTATATAGTTACTTCACTACTTTGTTTGCTTAATACGTTTACGGGAAGTTCTGTTGCTATCAAAGCCAAGTTTCTTCACGTCTCAAAGTTAATGATATCAAATTGACCTTTTGATTTGACTCACATTACCAAATGTCTAATATACGTTTGTTTTTGACTTTTGATAAAACAAAACATCGATACTTGTTTAGAAATAGTTATATTCTGTGTTTTTCCTAGTTTTTAATGAAAATTGCACCTTAAATTCCGGCCAAAGATGGACTGTACCCTTTATTGGTCAGTCGATGCGCTCAAATTAAGTTCCTCAATAGATTTATACGCGAGATTACCGTTTAAGCTGATGGTGACGTTCAAAAGTTGTTGTCCTTTTAGTTTTCAACACGTCTAATATATGAACCCTACATATATCATCAAATAAAGAGTTTAATCTAGAATTTTGTCTTGGATATCGTATTTGATATTTTTTTTGATGTTTTTGAGAGTTCTTCTGAGTGGAATAGATTCGGTGTAGGTACGTTAGGGATAGGTTATTAATTTCGACTTATTAAAACGGCTTCCAAAAAGATAATGTAAAGCATATCGATTTTGACTACATATAATTGAGAAGTGCATGTACTTCATATTGGTGGGTACATATACATATGTGTAGTGGGTCGTCAAAAAAGTATCGGCCGGTTTTTAGTTAGTGGGAATTTAAAGTCACATGACACATTTACCTAAGGTAATATAAGTTGCGCCAAGTCGGCGTTGGTGTCATTTCAAAGTCAAGATGTGACAGTAAGAGTTGAAAAACACTTAGAGTGTTTTTATTCAGGCTTAAAATAGGGCACTTTGAACATGAGTGTGATTTCTGCAAAAATCCGCCTTGGTTTACAATTTTATTATGATAAAAAGGCACAGACGCATTAACCAAACATGATCCTGAACTGTCGCGTCTGTAACTGAGCTCTGTAAATTTCAATATGAAGGATGCTCTTCGTAGTGGTCGACTAATCATCGAAAAAGTTAATGAAATTAGTATGAAGACTGAGCATGGCTAATAACAGAAGCTTTATAATTGGGTGCCACACGAATCAATGTAAAAGAATTTACTCGATGGTGTTTCCATCTGGAAAACTCTTCAGAGATGCAACGAAATTGAGTCATTTTTAAAGCTGTGCTTTTAAATTTTTTCATACATATACAAGTTATATGTTTAAAAGATGTTGCCCTTTTGTTAAAACATTTGTTAAGCACCAATGGTCGCGATCTGTATGATTGGGGAGCATAATAAAGCTAATAAATCGCTTATTTTTTGTTGTCAAGGTACAATTATGCATAGAATATCTTACAGGTGTTCTGATACGATAAAATTACTACCAACTGGAAACGTTCATCCATTGCATAAGTTTTCAGTGGCCTTTTCCAAAACAAATATTATAGCAACGACGGTACTATTTTTGAAACATTACCTTTACGGGATTTTGGAACTCTTGTATAGCTTTTTTCACTAGCTAAATAATAAAAAATCTATCTGTCGTTTCAACTTGGCACCTCTCCGGAGGCAGGCAAAGGCTGTGGAACGGGTGGTTCAGCAATTGAACACATTTTTTTTTTAAATATGCGACAGTTTGGTTGACAGTAATACCAAATCACTGGATTGATTAGAAGCAATCTTCCGAATAACTTTCATTGTTCTTCTCGCTAGCTAACTCATCTTCGGCGGGAAAACTGTTTTATATGCAAAGTGGCGAGCGACGTCAGAACAGGCTTTGTTTTGAATTTAGAAACGTTGTTGTCCGACAGCTACAGGACGAATAGTTCGCCTTCCAATCTTCAACGATCCACAGATTCCTCCTACCAGCCTCTCGCGTGCGATTATGAAATTTATGCTTCTTCGTAGGTTCACACAATTGTCTAGCTCGCCTTTTTTAGGTCAACCTACTATATGTTGCTGATTCGATATACAATGTTGCACGTATATCACGATTTTTTATATTTGGCCTATATTGCTTGACATTGTACTCCTTCATTTTCCGCGAGCGAATAGAAGATTTATCTAGTACCAACTGCAATAACTTTAAAATACTCCTATAAATTTATATCGATGTTCGACGAAATGATATGGTTAAAGCTCAGAAACTTTTCTATTATATTGCATTTATTGTAATGTAACTACCTCTCTGGCAACAGCACCCCTGAATCTGCTGCTTCCAAATTCCCTTATTCCCTAGCATTGAAATTCAACTAACTAAACAGCACAGAGAACTTGTTCAAGTAGCCAGTCCTAAAAACATGAATATACTCAGCTGTGAAAAGTTCTTCCTCTACAAATTATACAATGTAAGTTAGAATGAGAATTATAAGCTGATATTTTCTAAGATATCTTAATAGTGCTGCCTGCCTCCCATGTGCGCCCAGCAGTGCTGCTAGAGGTTTTTTACACTTTATGATACGAGTACTTCGTACCCTTCAACCCTAACGTCTACTGGACACTACCATGAAAACAGTGAAGAGCACGAGTGCAGCATTATAGCCGCGCAACTTTTTTTATCTGAGTCTATCCACTGGTATCGTTGACCTTTTTGATAGCATTTTTCCTCTCATACAAGATATCTCTTCCTTCGAAGTTTAGGTCTTTAACGATTTGATGTATTAAATTATAGTTGCCATGCTACCTGTATCACCTTTTTATCTCGTGAAACGAATCTTCAGACAAAAATCCAGAGTCGAACATGCGACGAGTGTATAATTTTTTCGCTCCCGCTCTTGCCTGTCAGTGAAAAGAGATTCAAGGCGCTTAATACTCTAGTAATACACTTTAACAATAGCATATATAAACATGGCTTTTTTGGAGTCTTTTTTTATTTGATGATATTTTAGAAATAAACTAATCAAATAATATATATATATATATATATATATATATATATATATATATAGTATTATTATTTGATTATATAATAGGATTATTTAATTTTTAAAATATTGCAAGGGTATAGAGATGCGGCGTGATCCATGCAGCTCGTGTGTTTATGGCTCTACATATAGTCGTTTTCCAATAGTATACAATACAGAAACAATTTGCTCAGCCGTTATAAACGACTACGGAAGAATTCTAAGGGACATTTTGTGTCAAGAAGGTAAAAAGTGAGAGGAAATAGTCTTGTACTATCTTGTTCGTTGAAGTGATAGAAAAATTCGAGAGGTTTACAAAAAGCTTTTGTGCACTTGATTATAGAAAGGTTCATTTTTAGCTATTTTTAGTGCAGTAATGAAAAGAGGATTAGGGTTGATAAACTCAAATGACGAGGACAGCTAAACGCAGGGACGTATTACCGAAAATAGATCTATTGCAGTAAAGCGGATTCTTCACAGTTTGCCGCGGCATTATTACGGTCTGGCTGCTTCGCTGCTACATTCTGACTTGACCTCCATGACGTAGCCATGGCACATTTGAGAGAGCGTTTTTGCCTACAGCGGCCAACGGGCGGCAAAGGAGCAGGCAATGTATAGATCGAGTCTAGGCTAAACGTTCCCTACAGTACATACACAGGTGCCTATGCCGTCAGACTACACGGAACTAGCCCAGCAGACCCTAGTTCAAGCCAGGTAGGTCAGAATGTGTTCAAAATATGTCGATCTGCGCATGCGCCATAGCGGAACATAAGTTCTTTGTCAACAATGGGAGAGACCACATTAGTTCTAAATTGTTGTTAAAAAATTGATCCAGCATTATTTGAAAAAGGCTTAGATTTTCCCTATTATTTTTCTTTTTATATATAGTAGCTTAGCTTACGAATTGCAAGCGGAAATTTTGTATGCACATTTCATAAATCGTTGTTCCTGTTACCTGTTCGTTAAAACGGTTTAATTTTTACTTTGTGTGAACGTAGAGGCGTACCGTCTGTGCAAACGTTAAACACCCGGATGTGCGATGATAGCAGTGCTAACGTAATCCGAAAAACTCTTGACAGATCGACAATAAAAGGCAGAGTTGTGTTCCTATTGCGTTGAGTGTAAACGAGACCTGGAGAAAGTTGTAATCTTGCACCCAATAAAAATATTGCTTCAAGGGTACGCTGTCCGCATTTTACCATGTCGATTAAAAAGCCTATTTATTTATGTAGCCATTATGACAGTGGTTGAAAACCAGTTTTGTCATGAAACTTATATTGTTACTGGATCGCATTAGGTTCAGAGCTTGACACTCATTTAAAATGAGTAGAAAATAGTTCTTTAATTATATGCTAACCACAATGGTACAGCTGCATCGTTTTTACGAAATATATATATATACACATATATATAGTGCTACTTAAAGGATGTCTATCGAAAACATTTAACCGAAATCCGATGGTGGTAGTTTTGTAAATTATAGAAAAACACGAATCCTAGCATGTGTATGAAACGATTCTCTTATTTAGTAGGACTTTGTGTTAAAAACGTTGATTTAAACTCCAGGTGGTTATTTTTTATAAGTTAAAAAATGCTGATGACTATATATTTTCGCAATTGAAGAAAGAAGCTCAATTCTACGACACTGCACACAAAATGAAGATAAAGCATTTATCGCAATTCATGAATTCGCTATGAATTCGACGAATTTAGTTGTTTGTTTAGTTTAAAATGCATCTTGTAGTGCAGCGTTTCGTAAACAGCTCCCGCAAGATGACTTAAGTAGATAGCAATTTACTCACGACTAGCTGACAGCGTTGACAGCACTCATTTTCATTTTTGAGCTCAAGCGAAGAACAGGTGAAAATGTATTAGAAAATACAAGTTTTTAGAAAAAAAAAAAAATTGTAGGGTACTTCAAAAGTTTCAACCAGCATATATGTTGCATAAACAATACACATGGTAAGATATTCAAAATACAATGTTGTATCAATTGGCTAGTAAAATGTTAATTTTCTTCCCGAAATCATGTGTAAAATTAGAGTTCAATAAATTCTATATATAGTCATCCTTTGGAATCGATTTCGAAATACAATCACGCTTTATCATCGCATAGGCAGTGGGCACTGGCAAGGTAACATGAACGTCCATTCAATGTATTCGATCATATCCATAAGGAAAATTCGATAAGTGTTCTTGAGTTTTCGCCCCCTAGGAGACTGTTAGCGTAACAATCGGATAGTATGGAATTAATACGCTAGTATATTTAGGAGAAAACTTATTAGAAATGATACTCTTGACAGTTCTCAAAAAACGAATCATTGTGCCCCCTATTTTCGACAGTGTTCTATTTTTAAGGCTATTCTCCGTTCGTGATAGTCGTGGAGGGCATTTTTCTGTAGAAGAGTAGTATTAATGAACATAATTGCTACAGATAAAGATAATTACCTGAGAAAAACAAAAATCTCTTCAAGTCAATGACCAAGCAGCCTTTATTACGGCTATACGTGCATCGTTGGATCATGCCTTATGAACCTAACTTTACCTTTGCTGCTAATCGGATCAACGGTCTAAAAGAGACGGCGTTCGTGAGCATTCGATCATTTTGATCGAAAATAATGACAACTACGATATTACAAAATTAGACAGATACATTTTATTTTATATATGTGGCTAGCTAGCAAGTAGTATACACTGGTTGTTTGTCAACTACCGAAAAGCTGGTGCTAGATAAAAATTAGCTAATTTCTATTAGCGATAACTTGCGCTCGACCAGTGTTTGTATACAAATTTCAACCGTATATATAGTAGACTTGAGAATGATTTCTAATCGTTAAACTTGGAAATTTTCAACCTTATAACAACTAAAACTTGTAATTTAAAGAACGAAACTGATTCATGCTATATACATCTACTTGTTCTATTATGAGATTCCATAAAAGCTCACTTGTGCCCTTAAGTACCAAACAGAGATGAATTTATTAGAAATGCATTAAAAACTGTCAAAGTATATTTTATGACATATATCTATGTATTATTCAGTTTGGAATGTCTAGGATTTAGAAGGTCAACTAAATAGCTTACGAGTTGGATAAAATAAAAATATTGTAGTGGGTTTATCGCGATTAAGGGGGCTACGGTGTTATTTAAGCTTGGCTGCTAATTCTACAAGCCATACGATGAACGTATCAAACGTCAACGATTTCAGTTTCGCCATTATACATTGTTGAAATTGGGCGATAAAGTAAAATAAACGTCAACTTTTTGGTTGTGGCAAAGTTAGAACTTAGCACGAAGTTAGAGTGTGTCTGTGTCATCCACAAACTCCGGAATTTGTAGGTCAAGATGATTTTGCTTGTTATTTCAGTTTAAATGCTGAATAATATGGTAGATAGATTAGAAATAAAACGACATATTTAGTGCAACGGCAGGAAATCTATCTAAATATGATTCTGGCAAACGCTTAGTATTCGATAATTTATTTCCAAGCGCCCCTGCGTTTCTAACCTAAAATTTTAAGGAAAGCTTATCGTTTGAATGCGTTCAATCTTCACACGTCAAGAGATAGCATTCGTATAGAATTTAAAGCTTACATTTTTGGAAAGGATTCCCGTGTCCTCGTAATCAGTAACGATCAGCATTACCGAATTCAAGCAGTTCGTAATGCTCTTCTTGATATTCCTGCCCAGACCTCACTTCTAATTTCTCCACGATTTCAATAACCTACACGAGAGTAGAAAACACATTATGAAAAGCTTTAAAAAAGGTCAAGTACATGATGTAAAAAAATTTCTTGCCAGTTAGACAGACTTCATTTCACATCTGTTAAGGTGACAAGAGATATTGCGTTGAAGGGCAGATTTAACCATGCGATGCATTTGCAGCAGGGGCATCTTAGTACCGCCTATATAAGTCCTAGATACTATGCTATAGTGCCATAGAGTTAGTATATCAATATGCAATGCTTCTACAACGACTATTGTTGTTGACCTTCTTGACTAATATCAAAATACTTTGTGGGATGTTTTAGGGGCATGTTTAAAACGTGTGTTGCGCAGCTAAGTTTGCTTTTTAGTGCAGTAATTTGTCATGTGTGAAACAAATACCTTTTGAAACTGTCAAAAGACTTTTGGCCCCACCACATACTAACTGAGGAATGCAAGAATTCGATTTTGATCAGTAGAAGTTGTTGTTCAATAGGTGCAAAAAACTACTAGCAATTGACATACCGTCTTAGCAGCCGCTATAGTCTCTAGAGCAGCATTGACTTTTACCACGACGAGTGGATCGGAACTACTTTTCTGATTTTCGAGTTCTGTCTGTATTTGTCGAAGTCGGCTAAGTAGCATAGGCAGCAGCTCCGTCTGTATCGGAGCCTGCTTGGCGGGCGTAAATTTATCGTTCTTCTGGGTTCGTCGCTTATGTTTGAAGGTCTGCTCATTACATGTGTATTCATTTAATTGACGCATTGTAGTCATTTCGTGAATTTTGAGAACAGTTAGACGTAACTCGTCTAACGCTTCATCAAGCTTTACGCACAGTTCGCCAGAGAAAACATGCGACTTGCTTTTAATTGTAATCATATCTCCTTGAACAGAAATGTCAGGTATCCTTTCAAGAACGAGCTTGAAGAGATGCTCGTTTCCCTCACAGGTCTCGTAACAGACATCCCACATATGCTCGTATGTTACCTTCAAATGACGAGAGTGCAGAGTTTTTATTATCACCTGGACGGCTCTACAAGTCTGCGCTACAGCTTCGACATTAAAATATAGTTGGTCGATATCGGTGTAAAAAAAGAAATTCATCAGCTGATATAGCCAGCCCGGAGATTTTACAGGTTTAATGATTCCCTCTTGACACAAAGCCTTTATCGCTCGATTTAGCAAAGGCAGACGTAGGTTGCCGCGCGTGAATTTCTGTTCGAGAGATTCTTCGTTGAATATAGATTCGCTACGCTGTCGGGTAAAGCCAGCGATAAACTCCTTCCAAAGGTACATCCGATTAGTAAATTTACTCGGACCAGTTTCGAGAGAATCGCATTCTTCGAGGAGGATGCTGATCATGGCCTCGTCATTCCAGATACTTGCGGTATTTTTCATATTTCTGCAAAGTAATTGGGATAGCGTTTCTGAGATAACGATCTGCTACAGTTAGAATAATATGCATTCATCGACTGGCTTTCAACTTTTCTTTATTTTACATTTACTTCTTTATTTACTTTAGCAGCAATTATAAAAGTTTTGCAATAGAATAGTATGTTAACAAAATTTCATTTTTATGGTAAATATAATAAAGATCAACTTGAATGAATGAATCCTTATTCTCTGTAATATCTGATCTATTTTTATCACACATTTCCCAATCCTTCGGGCCACTTAATTCTGTAAAAGTCACTGTGTAGGATGCAGTTAGGCTACCAATAGTAACAGTCGCTATTCAGATCGCATCCGCTGTATGAGTCGTAGCCGGCATGATTTGCTCGCATCAGTTCCTTCTTTTACTACGTCAGGAACGAAAAACGATGATGGATCCTGTAGCGGTCGGGAAATAATGAACAGTCACTCACCACAGATTGAAGCTCACTCTAAGATTTCGTGTACTTGAAATTCAGCTGGCTGTGCACTCGAATCAAGCTCCTGTTCCAACTGCTTAAAATTTGTGATATTTACTAGGTAGAATGAGTCTCTCATTAACGTGACTATGACATGTGCCTGCAGCTTTGTGTCTAGCAGGGCAGACGCGATGTGCGTGCATACGCAAGGCATATCTATTACCTATATCAATGAAGCTTGCAAAGAAGAATCTCAATGAGTCCTAGCTGCTGACCGTCAACTGAAACTCGTATGAATCGACACTGACCTCGTCCTCACTGATACAATGTGTCAATGAATGCACACTGTGATTTACAACATGGAAATCATTTAGCGATAATTTCATATTTTTCGCGCGAATTTAACCAATTTCATTGGTAACGTTAATTGATTTTTCATGCCAACTAGATTCACACAGACTAGCTAGCGAATGTAAGTAGGGGCAGAATTTATATCACAAAATATATCAAAATTAGGACAGACAATTATAAAGCCTATGTCACTTTGTCGATTTCTATACGCAGTCATTAGGACCTTTTAATATTTACAGCAGGAAATATTGCTTAGACCATCATGCAGTTAGTTTATTACACTGTAGAATTATTCAGCATTCAAGTAGGCAGTGTAACATGAAATAGCGTAGCAAAAAATGCCTTACTAGATATTAACGACTACAAGCGAGAACTAACTCTGTTCTTAAATCGAACGAAAGGAAGCTCTGTGTTGTCCTTTTGTAAGGCCCCAATAGTATGTTTTGCTCTGATGAGGAGAAAGCGTCCTGAATCACGAGAATGACAGCGTCTCGACAGCCAGTTTTTGGACGGCGTGAACCTTAGGTCACACATAACAGTATCTAGCATAGAGTTTTCGAAGTACCTTAATAAAGCGGCTCCGCTTACGAACAAGAGTAAGGATTTTGAATAGCAAGGAAGTCCTGTTTGAAAGCACACCATAATAAACAGATAAGCTGATTTAAAACGCGATGTCCTTATTGCAATACCATTAAAAACACGATATGCATCTGACACACGTTCTTGACCGGTGCACCATCTACTTACTCTCTTGTACAATTACCATCTGCCGCTGAGCGTCAATGAGGGTAGCATACTTTTAGATCCGGGTAGCTAATTTAGTTAAGGAAAATAAATTAAAAAAAAAGTTAAATGAATTTCTTATATGCGCATTAAGAAACATTAAATTGACCTGAAGAGTGAAAGACACGATAGGACACTGAAAGGATGAGCGCATGTTACGTTATTAAAAATACGTAGTAAACACCGACAAGTAAGATGAACAAACGATTGAATTATAGTTTTGAATAGGTTATATCGTTGTTTCATTTCTGCGGTTCCTAGATCAACACATTTTGTTTTACTTATTCCCGTTGTAAGGGTTCGAATATATATATTTGGCTTTAAGAGTCATTGATACAGTGAACCTCGTACCCATATAATACACTCTATCCATATAAGCTACCTTTATTTTCTACCAATTTATCTGCAGCACCTCGAAGATTATATGACTTGACTAATCCTGGAAGATATCTGCACTGATAGGAACAGCCTGAAAAATACTCATAGCTGGCTAGGTATTTTATTCTCTTGCCAAGTTTTTTGCTTCACAGCTTTCCAGAAAATGTAACATGGCTGAAAAATATGAGACTTGAGACAAAGGCAGGTCTACGAATGTGGTGCAAGTAGATTAATCAAAAATACATATACAACGATTTTTACGATACATTATTCACAGTGATGGCTGATTATCTAATGTTTCCATGCTGTCTGCAAATGGCGCACGCTTTGTTGTTATTTCAGAATTGGTGTAGTGACTGGTCTACGTTCGCTTTCGCGTTGTCGAACACAACTTGTGCCTCACTGTTCCACGATTACAGTTGTAAGTTCAAGCCCTTATAGAAAATTAAGTTTAAGCTGAAGAAGATGCGAATCTCTAGGCCCCTAGTAAACTTATCTAGAGTAACTGAATTTGTTTTGAGAAATCAGCCCGCCAAGCTTTTTTGGCCTGTTGCTGTGCCCTAATGAATCAGACCCGTCGGGGTCACTGCTGTGAGTAGAGAGATATTAGAACGGCGAAACTAATTTTTTTTGTTTTTAGAGTAAGAAGAACTAGAGAATTGGAGAACACACTATACGTACTTGTGATTAGCCTTACCTCAACTTCCGGTGACTCGTTTTTTTATTAAACAAACGTTGAAAATAGCATATATATATATTTATTTTTTTTTTTTCTGGCTTGGAGGAGTACAACTTTTGGCCACCACGTCCGTTATTGTTAAACGCATCTGTAATATTTCAATATACATATATTTACTTGTAAATGGCTGAAAGGTCAACCTAATGAGTTATGGTGTGGCTTTGTCATTTGGGAGACCGATTCATCCATAGGTTATGATGATCATTTTCATTGGGGGTACGTAAGCAATATATCGTTTTGCCTCATTTGATGCCTAAAGAGTACACATATTCTATACGCATAAATACTAGGAAAAGATTAGTAGTATGGCTTGTTTGGGATGGGCCGACTATCATTCGCTGAGATTTGTCGGAACAAACAAATAACGATCCATAATCATAGAGCGTTAATTGTACCCTTCTATATGAATATGAACATTATCAACATGGAGTTAGCCCTATGTATAATTGAATTCACTCATGAGACTTTTTTTTTGTGTGAAATATTTGCGCCATATCTAGGTGTTTGTCTCATAGAAATCTGTCGGGTATCTTTTTACGGGTCTAGGAAAAGCCAATGACAAAACGTTCTCATCTAAGAGACATCATTGCATTAGCTATTTCACAAAGTGTACATGATAGGCACAAGAAAATGACAGAGGTACTTCAAATATACAATGGAAATGTATGGCGCTTAGTCGTGATATTCTGTTTGTGAGTTAAATAACAACAGTCGTATCAAATCTGACACATGATTTAGCTTCGTAAAAAAATAAGTTATGCAACATATTTATAGGAACGTTAGTTAAAGTGAATCTATACATCTAATGTACGCTGCACATAAACACACACGCATAAATATGTAATAGATGTCTAGTTTCCTGGCTCTTAACGACATGTCAACCGTGTTTGATCTTTATTTCGGACGTTATCATTGCGTCGTTGTGCCCTCTGTGCTTATGCAGAGCGTTCCAAAGGTTCGCAATGGGGGTGCGAAAAGCTCGAAAGGTCTTAGCTATGGTACTTAGTCCGATCTTATGTTCGCTAGTAACTTACGTTGTAGAAAATAGATACCAGTCACGCAGTGAGATACGTTTTGAATGCGCAATGTGGATTTCTATATCCGGTTCGACACTCGACAGAATTTCGGATAGTGGCACCGTATACGTGTACTGTAAGCTTATGAACCACGATCATCTCTAGAAAATTCCGCGCTGCTTATCATAAAATCCAACATGGATTCTTTATACATACGGCGTCCAGTTCTATTTACTGTGAAACTGGTACTGGCATATTACCTTAATCCTCGCCAAAAATAAATCGCTTCTCTGTACCACACGTATGAGGCCAAAAGTGCTTCAGCGATGTCGCATCCTAAACATTAATTTCTTCTATATTATATTTACTGCTTACACTATCATCTATTGTAGTTGTAACACTTGAGCGAAAATTGCATAGTTACGCGAATCGTATGACGACGATAATTCTTACCAAAGTCAACAAAAAAAGACGCAATGAAGTATAGTAAATGATCTATAAACCAACAGAGCTGTCAAGGTATGTGATATCCGGTGTCGGCCGTCGTAGCCTAAAGCTCCATAGTGGCCTGTACTTGTGGAATGTATATATTCAATCGTTCAATAGTGGAAGTAAGTACTTGGCTGAAAACGGTGAACGAGGAGGAAAACACTTCGTAGCAGGTGGTACCCTCCCACCACTGGTTTTATACCCCCCATTATGTCCACCAATTAATTTCGGCTGCTTTTACTGAAAGCTAGTGATTGACTGCTCATCTATCTGTGCTGTGAGTAGTTAGTATGAACATACAGCGGTTTTCAAATTACTGATTCACAACAGTTGGTTCCTGAATCAGATGCGTTACTAGCTATTTGTCGCATAAAAAATTTCGACGACTCTCATGCAGTTTAGGCCATTTCGGGTGACATCCCATTGTTAAAAGCTTATCTAGTAGTTAATTCGCACGACTCAAGGAACTCTTTACAAATGTACCCGAGTCTGCCATTTTGTACTATAAACAACAATAGCACTCTGGTATCGATGATAATGGGTGTATGAGATCTCTATCCGTATACGGCCGACCACTTCTCCGGAAATTAGATCCGGCTGAAATAACCTTTCTCACTAATTGTTCCTATACTGCAAGAGACTTATACCATCACTTTCGCTCGCTTTAGGCAGTGGAAATTTTTATCAATAGCATCCAGCGGTAATAACGGACAAATGAAGAAAACTGCAGGTTGGCACAGGAATTGTTGTCAGTCAGCTAGCGCTATATAAAGCTTACTTTAGTAGAGCATCGCATACACGGTTGGACGATTTCATAACGGGTCGACCTGGACATCCGAGGTGCCAATGTACACCAGAAACAATGTGTTGGGTAAATGTGTTACTGGGCAATACTAACACATGATAATAAAACATTTCGTACAAAACAAGATATGTATGATTCAATCGGTGTTGCTATACGTATGTGCCAGGTAAACTACCTACTAAATCAAAATACCAAAAAACTTAGCGATGTGCAGTTAATACATCAGTGTTCTAAAGAGACTTGAAAAGCTCTGAGTATTATCACTATTAGATCATTTTTTAAATGTTACGTCGATCACCTGAGTCTGTCAGCACGCGTTCGTTCAACGGCTACAGATGTCTTGCGAACCGGCTATAACGCAAATAGTTCTGTTAACTTCATAGTGTCAACAAATGGATTAACTTAAGGCAGATTACGGCTACCAATATCATGAGCACGGATTGTTTCGATAAGAAAGTTGAGTGCAGGTTTCGTAAGATGAAGTCAATTTACACGTTATTCTCTAATCTTACACGGCTATTTCAAGCAGCAGTTGCGAGTAGTAGGGCGTTTTAGATAGCTTAGGTTTTAAACCGACTGTAAAAACGCCGTTATCATATTTCGAAATAGTTTCAATATCTATTTATTTATCTGCCCATTGGTAACGTGGTAAGAATTTATATATGTATATCTGAAACCTATGCGCTGAGTTATGAGTGCGCGAAGTGCTTGCTGCTGATCAACCCGATAACCTGAACAGCAAAACTTTTTACATGCGTTCGAAAATGTTCGGCGAAAATCCAAGTGCAGGTAAGAAAGTGCCCAGAATGTTTTTTTTTTTTGACATAAAGCTCACACCTCAGCTTATCAAATAAAGAAAAAGCTAACCAATGTTATTGATACTTACGGCAGCCTATTTTATTTCTAATATAATAAAATAGTAATTTAGTGCTGAGGAATGTAGAATCTAAACGAATTCAACATTGAAACTTGGAAAATATACGGGGGAGGCGTACCGACTGCAATGGAAAACTCGAATTATTTATCTAGCGAAAACTAAAAGGTAAGAAGAGGTGTATTCTTTAGATACATGCACGTATCCCGGGCGCTGTGCTGAGATCGGTTTTGTGGCAGTCAACTTTGTTGAAACTTTTGGTTTCTATGGGTGTTTTCTTATGCAACGTGCGCCACATGTTTCCACCTGGAATTAGTGCCTAATCCGACAATTGTTTACTCTTAAATACTGTGTAACAGATGACATGACGTTCATTTAGCTCCAATAACAACTGAGGAAGATTGAAAATTCTGCGGGAGCTGGTATAATGGACAGCGATTTCTTTTGGAGACGCTACTCGCCTAAAGAACGTAAGTCTTTTTTAACGTACTTTGTTCAAGCCTTTTGGGTAGAGCTGTTTTTCTAGGGTCTATATGTGTTAGCTTTGTTGCAGACGATTTTGAGTGTGGATCGATGCTGAATTGTTTGGGACCGACCAATATGAAAGGAAACAGCTAACGAAGTAAAATAGGTTTTGTAGCTTGGATTCGCGAGGCGAGCAAATGCATGTTATATTACGCTATTGTCAGCTAGGATCATAGTATTACATCTAACTGTATTCTGGCTTTTTGTTTTTGAAAATGGCTTCGGGAATCCGTTATGGTTATACGTCAATGGCGGCTAACACACCCACTAGCGGGAGACTCGAAACTACTTGTACAAGTAAAAAAAAAATGTTGACATAACTAAGATTGTTAGTGTATTTATTTTCAGTCGACGGCTACAGCGAAGATACACTAAAAGGAATCACTGATGACCTTCGCTGCAAAATAAAAGGTGTGAAACTATTGCATATTTAAAAAAATCCATATGTATATATCTGGTTAATAATATTCGCCACTCTGCATCATATAATCCAGGAATTATGATGTAGCACTTTTTCGATCGGAAAATATAAAAAAAAAAAAGACGATTTTCAATTATCGGTGTTATTTAGATACGAGCACTTTAACTTAGTCTTCGGAATTTTTTTTCAACTGTGCAAAAATATTGCTAAATATATATTTTTGCTATTATTTATATTGCTAACTACATTTGCAAAATTTACACGCGCCAGAACAACATTTCGTAACACAGTTTTCTAACTAATTTCTATTTCTCCGCTTCGAATAACGTGTATTGTATTGCACATTTTACTGATTGGGAGCTTGATTGATGCTTAGTCCTACCGGGAACGACTAAGAGTTTATATAAATTAAAATTCATTATAGGCTGGTGAAGAACAGGTAAATGTGTTCATTTGACAATTGATGCAATCCACTTTGTGTTCATTTGATTGTTGCATTACAACTGAAAACGACGTTGGCATAAAATGTTTTTGCTGGCAAAGCATGGTTCAATAAGCCGCCGATATAGTATAACGAAGACAATGACAGACGTAGAGGACGTTTAAGGTAGGCGTAAATAAATTTACAATGAGAGCTTGCTTAGTTCATTCACCATGAGATGTTCAAATATCAGGGATAGCCCATACAACGTACAGGGAAGGGCGAGTGCCCCTTTTAATGAGAACTTTTATAGATTCTCTGTGAACGCGATACACAGCACAGCCTTTCACACCCTTTCGATAGCGTGCTTATTAAAGGGTTCTTTAGTGGCCCACAACGTTACTTCTGCTCAAGTAAAAAACTAACGTATTGCATTACCCCGTCGTCGAGCCGAAGAGGGGGTTCTATTGAAACTACCGCATTCTCACAGCGCAACCTCATTGCTTCGGTATTGCGCCTGCTTACTTCAAATCCGAATTCATCAACATACGTCTTGTATCTCTTGAGGGTTAGCAATGCTCGCTAAGGATGCCTATTAATAGACGAGCTTGTTGGCCTAGAGAAGGAGATTTACCCACCGAGTCGTTTCTTTACCTCTCTCGGTAAGGACTGGTAACTTTTTTGCTTATTAATTTTTTTTAGGTCTGTTTGAGTAACACAATTGACGAACAACTGGCACCACCAAAGCGTAAGTCTATCTTATATGAGCCGAGTGTAGGGCTCTGCTCAGATGGTTCCTGTCGAGGCCACTGCCCACTAATTCTGAATTGCTCTCTAAGGCTTTATGACGAACAAGGCCAGATCCTCATTTAACAGTACTATAGGCTGATAGGAGAAAGTGGCTAGCGCTACCGAATTATCAGGTCCGAGTCACCCTAGTTAGGTTTCCACCACACCAGACGAGCTAATTTTTTGCACAGGAGCATGTTCTTTCTTGCACCTTCTACACCTGGCCTCAGACCATAGTTTGAGACAACTTTGTTTCCCAGACGAATCTTGTTCAGGTAATCCTTCTCCTTTAAAACTTCCTTAAGCAACACTTTTCCTTCATTTCAACATTTGCGCTATGGAATGATGTAAAATATGGGCCTCTCGCTCCGTAACCAAAATAACGCAGTATATCTGTATTCCCGAAACACTTCATGAGATGAGTAAGCACTATACATATCGCCAGTGTAGAAAGAGCCATGTCATCTGTCTTCTTTCTACATAGTACACAGCTGCCAGGGTCTTGGTTCCTGGCATGTAAGAAGCATCTACGCTAAAAGATAGGTAATTTTTTTCGAGGTGTGGCATTCGCTAAGGCCATGATTGCGTTTGAGCTATCGTTATATACTCATATATCGTGCGTATATAACGTACTGACATGCTGTAGTGCATTGGATTGATGCTAAATGCTAGGACTTGGTGATTCTGCATAGAAATTCCTTGACCGCAGTGGCCATAGACTCTGGCAAGATTTAAACGTAAACCTCAAAGTGTGATTCGGCAATTATCATTAGGAGCTTCCTCTTCGGTTCTTTAGGACGTAAATGCTTGACAGAGTTCTGGCTATTTCCGGAGATACTCTGATTGCTTTTGCCTGTCTGATGCTGTATACTCCTCGCATTAAGTTATCCAGCTGAATTCCCAAGTGTCTTGCCGTTTTAACAAAGCTAATCCTCTTATTACTCAGTATTAGCATGGCAGGCAGACATTTCTTCCTGCTAATGAGTAACATTTTTTCCGGCTTTGTGGGGCCCAGCGATAATTGATTAGTCTTTCATCCATATTGATATCTGTGTGAGCGTTCGATTTGCCTAACCCTGCAGTCCTTCGACTGGCCTTACCTGCACAGTAACAGCCCGGTCATCTGTTGTTAGAAAGAAACAATTGTTACTTTCAATAAGAAATCTCTTAAAGTTAGAACTCCATCTTATGCCAGGATGCACGGTAGCGTGCTTAGTATGAACCCCTGTGGGACCTTAGCAGTCAGAGTCTTACCGTTAAGCGCCGACCTATTCCGTAGATAGCTGTCGATCACAGGGATCAGGTATAAAGGAACCTGCCCTTCCTTTAAGCAAACAAACACCAGGGAAAGTTCTCAAAAGAATTTTAGTATCTAGAAGAATCGTTAAAAATAAGTTTCTCGAATCCATTGTATGCTCTCACTTTCTTGGCGCTTTTAAGGACCTTATCAATTGCAGACAACCCGGATTTTTTTTTAATCCAAAGACATTTTTTGACAGGAGTCTCTTTTCTTTTGCTACTGTCGTAGATCTCGGCTTAATGATAGCCTCAATGCCCTTTGCAAACGTCCCTTGTAGCAGATAAACCTGTAAGACCCATTTCTCTTGGTAATTCACTTTATCTTTCTTTCTGATCACTTTTTGGAAAGCAGTCCAAGCTAGGGATATGCGGACCATTATTAAAAGATTATTAAAGGATAGTGGCCCGCAACGTTACTTCTATATAGTCATCAGGTTCAAGAACCCTTTAAGTGCTATGGTGACTGTAGCCGGGATTCAACCCAGTTTAGGAGCCTTGCTTGATTCGTGCACCTTTCTGCAACACCTCTTCTTGCGTAGCCTTATCGTGCTTCAGGTTGTTAAACTCCATTGTACAAGAGGGGTCATGGTAACGAGTCGATAACGAAATAATTACCGTCAGTTTCTCCTTTTCAAGCACAATTACCGCTTACTTTTCCTTTGATTAGCTTATAGGGTCGAGTGCACAGGCCGTCCTGTATATTTTCTAAGAACTCTTTCCAACAAGTCGAATTTCTGCCTTAATAAATATTAAGGCCTCTCGAATGCCTCGCTTTTTGCCTGTGTTCACTTAGGGTAGCCTGCAACGCGTTTTTTTGACTTTCTTCTAACGCGATTGCATTCCTGCCGCTGTGCATGCCCTGACTCCACTAGTAGTTGCGTTTTTATTATTGATTAAGTAAATATGAATTTCCTACATCACAAAACCTTACTAGTTGTTGTAGGTCCTACATATTTTGCGGGACGCCATGTTTCTGTGTTCAACGGTTTATAGCTGCCACTATTTTTCCCCTCTAAGGTGCATCAGAGTGGAAGCAGGTGTTGCTACCCCACTTGTGTGTTGCGGATGAACCATGAAATCTACAGCGTTGCGATTATTTAGATCTTCTTCTTCGTTAAGCAGCTATCAACAGTAAAGGTAGTCCATCTATTCAACCTTACACATCATAAGGTTTATAAAAAATTGGCATGAAAACTTTCTTAGCAAGTGGTCTATTTTGAGCTGTTAATTTACATTCGCCTGTGAGTTTTCGCTGCGATTACTATGCGATCTCTGTGTATTATCGCCCAGTTTGTAGAATGTGTTGGACGGTACGTGCCACTACAGTTTCTGTATCTAGCCTTCTAGAGCTTGTACCAATGAGTCATAGCAATAATGTTTTTCCATTGTGACTGTCCTGCCGGGGTATTTAAAGGCTTTGTGCCCCATCTCTTTAGCATCACGAGCAGAGCGGCACTGTGACCCATTGGGTCACCTAGAAAGCGGTCCGTCTTAGGCATAAGTTGCCCTCTGCTAGGATGTTGTTTGCCATTACATAATTTGTGAACGGGACCACGGCTAACCAACAGATAGCGGTGCTCTTCATTGCTTTATTGACAATGAGACAATTTTTGTCAATCTCGGTGTAGACAGTGCGTTCCCTCCGCGTCCCTACTACAGATTGATGATTGCTGGACACTGAGAATTTAATCTAGAATTTTACCTTGGACTACTGCTGTTTTTCGTCCAAACCGATAAAACTCAGTAATGATTCATGATCCAGAATGACCTTATTTACCTGGATAGCGTCCCTAGGCAGACGCATGATTTTTTGAGGCACCCTAGAGCGGGTCAGCTTAAAAAGCGTGGCAAATGAAAAGTTAACAACTACTGTTGATAAGTACTAACGCCGAGCGGTAGGGATATGCGAGATATTACCCAAGTAAGGGAATTGCTGCACTAAAGAACCTTGATATGTAAAAAGTGAGGGCAATATATTGGTGTGGTACGTTCACCCTTCATTGTTTATTTTGTAATTTTTCAGCAGACATCTTTATCAAGAGTTTCCATGAACGTTAATCGTTATCTAATTACCACTATATGCTTCAGATAAATTTGTGATGAATTATTAATACATTTGAAATCTTTGAATTATCAAGCATTTTAAAAGTAACTTATGTGTCGAAAAGTATCTAAAACTTGGTTAAGCATGAGAATAGTCGCTGAATTTAGCTGTTACCACCGTAGAAGTTTGATTGAAATTTTACGGTATACGCACTTCACGCTAATTATGGTACAACATTGGCTAAAAAAAAGCAAAAACCTTCAAATTAGCTGTAGTGAAAAGAACTGTTTAGGATTAGAGTATCTATTGAAATTGACGAATTCGAAACTCCCTTCCATTGACAAAAGAAAAAGTCTGTGGATCCAAAACGTAGCACTCAGGAAAAAAAATTAAATACGCTATACTAAAGTATGTTTGCACGTTTTTTTCCGTGGAACTTCCCCAAATAAAAATGATAAGTCGAATGATCACACTATATACTATCCATTGGTTTTACCGAAGGTTTGCTAAACCGAATTATAAACTTGCCTCAGTTATCCTTTTCACAGTTATTTCCGCCAAGTTCAGCGCACGTGTGCAACCGCTTTTGGCAGTCACTGGAAGACTCCTTAAACCCAATCGTAGATTGAGCCGCCTTAACTATGCTCGCATTTTTGGATATCCTCAATCGGTTTAAAGCTTTTTTTGGTTGTTTTTTGAGCTTTGAAAGAGGCAAATTATGACAGGCTAAATATTATTAAAAAAGCCCTTGAGGCGACACAGGCAAAAGTGATTCGAGCCATCGAAGCAGTACAAGCGATGCAAATAAAGACGTGCAAACCATCATGCATATCGTGGTGAACCCATGACTTTCATGATTTGTTCTCCTAGAGCGCAGGACAGTTTCGGCATACAGCTTTACGAAATCATAAACGTGAAGGAAATTCCTTGTTATGCTTTTTATTGACAGCAGAAATCCCCGACATGAATTTACAACGCCCCATTCCCCAATAGTAGAAAAATATGTTGAGTAAGAGGTAGTTTTTGACCTACGTCTTGCAGTTCTGCTTAGTGAGAGCTTGCCTTCTAAATTATCCTTGACCGATTGTGTTTTTCCCATGTTATATTTTAACAACTGTCTTTTCACCTGTATACATAAAGCGTGAAAGAAAATTCAGCTCCATTACTTGAGCGCGTCAACATTCTCTCGAAACAACTGCTTACTCGAAATACACGTTCTTCAGCAAAAAAACAAAAAAGAACTGCCTCGTCTTCTAATAAGCCTTCGAGATAACCTCTACAGTCTAAAATGTGTAATTCGTCTGCGAAATTCCTAAGGATGACTAGATGGCTCTTCGGCAGACGCTTCCTCATTTTCGTCTATATTCGCTTCTACCATGTGCACCCTTTAGCACTTTCTTTTCATTTTTTTTTATAAAATTTTGGAATCTACAACTTGCACCGAAGTAAATTTGTTTGTGGGAAATTTTTCTCTCAAAAATTAGTTTTAATCCTTAAAACAGTGCCTGTTCGCTAATTGCCATGTCTCGTGTTGTTTCGCGTTCTTCACATGGACGCCCCTGAAACTTTTAGAATACCAGTAGCACCAAGGATGTACTCAGTGATAGGTAAGCTGAATGTTAGCTTGATTACCAACAAGTATACAAGTGCTGCTGGACTCAATAAATCCGCGGGCAGTCTCGGCCTTTGGAAACAAGTACAATATCCATATGAAATCGGTGTAAGCACTACTTGTATAGCCCAATCGATTTAAACGCGGAGAGTCTTCTATCATTCGTTTGAGCTCTCTTCTGCATTCAGCCTTCGCAATGTTAAACAGGCTAAGAAGAAGGTCACCTATAATGACAAGAATGAATTCTACCGAGTTCCCATGAATTGGCCAGTATACACCGCGTTGATTTCTTTCTCAGAGCTAGGTGACCTGTTAACTTAGTAAGGAATGACGAACAAAAATATATCCTCATTACCTCGGAACATAGCTACGCTTGGTCTGAGGCTCTTTGAAACTTTGGAAGCGCTGGTAAACACTGCCGAAAGTGTACTTGCCTTCTACAAACTACTCATCGTGTGCAATGTCCGTGCTGTCCTCAAGAGTTTTCATATATATATATATATATATATATATATATCCACCTCAAAAATTAAGATACGACAGCAAAAACGGCAGATTGAACGAATGCGTAATGCCCATATGCAGTGTCGTAATAATAATAGTAATAAAGTGTAATAAGGAGATAAGGCGCACCAGTTTTTTTAATTTAAAGGATAGCCAGCATCTCCGGAAAACAACTATAAAATATAGCACAGTGCGGGAAAATCTGGGTATCATAAAAGTGCTTTCATACGCCTTTATGTAAAGTTCTTGCATTATTCAAGGTCACTATGTAACTACGCCACAAGGCACGGAAGCTTTTCATTGTTTATCTATTTGTTGATTACTCTGCTAGTTACATATTACTGCTTTGTTGAATAATATTCCAGATGCGTTGTGGGAATTAGCCGAATTGGAAGAAGAAAATGCTTGCCTTGACGTACAGGCGTCGGCTAGAATGGTGGTTATTGATCAACTTCTCGACCTTCATACCGAGAGAACGCGTGATCTCGACACCTACTTTCGTGGCGTACAAATGTCGGTAAAGGGAATTCGGCACAAAAAGCGTTCACCGTCAATACAACAACCACGGGGAAAGTTTGTTACGCCGAGCGACAAGGGTGAAGAAACACCTAGTGAAAATTCGCTATCCAAACCGGAACAGACCATCAAAACGAGCTAAATATTCTAGGTATTCGTCTTCATTCGAAAGTTATGTACAGCACCGATACGATTACTGATGACAGAAGCATTAGACCGTTAGTTAGTCGTACAGATAGATAATGTTTGTTAATTGAAATTTTAGTCTCGGTGATAGCTTAGTGGGTTCGAAGTCGAGCATAGACACCATTTCTTTTGTACTGGGAGTTAGTCGCGTGATGGAATATCTATATATAATGGCGATGCCGGACGTAAAACTAAAGACACAGAAAGCTTTGAGCCTGGGGTTAATGGGCTTGAATGCCTCTCTGCACAGTGATAAAATTCAAAAGCGTGCAAAAAATACATACGCCTGCAAGAGGAGTAAAACCTAATGGAAATGAATTTGTAAGAATGAAACCTATTTTATACACATTTATACTTTTGCTATGGAAAATCAAATGCTGCAATAAGATGGACTTTTTCAATTGTGTTTCTGAATCATATTTGGCACGATAAATAATCATAAAGGATAGGCTCAGTAATACACCGGCATACAAACTTTTAATTCTTGAGTCTGAACAATCCTTCGAATGGGAATGTTCCTACAAATAACACCGCTTTCTGCTTCTTAGACTCACTTGGCAATTGCTTAATAGGGCAGTATAAGCTAAACGATTCGGCAGAGTAACAACTATCATTTTTAACTAATTTACGAATTATTATTGATTGTATCCGGATTCACGGTCCAGACACACTTGATTGAGTCTGATCAAAAGTCAAACTTTTTAAAAAATATTGAGCTTTTGATATCATCTCGTTTTGCATTTGTTGTCTACCGTATTGTATTGGATTCGAACAGCGCAGCTACTGCAACGCTTAAGACCATTATTGGAAATCTTCACGAAAATTTGATTCTTACGCCTTCCTTTCTAACTCACATAAACTAATGCTAAAGCGATTTCAATTAATTTACTACAAATGTGTATTATTTCGCATTCGAGCGAAAGCGTATAACCTTAGTGTTTGTATTGCATTTTGAAGAGGGGAAAAAGCCTTATTTTTTTAAGATGAAAAGAACCTAATCATGTTACAGCCAGTACATACGAGCTTTTTAACTTTTTTAAAAAAGAAAAGACGCTAGGAACCTATGGTAAACAAGCTTATAAATTAAGTGCCTGAATAAGCGTTTTTCTGTAAAAGATCCAATACGAAGATCGTCATTCTTTCTGAGGGGATCCGTTGTCAGTACGTATCAAGCTGTCCTCCACAGGTGCCGCTTTTTTGCTATGAATACAGTACGCACAAATAAACAGCACAGTACAAGCCTTACGTCGGCCAATGGCCATCCAGTAAAATGGAGTAGGACATTTAAACGTGTGCATAAGGCAACGTCCGTCGTTAGATGTGTTATACGAATCACACAATTCGTATGATGTGTTATATCTTCTTAGCCGCCGACGTACCTATCGGACGGCTCCTATGAACAAGGAACTTTTTTTTTAGTTAACTCATCAAGAGGAATAGGTACTAAATAGCGTAGGCAATAAATCGACTGAGTGATTTAAAACGAAGCAAAGACTATCATGAAATAGAGTTTAATGTGTTTAATGTTTGAATTTACGTAAACTGTAAAAAAACATAGGTAAACATGTGAGTGACGAAAGGCACAAGAATTGTTTCGAAATTCTTATTCTCATTATGATTCCTGCAGTATGAAATAGTTACTTGCTGTAACAGTACACGTGACCGTACATTGTACCACGTAACTTATAATCAAGTGCCTTACACGTCGTAGATAGCTGCCCGATAACGAATAAGCCGTTCATGATAGCGGTCGTATTTGGATAGGTACCGCTTCAAGGTTGCGTCAGACTAATCGCATTTCATTAAAATACTCGAAGGATAAGGCAAACTTGTTTCTATAGATGACTTTCTAGGCCCTTGTCTTATAGAAGTAGAAGTTCTAGGATGGTAAAGCACGTCTCCAAAAGACGTTGCAGGAAGCGTCCCTTTATCAGGATAGGACCTAGGCTACGTTTTAGTAATAATTAAATATTATACTGTCTCGTTCAGCTCGTATCAGTTCAGAAGTGAGATCGTGGGCTCGTGTGTGGAAGTTTCGTACTGCTCCTCCTGGGGCTTCGGCGCGATCACGACGCATTTTATTTTCCGTTTCACAGACCTGAAAGCGACAGGCTTCATCAGAAAATCACATTGGGCATATTTGGACGGCAGATGGGCATGCACGATACCATGGTCCAGTCAAGCGCATAATTCGAGCGAGTAAACTAGGCCTTCTCGCGTAGTGCCCGCAGTTCGTTTTAAGATATGCTGGCTGAAGTGGGTTACAAAGTAACTTTTGGAGTTTTTACAAACAACAGATCTTTCAACTTGGCCATTACTTTGAGAGCGGAGCGGCGTTGAACGTATATAACAAGATCTCCATAGCAAACAGAGTGTTTTTTTGAATATTCTCAATGTGAACTGCGTGCCGCTGTCAACACAGGAATAAGTACCTTTGGATTTTCACGCCCTGCAAATGTAGATGTTAGTTTTGTGTAGTCGATGCTGGTGTACCTGTTCGCAGCGGACTCGCTTCAGACCAACTTCAATTATATAGCACAATAAAATCGGTATTGTAAATTACTTTATGGCTTATTAGGTTCAAATCATTTTCTTTAACTGTTTTTAATGGGGCTCTTCGGATAGCAGATGATAAAGCTTATTCGGTGTCTTCAGCCACCACAAAGGCCAAAACAAGCAGAAACAAGCTAATCGTTTCATTATTACGATACCTGTGTATCCTCTTTGAAGTATCTTTAGCGAATCGAAACCCAGTACCTGTGAGCAATGACGGTGATTCCATCCAAGAGAAAAATAGTTCTTAACTTTATGAGAACTCCACAAGACGTGCCAGTTTTTGATATTATGCCAGGCCAATAATTACTTTCACAAAGTCTATATCAGGTTATCGTCTTAAATCAAGTCCCGTCGCTTTTACAATGCAAAAAGGGAAAAACCTGAAATATAGTTGATTCATGGATCGTCATTTTCATTACATAATTCGAACTCGCTATATCTCTTGTGTTGTAGTACGTTGTTTATCTTGCATACCTGCAAACTAACAATACTTGATATTGTCATCTACGGAATAACACTTTTGGGAACCCCTTTTGCATTGAGCACTTTGGCCATACAGTGACGATGGCAGCTCCTTAACTCAGCTGAAATCTGTTCCTATAGGAGGATCGGACACGATGAGTACTGCATGCAGCGTGATAGTCCTGATATCTGTGAGCCTCCATCACACAACGATACATCTACACGTTAGATACGTAAGCTTGTAGGGTGTGAATAATTGATTGAATATGTATTAGAGCGTACTCTAGTCAATCACCCATACTATCTGGGAGCGTGCCCACGTTGAACAGAGGGCTTCCAAGAAGAGTTCGTCATACTGCGCGAAAAACGCTATGACTCTAGAGAACTAATAGCATTTCGCAATCGAAAATAATAATACCACTGGCAACAGAAGCAGACCTTCGTTAGTTTTGCTGAAATGAATATATTTGTCGCAGGTCCGCTTTAGGATAGCACCGTAAAAGAGGCAAGTCGTGAGACTGATGTATGAAACTCTTATCGATATTTGCATTTGTCGCGAGTGTGCATGGAGATAATATGTGATACAATTATCCGCTGAGTAAATTTAAAAGTTATCCCGTTTTCTAACAAAGTTCACCTCTCGCCGCTATGATAAGCGAACCTTTTATGTTGCTGGCTGATAACACAGCTGAATAATACATGAGCGGCTGTCGTATGATTAGCATTTCAGCCTGAGTTAAAACTGCCGCGAGTCCTCGAAAATGTATGCCGTTTATTTCTAGAATTTTTCGAAGCACACCCTTCACGACTTAAACAAGTTGTTTGTGCTAGGGACCGGAACCCATAAGGGCCGCACCTGTTTGCTGTCGATATTTCCAACGCATTATCTGGCAATAAATCTGAACAACTAAAGCTATAATTCGTATGTAGTTAGATACTGTGCTAACTCTATGATTGCAGAAATAAATAATACAATATAAAGGTTCCATTTTTTCATCCCTATCGACAAACGTCAAGCAAAACCTAGAAAATAAATTGTTGAACACGTGATATGGGCGGCTTACTCAAGCCACGGGCTAGGAATTGGCGGTAATCATTTGGCTGAATCTTATGCAAACTTCATACATCTAGTGTTACGATAGTCGATTATGAAGTCCTACTTAACTATAACAGATGCTTATCACTGCAAGCGACTGACAGCACGAACTTTATTTTGAGCCAAAAATTAATAAATGCGCTTTATGATCTAATTTTTACCGAATACGTAAGGGTGAAACATTGTGACTGCAAAAATGACTTCCAGCATTTTCTTAAAGCTGGGAAAATCGTCTCTTGTTAGAATTGCACAGGCAATAGCTTGCGTTACAAATGCGACGTAAGATGAAAGCTTCAAGGCCATATTCACTTACGTCTGCAGGTACCGTAATTGGTGAAGCTTGATTGTTCTAAGTACGCAGTATACCTTGTTCCATTCATATTTCTGTTCTGGTCAATTCCTCTAACAGATACTCCTCAGCTGCTCATGTCTGGAATGAAAGAGCCATCACGAAATCACGGCAAAAAATTATCTGACCCAAGTGACGTTCTGGTGGATGTTGTGTTTCAACAGTTGCAGTTATGCTATCAGAAATGTATTCTACATAATCGATAACAACAAAATTTAGATATCAAATTTATTTTGTTTAAAAATTAACGCTCACAACATCTGATTATATATCCAAAATACCTTAGCCTCTCCTCAATTTGTAGTGTGCACTGAAGATGACAGTTGTATTCCAGTACATTTCAAATGTCCTTTTTTCAGACTCGTTTCTGGTAAAAAAAAAAATAATAGACAGATCTTGTTGTGGGCTTTCCTATACCGTCTAAAGGAGCGCTATAGCAGAACGCTGTAAATTTTTAAAAGTTATATTGCAGTTTTCTTCAAGGCTCCTTACGGCAAAGGTATGTAACTACACGTGTTCTGCTTTACTCGTATATTATTTCTACATATCCACGAAAGATATTTTAACTGGTCAGATTTTATAGCTTTTATCTCAGCCGTATCAAGCTTGCGACCATGGAATACGGTGTGATCATCGAATCTCATATTTAGATAATCGTCACGTTGGCACCACAGGTACTGACACGTATACCAACGTGTGAATAAAAATACTTGAAGTCCAAACATCTCTTAATATTTTGATAGTTTTCTGATAACTTACTCCAAGGTTTTCTATAGAAAGGTAAACGCAGAAAATCTTTAAGGGGCTGCTGCGTCTACTTTGGAAAGTAATAACCCTGCCTGTGTTTGACAATCTGCATCGTTGGTAAGTATATCTTCAAAACGCTGGCACCGTACATGAAGTGTTAATCTGCTTCGTGGCAGAAGACATGCTAATGAAAGCCTTCAACCAAGTTTTATCATTTTTATAGGGGCTTATTATTGTGTTAAGTTCGTAAGCCGTTGTTCACCTGTTATGTAACTTCGTTCGAGGTAGTGTGCTTCGCTCATCAAAAAGCTTCAATTGTTGTACCTTGCTCCGCATTATCACTATTAGGTTTTGTTATCCGTTATAATTACTGCTACCGAAGTCAACCAGTGTACTTCTTGCTATTCTATATGGACGCTTCGGTACACTTATATGTCTGCGCTGGAACCCAGCACGCCAAGATGCCACGAACATAGACCGCCTCTGGTACCGATAGCGGCAGGTGAAAGCACGTTTAGGGCAAACGAAGTCTACTGTACTAGACTTCCAGGACGACGTAAGAGTACTAACAACGCCCCCCAAAAAGCTGCAGAATAGCGCTGCATAGACTTAAGGTCGCTGCCACGTTGTAAATACGTCAGCTGCTAGTGAACGCAAAAAATACACAGCCGTATCTTGGGAAAGATATCCAGGTAACACTACCGATGGTAAAGATAGCGCAACAAATGCTAATAATATTGACAAATTGATATATATATATATATATATATATAATATATATATATATATATATATATAATATATATATATATGTCGAATAGGTCGCGGTAAGCAGATTGTTCGCAATACACAGCATAACTGTTGTGTAGTTTTTTAGCACTTAAAAACGGAGACCGGCAATTGGTCTTTGCAGAATAGAACACTTCATTAGACGCAACACCTCACAATATGTTGAGCTACTTACTTTCTGTGCCAAGAATAAAAAAAAATCAGTTCGAGACGTGTCAGAGCCAACAAGCGGTGTTCTTACTATCGCAGTAATTCCCGCTAGTTGAGACCGGTATCCTAGGCCAGATTTAGACAAGTTGCGTGTTCGAATGCCGAAATCCGTGTGGGGTCGCGGGCAATTTTAATCTGAGTCACATACTATAATCAGGTAAGTTACTCTGAAATAAATAAAAGCGAATTACGACGGGACACAATGGACGCGAAAACCTATTTTGCGGCTCAATTTACTGAAAATGCGAGCACTACGCGGGTAACATGCAAAGGCCTGCTGAAGAACAGTAAGATACTTATCATAATAGAAGAAGTTTACAAATGACCTAAAAACACATATGTAAAAATCGTATGATAAAGGCATCAAGCGCGTGCATCTTAGAGCTCTCCTGGTAATTATCCAGAGATACCTACTCTGCCCAGGAGATGTGACAAAGAAATCGTTCAATAACCTCGTCCAGAAAATTTCAAACTAACTATCACTTCAATTACTGTAGTATTTTTAATGCAAAATGAATGAATCCGATAGATCGGTACCCTGTTCTTTTGAAACTGTGCAAATATTTTGATTAACTAGACGAAGAATCGTGCGTATGTGTAGCGTACTCTGCCATTCAAGCCTATCTTTAATAGTACTTAATCATAGCTGAACCAATGGAATATGGATTCATCTGTTCGACATGGAAAACCTAAAGCATCGAATCTATTCGAGCTTTGCATAATCTTTTTTCAGAATAATATATATATATCTCTCTCCACTCAGGTGCGCGTGTTCTCAGAGAATTTGAAACTGAAATTTTTTGAGCAAATTGCGTCAGGTGAATACGTTTCATAGGCATAATCCGTCTCGTTACTTTTCCGATGGTCATTTTTGCGTCAAAACTCATTCGGAACGGAAGGTTTGCTCCAATTCAAAAACGCTTCCAAGCGATTCTTTGTTAATTTTTATTGTCTTCAAGCGATAAAGATATTTCAGATTAACTTTGAAGAAATACGAGGTATCGAAAAGTGTTTACTACCTACCGTTTGTGTATTGCGAGGTTAGCCTTGACGTAAAATTCAAAAGCAGTAACTCCCGATTGCTCTAGGGAAGAAGGCTTTGTCGAATGGCAGTTAACGCACCAGTAGAATATCACTTCTGGAAGAGATATCTCAGGTAGAAATTGTTGACAATATTTGCCTATATTATATTTTGTAATTATTTCACATTCCCTCTAAACAGGTTGGCGGGACAGCAGACACGGGCATTGGAGGAATTTCTCGTGAAGCGCTCCGACAATCTGCTTCTAACAAGTGCTATTGTTAGAAAGTCATTAGATAACGTTGCTGATGGCGATTACCTTTTTATGATATGTAGTTTGCATGAGGAGGATATTAGAGCCACATGATGGGGCAGTGGAAGCTCGAAGTTGCTAGCCAATAGATTTATCAAGAGAATAAAGCCTTGTAGTGACAATATTAGGCCAAAATAATCATTTGGAAGACCACAAATCGCGTTGACCAATAACTCGACAGTTCCCAGCGAACAGCAGATTCAAACAAAGTTTCTGCACCCCCCCGTCCCCCTCCCCCCGGAATACCCCCTACAGCGTCAGAAATTCATTGTACTATTAGCACTGGTAATGACTATTCGCATAGGAATAAATGTCCCACTTAAGTACCTAAATGTCAGCATAGACGAAGGCTGCAGCTAGCTCCTTCTCTAAAATGGAATATTGCATAATTTTGGGAATCTTGCTTCTGCCTTACAACTAATATGGTAATGTAAAAGATAATGGTTGCATCTGATAAATAACATACCAGTACTAATAATACTTGCTTGCTTCTTATGTCTAGATTGTCTATGCAAATTAGTTTAATGAGTCACAAATATATGGCGTCTACGACTGTTACTTCAGGAGACACAAACATGAAGTTTTTTGTACTTTATTGTTTATTGCTACTAACATACTGTATTACACATGTTGTCTTTGTTATATCGTTACTATAAATTGGCTGTATCGCATGTATGTACGTAAAATTGCATGTAGGCTGTATGCGAAATGCAATAGCCCCAGTATTGAAAGGGGAGCATTTTGTGAAATTATATCATGTCTATAAAATATATCACTAGACTTTTAAAGTGAATTTGGATGTGGATAGAGTGTGAGATCTTGAATACGATAGGAAAGCTGGAGCTTACTGTAACTTCGGTTGACATATGGAGCTGCGTAAAGCTACGTAGCGTAAATAACCAAATGAGTCTTACGGCTATTCTCGACGACACCCGCTATTGAGAAATTAAAATTTGGTAATCACTTACCCTATTTTCCGAGGTTACTACACATTTTGTGTGACTAGTAATCTCTTCTTCTTAAAACATAAAAACCTTCTTTCTAATGGCACGGTAAGCTTCCACGGATCTACCGCCCCAGAGCAAAATGAACTTTATGCAGAGGTCGAGACGCTAATGCAAACTTTTCAGCAAAAATAGATAGCGCGTCATCAGTTGCTTATGGCGCGTTTTGTGATGCTCTGGAAAGCCTAGATGTACTATATTTACACAGCTGCCTTGACTTTTTTTCTGTACTTAACAAGTAGGTCTCTATTTACAACTGAAGATGTTTTCGGCTCGATATTACTGTTCTACATGACTATTCTGACCGCCCAGATGCTGTTCGAAAACTAGAGCAGCCGCTTTGTCAGTTTGGATTCATTAGAGGCGTTGAATTGGTTCAACACGTTAAGGTCGGTTGACAATTTTCACTATGTCATAGGAAAGCTGCGAGTGTTTTTATCACGAGCCTAATCCTCTGTACTCAGGGCTAAAAATTGTAATGGGTGTGATGCAATGGCAAAGTGTTTAGTTTGATGCCTATTCAAAGCTTTAACTCTGAAATACCTCGCAGAAGCACAAAATAATACTACATATATTTCGGGAGACCAAAAATTTATTCAAGGGGAGGCAACATAAATTACTGTCATTTTAACGGAGACCTGCTAATAAAATTGTATATGTTCTGAAGCCAGTACCGCACAGTTGCTCTGCATTTTACAGCACAAGCTATTTTAGTTACAAACTTCAATGAAGCTAGCCTACGAATCGGGTATGAATACATATTTCTAACTTAAAATGATCAACTAGATTTGACAGACAGTGACAGGTCCCTAATTTAGGTGCTGTGCCATTAAACTAGGTTAGGTCGATGTGAAGCTCTTTGAAAAAACACAAGAAGTCTCCGAAGTATACCTTGGATTCTATGTATGGACGTTGTTAGTGGTACGTTTATATTGATAGAGGGGTGAAGTAAAGAAATAACCTTTTTCAGAATCATCATGCACAGGAACGAAGCACTTGAATAAACAAGAAAAACAAGGCTTAAATAAAAGCATCAGGAAGTACAGAACACAGAACAATAGTAAAGAAAATAAAGCACTTACGTCCTTTCCGTCCAATGCGGAATATACAGTAGACGGTTCTAGACCTGAGGACCAGTAACGAGAATAATAGCGGCTTAATACACGTTGTTATATTCTAGCTATGGGAGTACGGCTTTCTTTGTTTGCGAACAGGTGAATGATTTCCATACTCGAATTCTATCGAATAGACGAGAAGGAATAATTCCGGCTGTTCCACTTATGTGTTAAAATTTGTAGAACTAACCATAGAATTATATTGATTTGTTTAGAGGTTACCTGTTTAGAGTTAAATATTTTATTACTTAGATTAACAGTTTTTCATTGAATGGCTGCATCTTGTGCAGACTAGACACTTTATTCAAAACACTCTTCAGTATTTTACTATGTTATGACTTTTTTCATATTATAAAAGTGAGGGGTAATATGTACACATTTTGTATTTATGTAAAATATTTTAATTTAATAATATCTCTCTATATATTTTCGATAATTTCTATTATTGCATACTTATTAACATAATTCAAAATATCATTAAATTTGCTTAAATAATGAAAGAACATACATTGATTGTGTGACTGTGTCGAACCGATTCTTGTCATTGTTCTCTTTTTCAAAATTTCAAGGCAGTTGCTAGCCTCAATGATTAAGCTGATCTTGGTAGTTTTCCCATCTGCCTATAGGAATTTCGCTCGTTTGTTGCAAACAAAGGAATTGTTCCCTCAATAGGAGCGGAGAAATAAAGTATACTTTCCCCGTTAATAGTGTACCTCTGCAATATGGCCCACTTGTTTTTTGTAGCTCAAACAAGTACACGCATCGAATAAAAATCTTCATGTGATCAGGCGCACCTCACCAGGAGCGATTCCATCTATGACGATTAGGCTAGATGGATGAAGATTGTCTGCCTTTTAAGTTGCAAAGAATGGAAAATCACGTTCCATGTAGTAATGAACGCAAAACGATGTCTTTAACAAATTTTTATCGTTCAGCTATTCGCACTCGAAACCGCCAAAATTAACGTAATCTATCTAGTAGAGGACTAAATGTAACATACTATATGCATGTATAGTTATAGCAACTCTAATGTATCTTTTTTTTAAATTAAGCATTATTTTTTAGATGCTGTTAGACTTTCGTTAGACACAATCCAATATTAACTTTACCTTGTCTTCATGTAAATTTGAATTTTTCACACAAGTTTATAAGAATGTCTCTTTACTAAACAACATTGTTTTCCCTAATTATTCCATATTTGACCAATGCTAATTTTAGTTTTAGCAGGGCACCCTCTTCATTGCACCAAGTGGCACGCTTGGCATCTTTCTTTATCCATTAGGGACTGGATAATCAACAACCGATGGAAAAAATAATATGCCATATAGTACCTCACGTCAGTACTAACATCTCGCGATGTAACCCAGCTTTTCGCAGGTTTTGACCAGAGGCTGAAGTGGACCCAGATTTATTGTAAGTAATTTCTCGGATGACCACGATAGCGATATTCTAAAATTGAGATCGGGAATAATTAATTATACAAGAAGCAGAGTCTGAAGGGAATCCTTCTAGGCCATGTCAGCAGGCGGACGTTTCAGCTGTCACAATTGGGTGTTTACCAAATCGCCACGCGTTCTGCGATTCTGCAAAGCAACACTTTAATTATTAGTATATGTAATTACGAGTAACGTCATGCTAGATAATAGTACCGCTTAATCTGTATTGCTAATGTATTTTAGCCTAAAATCTAAATTTTGCTTTCGGAGCTTTTAAAAGCTTTAGATTGTACATAGGTATCAGGATTATTTAGCCCTTGAAAACCGAAATTTTCTCCGAAAAATTCCGTCTCATAGACTAAACCTCATGCTATAATCTAATTTTCAAACTACATTAACAGAAGTTTAAGAAGTATAATGATATTAAGATTGTCGGATAGGATTAATTCCAATGTTGATTAGTTGCTCGGCGTTAAAAAAAGCATGGTTCAAGTGACTCGACGCTTTCTCAATTAACCACAGTGCGTTATATTCAGCCACGTACTTCTGTATTCATTGGTCCACGATCTGATGGCTTTGACCAAAGCCGTTTTCGACTCGAATGGGCGAAAATTACTTCCGTGCACTGATTGCCTTCGATTGAGGTTTCGAATATTGGAAGGTAGTAATGGAATTAAAGTAGGCCTCTCTCTATAAGGTGGTATAAAATGCGAACATCTTAGTAGATTGGTTTGCAGGTAGTGGTAGTATAAACCATAATTCAGCGATAAGTAGAAAGCAGGCATTTGGTTAAACGGGTAGTAGACATCTGATAAGGCATATCCTGCATGTAGCTAATTTCTATCTTAATCTAAAACGATGTAATTTTAGCTATGAACGATCGCCAGTTAAGGATGTTGTAAAATGTTCGAATGTTACCTGGACACACAGTATCTGCCTGCAAGGGCTCCTTTAAACGCTGCGAGATGCGACTTGGATTCGAATCCAAATTTAGAGAGAAAAAAAGTCCCTGATACGGATTCGCCATTGCAGGAAGAAGGCTTGCACCTCGCCATCTCGTTTCCTCTAAAGGCTAAAACAAAGTTCCCATGATAAAAGAGGCACGAGCGCAAGAAGCGTGACGTCGATATTTTAACATCTGACAGCAATATGGCACGCACATGATGGTCTTATGTACGCAGCTTAATAACTACCGATGTTTCACGATACCTAATACCCTAAAATGTTGTGAGTTATCAAATACCATACGTAAAGAGCAGAGTCTTTAAGTGTTATCCCATGCGAAAGTAGGCACGATGCATAAACGTGAAGTGTCTTTGTGCAAAAAAAGACCTTCGTTTGATTGAAATTGAGAAAATCGGCTGTTTTATATAGGGCAGGATAATAGTATTAATTACTTCTTATTTGGTCAGAGCTTAATATCAGTAGATTTGAGCTCCTACTTTTTTTTTTACCTATGATGGCTAAGCTCAACATTGTAACCTTTATGATGGTTGAACTCCATTTAGACCTTCTCTGAATAAGAGGAGCCAAGTCAGTGTTTAAAATGTACATCTTGAGTCTTTCAATCGTGGTAATGATCATATTGTTAACATTTTTATTCAAAAGGGCGTAATTTCCTCTCAGTAGTGCGTATGTTCTCGATGATCTGCTAAGTCACCATGGCGAAAAATTCGCGATGTAAGCGTTCTAAATACTATCAAAAGGTTGCATACAACTGAGCTTTAAATCTTCGAATCTTCTTGCATGGAAACAGCATTTTTGTTAACCTTAAAAATGCTTATGTTTTGAACTAAGCCAAGGCAAGTTGGCAAGCTCCCAGAGATCCCAAGATGTATTTGGACAGTCGACAAGTAATTTCGTCGATGTTTCAAAAAGAACCTAATGGTTCTTTTATCTAGAATTTAGTGTATCGTGTGTCGCAAGCTTTACGATTAAGTTAAGTTAAACAAATGCACAGTATCAGATACCGAAACTGATATTGAAGCAAAAGGTTTCAATTTTTGTACGACAAACCACACCCTGAATAATTACAAAAAAAAAAAAAAAGATTATGGTCAAGTGCAGCCTCTGTCGTATGAAAAAGAGTTGGAATGGCCAGTGTGCACTAACGAAGATTTAAAGACAAAGTGCTGAATTCCACACGAACTCAAAGAAAAGTCAGTTGTAAACCTCTTGATTGTATGCATATTAATGATCGCGAGCGAAACTCAAATCCCTTCTGAACGAGACAGATACTGCAAATAAGATATAGATTCTTTACGAGGTACAGCCGCGCGAGAGAGGAAGGTTAAGGCCGTTCAATACCTCGTATTGACATTCATATGATTCGATTGAAGCCAAGAAAGGTTCTCCACTGTTAAAGGCTGAATAATTGTGGTGAAATGCGTTAATGATAACAACGGTGGCAAGGCTGATAGTAATGAATTTCGTAATTCGATATAACTTAATTGACTGAGTCTAAAAATGAGAAAGTACAACCCTATGCAAAGGTAAGGGCTTTTTTCCAGCGGAGGTCTGGAAAGTAATGAATAAGAAATTACCTTAGACTCAAATTATGGCCATATTATAGAGGTCAACAACACGCGGTCAGAGGTACAAGGGAGTCGGAACAATGAACAGCGGTCAGAAAATAGGCCACTAGAACGTCACTTGCGTTCAGCAAGAGAACGGAAAACACCTTCTAAAGTGTTTAAAAATTGAAAATTTTTGACTGGCATGATTTTTGACACAAAAAAAAAGAAAAAAAAATTACTTACTATCACTTCAAAAGCACCTCATATTAATTTGGTATATAACATTTAGTCCTAATTTAGAGGTCCCCGAACGACGCTTGGTTAATAAGTAGCGGGCTCATAGAAAAGACGGAACTACTTCTGATTTCTTCAGGAAAAAGGGCCATTTTATGAGCATTCATGCAATAATATAATTAATGGTACACCGAAGTTATTTCGCTTGACCAATGATAACAACTGATATGTATTGAGGGATACTTATTGAACGACGTGTATGTATTAAGAGGAAAATATTTATGTAATACCCCTATTACAAGTCTTATTCTCCATTCTGCCGTTGCGGCTGCCCTCGCTATTACCTCGTATAAAATGTATCGTTTATTGTAATGAGATGACTTGATATTCCGCCCTAATAGAGCGTGTTCAGGGCCTGAAAATACAAGATACTGTTTTTAGCCGAACTCTATCGATCGAAGGTGAGGAGAAGTCAATTAAGAAATCGATCTATACATTTACAGTAGATTCCCTGTGCCAAAAGAAATATTATGACTTTGAAATAGAGTGTTGCTAGCTTCCTAAATATGTATACATATATTTGCAATACTTCTTTATATCCCACATTTGAAAATTAGTAGAGTGTACGAAGCCTGGAGAAAGACGTCAAAATTGTTACATGAGCGGATTGTTATTCAATAGGTTTATGCGCCATTTTTATTTGGACTATTTGTTAAGTAGCAAAAATCTAAAGAAAATAATACGAATTGCTTTAGGAGTACGGGCAGGATTTAAAAGTGCTTATAGAATATTTTCGTAAGGAGACATAAAGAACTTTTTATTTACTACTTGCTGAGGTGATTTGCTGCGAATTAGACAAAACGTTGTATGTCGTTATCAGCCATTGAAGAACGATTAAATTTTAATTTATGTTTGAATGTTAAGAGTCGTCATAGTAAAAAACAATAAATTTGCAAGATTTTTTACCTATTGCTACTGCAAGCCATTCGCACCAGATCAACTTATCATATTTTAAAAAGTTATAGGACTGTGCAATGTTTTAGGTATATGTTGACCCACTGCGTTAAATCACGAACCTTAGAACTTGGATATTTTTTTTTGAAATTTTCGAAAATATTTTTAGGCAAAAATATTTTGACTTAGCAGCTGGAAGGGAGGAATACTCGCAAGCGAACTATGTACCCTTCGACACGCAATTTTTTCTTCGAAGTATTGCACTGCGTGCAGTTACGATGATAAAATTTGATTCTAATATATTAAATATTAATTGTTGGTATTGCTGATACCCTGTTGACCGTAGGTCAAAAAAAAGGTATATCATATTGCACAACATTCGCAAAACTACAAACTGACCACTAATAACCTGTGCAAAGTCCTATTGATAACACATGCACGATTTTGCCCGTGGCCGTTTGTGTCCGGGAACATGTTGCTAGGTTCTCTTCTTCTCATCTCTACACGCCAGTGGAACTCAATTGTTTACGAGGTAAATGTAGACCTAGCTCAAGTTATATGTTGTGCGAGATGAAGATGTACGTGATAAAGGGTGTAACCTAGAGACATAAGTCTACGTGGTGGGAATAATATCTTCTGCTGTGAAATCGTGATGGCTAATCCTATTGATAGGCGCGTCTGCGCAAGCAGGCTCGACGTTTTCGGGGCTCGAGAAACGAACGATCTACGTGTCAGCTAATATTTAATTCCGAAATGATAAAAATCGTCCAGTTATTTGTTCTACGAGTGTTGGTATGTAGAAATAGATAATACCAATACCGGCAATTGTTTCCAGCCAGAGCCGGATACATATTTAATAAAATAAAAAAAAAAAAAAAAAAAAAGATTTATTTGTACGTCTGGCAAGTTAGTCACTAACAAGCTGGACTATTCGAATAGCAACTAAGGCTGCCTAACCCTTCACAAATAAAAAAAATATATGACAACAATCGATTATTGAACAATGCAGGCTATACGCCAATTGAGTTCAAATATTATATAGAGCTTGGTGACTTGGCACGTTTGTGCTTCTGCGGATCAGCAAATAAATCGTGCTTCTATCTATTCCAGTTTTACCACCATTTAGCTATATTACTAACAGAGTCGCTAGAAGCATATAGTAGAAATGCAACGACTTATCTGGCCAACTCACTTAAATATTACGTTCAGTAATAAAATGCATAAGAAACGCGTAACAATGGACCTTAATAGCTCACGTAGCTCTGTTACTGTTCCAGATCTGCAGGTAATTTGCTACGTTCATATGTTGTCAAAATTGTGCCGAATCTAGAAAGTGCACTCGCATGGGATTATGAAAAATTAGGAAAAAAATGAAGCTTAGCGTAAGAGTAGTAAGTGAGCGAGCGAGCGAGCGAGCTAGGTAATAGAAGCAGGGAGGTCGAATCTATTGATGAGCGCCTTAGACATCACCAACAAGGTAACAGACCAAGTAAAACTTAATGGATCCGACAGAACTTTGCCTGTATTTTGTCTGTGTTTTGTTGGCTATACCTCGGTTTATCTTTTTATAGTGCATAGGAAGTAAGCACCCGGTACTTTAGTCATGCTTGACTAAACACTTAAGAGAATGTCATTCGATTAATCTATTGTATAAATGGATAAGGACCTTTCGCTGTCCGTATATTGCTGCTATTACTAGTAGTGATAAGTAATGCCTTTATACTGATAAATCATAGCTGTTACCTTACCGACACAAAATACGAGGCTACAACGAAAAAGTGCACGAGAGCATGGGTATTATTAGAGCACGAATTTTTTTTACCGTGTTCGTGTTTTTAAACATAGCTGGCGCGTCCCCGTTTACACTACCCCGGAAATACATCCAGCTAGTTATCTCTTGGGTCTATTCCAGTCGAGTGGGGGCGACGGTTCTCGGTGACGTGTTTTCTCTAGAAATTTCTGGAATTTTCGACGAACTCTATGTCAGAGCTTTTGGTTTGCTGGCCGTGGGCCTAATACTGTGTTGCACAAGCGCATTTTAGACGACAGTGAATATCGGACAATGCTAAATCTTAGTAAGGAAACAATATTTTATAGACAAGATTAGACCGACAGATAGAATATAGTAAGGCGCTGTTGATGAAATAACAAAAGCTAAAAAGCAAATTCATCACATGACTGGACGCAGCTCTTAAGCATGGCAGCAAAAAAAAAAAAACGAAATAATGTAACAAACATCCCCCATGCTTTACTATAGCAAAAAGGTTCCAAAAGCAGCGAGAGACTTTATTCCTTATTAAGACGACTTTATTTTTAAGAAGTTCGCGGGCATAATGTGGTTTGTTGAATTCGCATTATTTAGAAGACGTTTTTTTATCAATTCAGTAGATGAAAATATAGGTATCTAATTCCCTAGATAACACTCCCACTAGGACATATGCCCCTCAAGAAACATGTTTGAATAGTGATCAAACCTTATAAGGCCTAAGTAGCTGAATGATTTTATTTTCTGTTTGCTTAATCGTGTTTTTCGTTTTTATTTACATTTTCACATTTTTCTATTGCACTTATTTCCGTCTTATAATCGTCATAAAAAAGCTTTGCAGCATTCAAAAAATAAATAATGTGTCCGAAGCAACGATCGTAAATTACGAAGGCAGTGTATCGACGACTAAAAATAACAAAAGGGAGTGAACAGAGAATAAGTGCTCTGCATTAATTGCAGGACAGCTATTATTTTAAATGTTAAATTTAGATTTACAGAAATTGCGTTATATCAAGTATAGAGGTTCAGACACATGTATCGTTTATTTTTTCATCTTCAGTGGCTTTCTATCGATGCATTAGAATCATCGTAATAGATACCCACCAAACTGCACTTTTGGTCGAACATCCACAGCCCTTTCTTCTGACGTGCTACTGATTAAAAAAATCCTCCTCCTGGCTTTCCCCCCGCCACCAGCACCAACTCAACCTTTAGGATGTCGTGTCAACGTGTCGGCACTAGACTCGTATTTTCCAAACAATGATCACGATGCTGGAAGGATTTCATCAACATAGCATAGTATCGGGAGCGATCGAATTGCCGGGGCAATCATTACCGGTCATTGCAGACCACGCCGCAGAGCGGCCAGTCGTTGTGAAATCGACAAAACATCGAAGTGAAGGATATAGCTAAATTTCAACTAATTTGCCACTTTACAATAGTTACTTAGAGGGTCAAAAGACGACGGACCAGGGTCAGACATAGGAGGGGTTCGGAGTACCAAGTCACGGGCAGCCGCCGTTTGACTGGCTGACAAGCGAAGATGTACCTGGCCATCGTTGTCCTACCAGAGGATCCAAATGGACAGCCTGTTCTACACATTGTAGAAATGGACCCGGCTCTGGATGAGTTCGCTTTGCGTTTGGACGATGGGCTCGTGCTCATCGGTGTAATCGACTCGATTCCGCCAGTTATTGTTGTAGGCCCTGAAAGAGAGGAAGAGGCTGAGTGGGTTATGCAATTGGACGAAGAACGCCATCATATTTTGAGTAACTGGCAATGATCTCAGATTTGAGGGTTCAGAGAATGAAGTACATAAGTGCAAAACGTTTCAAACATAATTTTGGACCGAACTCTCAGCGTCTTATTATAATATAGACTTAACTTTTCCAATATTTCTTATCTGATAATCTAATTAAATCAATCATTAGAAAAAACCACGAAACGATTTGTTCACAAGCGCGATATCTCCCATTTGGGTTACATACATCTGCGTGCGTTGCGTGTAGTTTTAAGAAGATCATCTTTAAACACCGTGCGCATAAATTTAGGCAAAAAGTGCAAGACGTCAGGTTACAAAAATTTCGAATGATAGCAAGAGCAAAAACAATATTTACACATTTTTCATTATCTAGAAGAGTCTTAAAAATGTAAATAAGATTACTCAATCGAATTGTAGAAATTATTCTATAAATTCTAAATCTTACGTTCGCTAATTTCGAATACCTATGCGGGTCAATGGCATTCTTACTTTGGTAATTTCAATATGGATATGAAGGTCCGAACGATACAAGAAAGGGCCGTAGCCGTGATTTTTGAATATGGATTTAAACTGAGGAAAAATACTATCGTGTGTGGGGCGTGTTTGAGAAGAATCGGGAAAAGCCATTGGATATATATTTGTCACGTCATATAGGGAAACGACACAAACTGTGTGGCAAAATTTAGATTGCTTTGATTATGAAAACGTGTCATAGTACAAGCCTTAACTTATGCAAACGAGATTTAAGCTATAGATGGTGTAAAAGTAATTCGTCCTACAATTTCCCACATTCGGATCTCTCAAAAATATGAAAAATTTTAGTTAATAAATCGCAATTATTTCTACATCGATATAGCAAATGAAGCGGTGCTAAAACGCAAACTCGAAGCTGCGTCCAATTAAACGTTAAGGGAATGCTCTACAGGCATTAGATATTCACTTGCCGCAATTATTTAGGGATCGCTAGAGCTTTACTGTCAAGGTACTATGTATAAGCGTATTAAATATCAATTAATAAAGTAAAATATTGATTTGATTTATTGCTATTATTTAGCTGCATACATTTATCTTTTTAGTGTTATGAATATTACACTTTTAACGTCCATACCATAACGAGTACGCTCCCTCAGTCCGCATATAAACCGTGCCTACGATGAGGACCGATGACCGTATCTCCATTAACAGCTACACGAACACCTGACAACTGAAGGCCCCCAGTGGGTCTTTCAAATAGATCACAACCTCTCGAAAACCAGCGAAGAAGGAAGGATTCATCCTCCAAGTTTTTTAAAAGCATTTCTTCCAACTTGCCTTGGCTTTTCTCAGGTGCTTACGTGCTATGTTACCGTAACGCCACAGCCAAAAATATGAAGTCGGGGGGGGGATAAAGTGTCACCACAGATTGCACCCAGGCTGATAGCCTTTCTCGAGCTATGTAAACCAAGTGCTTCTTTTACAAAGGCAATTCTGAAGCACAAACAGGGTAAATGTTCGCGAAATGGCAGAGGATCTGGTCAAGGTATTGTTAGTCTGGTCGAGTCTTTTTCGCTGCACTCGTGATACAGGATAAATTACATCGACAAGTGTATTTTTTGGCTTGGTTTAAAATTTTGTTTGTGTCTACTCCTAGGCAAGGCTAATACTTATCAGTACTTTGGACTAATCATCTAACAGGCTAGAATATGTCACCTAATAAAAAATGTTCGAACTTGCAAAGCTAATTTTCAAACGGGATAAATACTGCCCGTTATGCTACAAAGGAAAAATGTTTCTTACATAAGTTATCTTGAAGTTCAAACTATATTTGGCACAATAAAAATGTCCTACTTTTTGTTTATGCCCGAAAATAGGAATTAACGATTTCGCAAGTCGTATCCGTAAATTGAATAAAACAGAAATCAAATATATAACGGTAAAGGTTTAACCACAATCACATTATCGATAATGGAAATCTATCGCAGAGATTGGTAAGTATAAAATCACCGCCTATTTTGACAAAGGTGCTATTCCTGCATATTGCTGTCTATCGATGTAGAAAATACATAGGTAAATAATTTTCTTCTGAACTATTGAAATGTAGCTTCGTTTCCAACTTACTACTTGTATTATAAATGTATAAGACCTTAGCACCTGCTGTGGCTTATTGAACTAACTCTATAAGCAAAGAACGATGTATCAGTTATATAGCTATGGCGCATAACATTCCAAAATGAACTGTAACCGCCAGTTAGCCCCTAGAAAGTTTTGGGTGGATGTATATCACCGAAAAACATGGCTGAGGTTCGTAGTTCTACATTTGATCTAAGAACTTTGAAGATAGTCAAAAGAGGATTATTTCAGAGCCATAAAACTTTCTAAGCCTTAGAGTTTGCTATCCTTGCAAAATTTGCGCGTTTATTCTTTCTAATAATACTGTTTCTCGAGCAATTAGTTTTTAACCTCTGATAATTTCTATGACCAAAGACATATCTTCGCGCACGACCGAAATTCGAGGTGAGCTATCTGTTTGTTAATTTACCGAGAAGTTCGTTGTCTCCAGTCTCACTTCGTATTTAACCACGTTATCGAAATACTCGCGACTGTATTGCATATGTCCTTAGGACATAAATCTGCTGCCTTCGTGGACACAATAATTACTTTGCATATTTATATGTGCAGTAGAGAGGTCCCTAACCTACTGATTTGCTTTTCTATCGTATAGTACTAGCCGGCTCAGTTCAGTACCATCCATAATTGCCTTGCGCGTCAGAGTATGGTCATTTTACGCCAATGACCTCGAGCAAGTTTCGATTTTACACAATATATCTTAAAGTTCTTCAAAATCTTCTTGCACAACAAAAAGAAAATTAGAAAATCTAGCAAAGTTAATAGAAACAGATCATGCAAACACTTTGCTGTATAAAAAACTAATGCAATTTTTTGTTGCTTTTAAATATAATTTCCCAACATTTTTTTCGATTCACTTCATTTTGTATTTAGATGTTTTTGGTGCACAAACTGAAAAGAAGGTCATTCGAAATGGTAAATCCACTTTGGAATTGGGAGAAAGTTTAATACAGTTTTATTAACCACAATACCTTCCGCTTTTGAATTATATCTAACACTTGCTCAACAGTAAACGACATATCGAAAATCTGATTATTTTAGATAGACTGGTTCAGAGACTTTTTCCTACCACTTAGTAGATATACGTGAGCAGATAGACGTATAACTGGTCTATCAGACACGCATCTGACAGATACACGTCGGACGGTAGATACACAATCAGATTCTCTCTAAGCTCAAAGGGAATCTTTGCAGGTAAGGATTTCATTTTCAATAAGAAAAAGAAACTTCGTTTGCAATAGAAAGAGTTCAGTACATTAAAAATAGGAGCAGCTCTTACCGAGTTTTGCATTTATTATAATCCTTCAAACAAGTGGGCTGATTTCTGATAACATGCAACGCAAGTTATGCAAAAAATTTGTACCTGTGAAGTAAATACTTAGCACCTTAAAAGTAAATATGTAGCTTTCAGTAGAAAAGGGGGTCATTTTATTCGCGCTATGCTTGTACTGCCTTACTCGAACCGTGTGAAAAATCTACGATAAAAACTAACAGCTACGGCTCTATGGCGATACCTTACGAGCAAACGCAGCAGCTAAGACTTGCCAAGAACCAAGACCGCTTTTTTTTTTTTACAGTAGATATCTGTTCGCGTAAACTTGTAAGCATAATAATACATTTATTTAATTAGGACTTAAGGAGAATTTCAATTTATTTCGAAACAAATTAATAGAAACAATGCATCTTTTTTTTTAAATCCAGAAAAAGAGCTTTGCTTCTGTTTAACGAGTAAAATTGCTGTTTAGTGTCAGTTAAATATGACTAATCCTCCTCTGTCTTTTCTTTAGCATTTTCCTATATCCTCAGGTTTTTATTTTCTAATTATCATAGCACAACAAAACATATAGTTTAAATATTTCTTGAGTTACACCACTTTCAGTTGTTGGTGGTAAGTACATATCGATCGCCTACGGTGCCAGTGAAAAAAATCCTTTGTTGTAGGGATCTTCAATCAAGGGGCTTTGAGATTGTAAATTGTAGTTTTAATGAATTGTGTGACTGATGACTTTTGAGATGATGAGAATGAAATTTTTTTCTCATCGACGAACTCTATCTAAACCAAATACTACTATACGTTGCGAAGATGCCGTTTGTTTAATCAATCTATGTCTGTTAAAGCTGACGTAATATTATGCGCTTCTTGAATGAATATCCGACAATCTGTCATGGACGATATGAGCAAGAAGCGCTACGGAAAAACGGATAATGTTCTGGTTTGGCATGACGTAACATTGTGTACTGAAGTAATACAGGGGGTGCACATAAATAGATAATTAATAAATCTACTAACCGAAATTGGGATCGCCACGGGAATGATTCGACCGTATAGAGAAAGCTTCTGGACCTCATAGATGATAAGAAATATGTCCGTCAGCCCTAACCATAACTGAAGCGATGAAACCACCATTATAGAAATGCTATCTTTATTCATTGTTATTTTTCAAATGTTTTGGTTATCGAGAGCTATTCCTAATTGTCGATAATAAGATTTCAACAACTATTTGTCAAATGTACACACTATATACGGCCTTAGTCACAGTTACAATACCCTGACCGCAAATACGTACAGCATAAACTAATCCCTTGAACGTTTGTGTAAAGAATTGAAGCTAAGAACACCGCTTTGGATTTTTTTTTGTTCCATAACTGAGATTTGATCGCTAAAACGCGCCGTTGCATTTTCTGAGATTTTTAATTTATAACCGTTACGGTAATAGAGGTAAATTTTTGGCATGATTTTGTTACAGTAATAACGCATATGCGGCTGAAGTCCACGTTACTCAATATTGACTGCAGTAATTCGTTAGACCTGGCCCTTAGATAGAACTAAGGGTCCAGCGTTAATCACAATTCCCGATGCTCAGAATTTGCTCATTAAAGGTGTTGGAAGGTAAAGCATACCTATAACTACTTGAATACATGGTTTTGGTTAAAAATAGCTTCTTAGACAACTGATTTTACACTGAAACGCACCTAGTTCAATCTTTTTTTTTATTCAAGTGTACGGCAAAACGTCATTATCCGCTTCGAGGCGTGCGAGACACGTTTGATGCGCTTCCGCAAATAAAAGCGTGCACATGTTTAGCCAACATCTTTAATTGAGGATAAAATGCCTTATCATGATCGAGAACTATGTGAAAACGCCATAGTATCGATTATTTATTCCAGTTCCCAACAGGGAAGCCATCTGGGCGCAGCGGCCAATCAAAAGCATTAATATAAAATATCGTCTGATCTGGAATCTTCAAAAATAGCTCCTCTTGATCTCTAACAGAAACCCAATCTGCTTTCCTTTATTGCCGTTGCCATAAAATATATCTGCTACTGTGTTATTGCACTTTCGATTACACTGGGATTCTATAGTATATTGTATTGAAACATAACTTACCCAAAGCTTAAACTGTTGCCCAATACTGTTGACCGTTGTCCCGTAAAAGCCATCATAAAGTAGGCTACTTTAAACAATGTTACGCCATTTATGAATACGTAATAAAGTATATGTCTAATAAGACGTTCATCTTAGTTTTTCAATAAGAAAAATGCCATTGGGACAGGTAAGAATTAACTATTTTACAATTAAAGAGTGGCTTCAATTCTATAGTCGGCGGAGACGAGCATAGTAATCTAAATTAGCAATAAACCAACCAGCTTTTCTCGTATTTGCCTCATTATTCGTTACTTTATCAAGGCTGCATCTTCGCGTAAGAGCTATAGTAGACAATAAAAAATGATCGTTAACCGACGCAAGACATGTCATAACGTAGCACTCTGCAGATGATGAGAGAACTCAGCGGTGAATGTATTAGATGATGTGCAAAATTTCAATAGGGTACTTACGTCCTAATTGGTCCAAGTGGATAAAACAAAATTGAATCTATAAATACTTAGTAAAAAGAATAAAATTGTAACACCTTCAAATTTACAGAGTAGATCTCAATGGAAGCTTTCTAATCCGTATTTCATCGTTGATGATACGTTGATATGCATGAGATAGGCAAGTATCCGAAATTAATTAATCGTTTGGACTTTTTATACTCGCTTATGAATCCGTCTGACGCTTGCGATTAATACGCTCCTTCTCGTATTTATTTGTACCGGCGAATTTTCCGATAGCTAATGGCAAACCTTGTAGTACAAAGCGTACTGTGAACTTCTATTTCTCGTCGCTTAAATACGAAAAAAAAAAACAAAAGACAAAACGACTATGAAGGCAGAGTAGCGTGCGATGACTCTGTCACGAGCAAGCAACTAGAGGACGATAATCAACAGGTACATCATAGGTAAGTCACGAAGCTAGTTCTAAGGACGTCAATCAATCGTCATGGGTTGAAGATGCCGGAGCCATGGCCTATGACTAAATGATTTGTTAATCGAAGGCCTTCATACACGAAGGTCAATCAGAACAAATAGACACTGTGATACGATCTTGTCTAATCGTTTGTTCATTCGCGTTGTTACTATTCAATGTCAACCGCTTGACTGAAATGATTTCTGCTATTTGTCGGTTTCATAGATGTGATTTCTTTACTCTGGTCCTTTTTAGAATCGTACGTATTATATGTTTTGTCGGCCGTTCTCATTCAAAATAATATCTGGTGCTTTAGTTAGCGGATAAGTGCAGCAGCATCATTTCCAACCGTTTCTGGTGAGCTGACGTTGCGTCTGTCGGCGCTTGGCGTCCTCTTTTATTTACTGAATCCACATACGACAAATAAACCAGACGACGAATGTTGGCGCTAACTTCTGATTATGCGCACATACATTTAAAACGTTATCGAAAGTGATAATGCATTCTCCAATAGTTTCACGGCAAGAATTATGCTTTTATGCAAGAAATGGCATCATAAGGGTAAGGGTAAAGGCGATGCGTCACCATGTTGCGACTGATCAAGAAAGACTGGAAAAGAAGGAGCGAGGGAGAGTTGTTCAAAAAAGTTGATCGACCGTCCTGCAGACGCACAGTTTAGAGCTGAAGTAGCGTGATCACTCTGTGTTTCTTGTTCACTGTATCTATATCTACGAGCTACGGATGAGACGAATGAGAAAAAACAACGGAGAGATGGGTGACGCAATGATGGCGTCACGTTGTTGTGGTGCCTTAGTCCCCAGCGTAGGGTATTTCTCAAAGTGAAAATTAAATGTTCGGGGTTTTACGCTACCACCGTTTTTTACTCCATAAATCGGTCGCAGTACGAAATAAAACGCTTCGATTCGCACCTGGATCGTCACGTGTGCTTCAGTTTTTTCAAACAACGGGCTATGTTATCGCGAGTGTATTCTCTAAGGCAATTGAGACTATAGCAACCTGCTTAAATCAGATAACTGGCAAAGAAGACAAACCGTAGGAATTGTCCTGACGTTTAGTCGCATTTTCAGATTTTTTTTGTTTACCAGAAAAAACACTACTTGGATGTCTGGATTCGCAATGCTTGTGGGCTTATTGCCAATTGACGCTAGCACCTTAGAACTACCAATAGGAACTACCAAGAATAGCCACATTAAGCCGGGCGTTAATAGAGCCCCCCGGTTCGACACTTGCAAAAAAAATTCAACGAGCTTGTAGCGCGGGATTACAGATAAACAGTCGTTTGAAAAATGAAAACTTCTCATTAATCTAACTGTAGCCAGTGACATTAAAAATACCGATAACTCACTCGACCGACAAGAAACTTATTTTTGGCTGTAAATATACAGTACATATTGTTCGTGTAAACGAAGGTACATGCATCACCAAATGCAAAAGCTTTGGCTATGAATATCCATTGACGCCAGATCAAGGACGCTTTGAATTTGGACTACTGGGTTTAAGTGGCATTCGTAAAATGACAGATGTAAATTTTGTCAACCCCGTAATTCTTCTTAATTAGCTAGTGCTAGTTCAAACTTAGTTATCGGTGTATCCTATAATGCATTTGTCATCAAATAAAAAAAATAGAATGACGTTCATCTACGTAAGATTATTATGTTCTAAATAGGTTACCTTTAATTAGAAATTATAGGCCCCTAAAGTTAATCCAATATTCGTCTTAAAAAGGTGTAGAAAACGACAACGCAGCAGTTTATCAAAAGAACGCCAAAAGCTATTTTTTTTTTATTTATGTAAGGCTAATTGACCACTCTCTTTTACATAGTTTGACTCAACAAGCGACACCAACATTAAAACAAAGAAAAAAAAATGTATCCCATTTTATTACGAAGCTAATAAATACAGCAAAAACGGTAGGAAAAGTAAGCAGCTTCAACGGGGAGCTCTATGATTTTACGTTTAATGTGATAATTGCCAAAAAATTTTTTGCTAGATGCCTTCTAATGTTTTTTTATGCAATTAAATTTAAGCAATGTCAAAATCGATCGTGGGTAGGTAACTACAAACAATCACTATAAAATAACAATATGGTTTTTGATAATTGCTGTGCACAATGCACACCTATCCTTTCTCTCTGCTTATTATACGGATTATCCTGCATGCGCATGTGCATGCGCATGCGCATGCACTACTAAGTCGGCGTCACTTACATACAATGCATATAGTTGTTTAGTGCGTGATATAAAAGTGTGAAGGTAACATTTGCCAATTATATATTAGTAGTATATCTACTTTTAGTCCAACAGAAACTTAAACAGTATATATTTTAAGCTGTTTTATATAATGGAAGAGAAATGCTCAATCTTTTAGAGATTAAGGAAGTAGGTGCATTGGGATTTTATACTTGGACACTAATGTAGAGCTTTCAACTCCTGTGAGATTTTTGGGCAGTAGAAATGTTTAAACGTAGTTACACTGTAAATTTGTGGGAAGTTCAGCACCGCAGATACGCGAACATAATATCTATGTACAGGGCTTGTTAGCTCCGTGAGTTTGACGCGTCCAGTAGGTGAGTCCGTCCGATCGGTTTCGTCTGACATATCCCGGACGGACGCAGCCATTTCGCTGACGAAAGATGTCGGCTGCTATTTACACGACCCCTTCTTAATACGATAGAAGTCGTGGAACCCAAAGTGATTTCTAAAGTAAGGGAACTACTTTGAAACTGCATGTGTCACAACTGACGAGGCGTCATACAACTAACATATATATTAACAATTTGTGTCCACTTTTCCTTTTGGCTAAATACAAGTACCATATGAAGAGTTTTCTTTCATGCAAGTAGTGGTTTTTTTATTCGTAAAATATCTTCTCAGTACTAGTTCGGGCTCAAACAAGCTCAACTGCAACAGATAGCCACAAAAATAGCCTCTGAGACGAGTAAGCTGTCAGCGTTCATATGGTTAAACTTTGTTTTGTACATTTCATACAGAATTGTGTTTTCGCAAAAAGCCGATAAAGCGATCTTCGATTATTGATGCGAAAACATTTGATGCCGTTAAATTATTAGACTAAGTTATCCCATGGTATTCTGATGAGTTAGGCATTACTCCGGTTTTTCCAAGCCTCGCGAGCAATTGTCTATCGTATACTATATGATGCAATTTGGGTTTTCCTTAAAACAAGTAATTATGCACCTTAATAATTCTACTTGTTCTCATCATAAGCGTTCTCGAAAGGCTAATTTTTCAGTGACGACCTGTTCTAACGCAAAGCGTATGAGATAAGACTGACAGAAAAGTCAGTGATATCTATGACCGATTTGCTGAAAGATGGTGAGCTATTTCAAAAATCAGGCGAACTGTGTAGTAGGTCAATCCTCAATTATGAATCAACTGACTGATCTCAGTTTTGTTATTGGTGGTCAAAAAAACCGTGTATGCCTAGGTTGGATCTTTAATTAATTGAGAATTAACGGTTATTAGTTTATTATATAGGATCTATTATTTTTTGTTGAATGTACGCGATAAGTAGGAAGACATTTGGTTTGCTGATATTCGAACGTCCGTTGTAGCTTACGTTTAAGTTATTTACGAACAAGTAATTTTTTTTAGACTATTTCCACCACGAGTCTTATCGTCATACTGGTGGAGTGTCCGCTAACATAGGACCCGGTTCTTTCTCGTCGCTGAAACGAGAATTCGCTTGTCTGCGCTGGCATTTGCCCGTTTTATAACATCTTGACCCTGCGCTTCGATCGAATGAAACATCGATGCTTGACGTTCCATTCGATCATTGATCGTCACTTTTCTGTTCTTAATGGTGTTTGAGCACAGAGAAACTGATCTAGGTTCCACTTCCCGAACGGCGATCCTATCATAATTATGCAACGATATCCTTCCCAGGGAAATGCATATGCGTCATGCTATTTTATCGCGGCGTTTAGGCGTCGAACAGCATCGACAGGAATATCACAGGCTGTCGAAGCGTGAACTTAACATTTAATACCTTATCTGATAATGAAACTTTGCTATCTCGTTTGGTATTACCTAAAAGCCAATTGAGCTAGCAAGCTATTGGGACGAGCTTCAGCTGGCGGAAGCAATCAAATAGTTTGGCAAGATTCTTTGTTTAGCTATCTACATAACAAGAACTTAAAATAGTGACAGTCAACATGCGCTTGGTAATGACTAAAGATAAGTGTTATCGGGTAGTCTCATTTTGATCGGTCCGCGAACCTACAGTATCACTTTCAAACCTCTAAGTCAGCACATTCTAAAAATGACGACTTGTATGCGAAATTTAAAGATGATTAGTTTAGGAGGAAAATGGGGGGAAGGATGTTGATCGTAACATAGTAGGTTTTGCTTTCTTTTTATAAGAACAAAAATAAATAATTTTGTCATTGAAATGCTAGCCGACCAACGTGAGTTACTGTGATCGTAGTTGGTTCTGTTACAGTGGTCTTCATCGATAAGAAAAGTCCAAAATCTTTAAAAGCATATGACGGCCTTTTTTCATGCGCAGTTAGCTAACGTCGCTACGTCAATGTAATTAAAAATATAGCCTACCCAACACAAAAATGACCTGTGAAATTCTACGAAAGCTGTAAACTATTGTGCTGAAAAGATGGCTCCGATAGCGCTCTACAATGGTAGCTTGTTTCGACCTTTTATCTATCGAATTTGTATTAAATAGTTCATCACATCGAATCTGAATAACTGTTCACATGGATATTTGTAGGTGTTCGACTTTAATACGAAGCTTTTTCGCTAGCATCTTCTGAAGACTTAGGGAAGTAGGAGAGTAATTCCAAACGTAGTAGTTTACTTACTACTACCATCCTTTCTTAACTGACTTGAAGTAAGCATTAGAGATGTGTTTTTTTTTCTGGAAGTGTTTATTATTTGCATTTTGAAACACGCTCGACATTGTCTATAGCATATTATATGGTGCCATTTATTTCTTGTGAAGCTGTAATGTTTTCTGATGTACCTATTCGAATGAACGTTGGTTCCGTTACGACGCGAGATGCTCTATAGTCCTAATTTTTATGCCTGTTATTGGAATTGGAAACCCATATAGGTATAATAAGCAAATAGCACGAAGCTAAGATTGGAATGAATATACTTATCTTGAATGAAGCTACCAAAAAAAGACACAAAACCTTTGTTCATTTTGTTAAACTATGCGCCATTCAGCCTAACTCAAATATGATAAACAACTATATTGATAATATCTGCTACGAAAGGCGTCTAAATATTGCTTTAGGAAATTAGAGCCAAATCGAAAATAGGTTCCGGATCACTTTTAGCCGACATGAGCTTGATCTAATGCAGTCGACCAAATTTTGGTGAAATTCTAGGTATTCCAACATTGTCTCTGGAATAAAATGGCAGATGATCACTTGGGTTCCTGAATTTCAGATGCGAAGCTTGATTAACATCATAATAATAGAAAAATGTCTGTGCTTTCGGCAGAAGTTGAAAGAATCTCCCTTTTATAGTCTGCTGCAACTTTCTCTAGTTGAACCAACGACTCGGCGTAAGCTGTCAGGAACATCCAAAAACAAACTATGTGTCATTATTATAATTACTGTGATAAGTAGTGGATTTTTGACACCTTTAGCATATACTGAGAAAAGTTACATGTAGCAACGAAATGAAAAGAATTTGAATAAGTTAACATATTGTCTTTTAGTCGGTCAAGTTCTAACTTCCGCATTTACCTTCCCAACAGCCACGCATATGGTAGCTGTAATTATTTCTACCAATTTATGTACTGCACCGGTTAATCTACAGTTTATTTTCCTATTGGCAGAGAAAGAACTACTCCGCGGTCCAGCTAGCTCTCTTTGCGTTTAGTTTACACTGCGTACGCTTATTACGAGCAGGCCAACTGCGTGCATCAACCATGACGTTTAAGATATAGGATGCTTATGGCAGTTTGATGAGGCGACAGTACGACGTCGAAAAAAGCAAAGAAAGCGCGACTATATTTTTCATTCGTAGAAAATCGCGTTTTCCCTCTAAAACATTTCAAAGTGCGATTCTAAGATATTCAGTAATTTCGAAAGAGCTGTTTAGCAGACAGCTGACAGTTGATATTCTCTTTTCATTTGACGTATTTTTTTATGCCAGGGCTAATTTTGGTAACGAAAAGTTTAACTGAACTTCAGAGTCATTGCGCTACCGAAACCGTTAGAGTCGTTGTAACGTAATACGTCTAATATATTCGAAACTTACATGTTCGAAAAATAAGGCAGTTCCTTTGAAATGTAACTATGAAATTCTATGCTGAATTTTTGAAGAAACAATGATTTGTTCATTTTTGAAAGCCAGCCTATCACGGAAAATACTAAATTTTAGTGATATACAATAAAACAAAGCCCACAAAAGCTAGGAAGAATGTTACGATCTCATGTACGCTTTGTAAAAAGCAATTTCTTCAATTCTTCTCAAGACGTTTTCATCTTCCTTGAGCTAGTTTTATTATTAATGCTTTAATGTACTAAAAAACTTTAAGCTGGATGACTGCTTGTCGAAATCCATTCGTATCTAAACACTTCCAAAGCTTTCCATGCTTTCGCTAAGCGTCACATCCGTTGCGATCTGCGGTTTTGACAAACACACGTTGGGCAAGTCCAAAGTAAGATCCATCATCTTTTTTCTACATTTTTAGGTCCTCGATCAGCTCCACAGCTAACGGTAATTTACTTTTACTTAATGTATCTATTTGCCCTTTTACGACACATTGGTTACCTTACAATAAGAAGAATTAGCTCTTTTTGCTGCATTGACGTTTATGTTAAGCTACGTAATAATCCCTGTCGAGATTCGTTGTTGGGTGTTCTTTTGCTCGTTATTCCACAGTTTTAAGTTTTTCTGATCGAGAGAATAAATCATCATAAGCTTACGGATATGCTTATCCATATGAAAGAGTATTTCCGTTCAACAGGAAAACGAGACAGCGCCGACATTGCTATTCACCAACACCACGACCGCCATCCTCGTTGGCGGCCGCAGGAACAATAACAGCGCTACCATTACCAAATAACACATCCAGTCATAGCCATGACGGCAACAAGTCTTCATCTACATTATGTAGACGCGGCACCGGTGTCGCAGGCTGTATCCTGCTATTTTGCCGGTTTTTTTACTCACTCTTTCCACATCTTTATCTCGGCGCCGTCGTCGCCTCCGCGACTGGCAGTAGTAATAGTTGTAGCAGCGGCTGGATAGACAACGGCCTCGCGTAGAAGTCGCATGTGCCTGTCTGTCAGACAGTCGGTCCTTCTCTCTCCGTCTCAATTGTGTGCGTCTATCTGTGCTCTATTTGGTGTATGTTCGTGGATCAGTTAGTCCGTCTGTTCCTTTGGCGGTCTGGTGCTCTAACTTCGTATTACACAGCATGCGGAACTTCTTGTTTATCTAATCATTTACTGAAGTTAGTGGTGCTACCAGGCTACTTTAAGGACCATTGTGGGTCTTGCTATTGTTGTCATCAGCAACTTTGTATTGCGGTGACCACTACCTTCTTTGCCTGCCCCGCTCGTCATTCATAGGATCGACATAAACATGAGCTGACAGAGAGTCACACAGAAAATCTTGATACTATGGAAAGTGGGAATTGCGCGGGGTTTTCCATTCGATCTTCTCGGATAACTATCTGTCTGGGGCTAGTAGAATGCCAATTAGAAAAGTGCCTTTGATAAGCCAAGTAAGCTTTTTTTCTCTTTCTTGTGCTAAAGGAAAGTTTCATTGAAGACCGGCTGTCGGCAGTCCCACTGTTGACCAGCACAGGGTGTCACACAGTGCGTACGAAACCCCGAATTCACAGTCGTCATTGGTTATAGCTGTTGGCTTACAAAATCACCCACGTTGGGATCCGGCAATTTAGATCTTATTTCAGGACCAGTGAGATCACCTTCAATTCGCTTGCTAAACAACTAACATCTGAATTCGCGAGATATTATTGTTTGTTGAGATTTTGTTGGTGAGAACGGTCCAGTGTCCTATGGAATCGTTTTTGTTCGGACACGTTGATTGTGTTGCGGCGCTTCCTGCTATAGACTGATGCGCCAAGTCGGTAAACGCCGATTGTACATGGGGGCTCCCAAATCACGTGTTTCGCAAAACTCGTACGACTTCGAACGAACTTAGTTAACAAATACACTGATACCCAAAGCGGTTTTTGCTGTACCACCGCAAGAGAGCCCAAACGGACAACAGTGACAAAAGTTCTGAGCCTGTTATATTGTGTCGGTCGGTGAAGTACTATAAAAAAAAAAACGAAGAAGATTCATTAGTCATCAGTGCTTAAACTACACTGGACACGCGACCCCATTTACCTTTAAAGTTCTACAGAATCTTCTGTACGGGGTACAACGACTGTTATGTATTCATCGGCTTTCGCCGTAGCCCTACTGGGCACAACCTATTTAGTCGGAGCGGCATTCGAAAACAGCGGTAAAGATACCCTTATGTTTGACCCATATGAGAGGTATTCATGCCTGTACTTATGACTATATGGTAACGAATGTAATAGGTTAAAAAAAAATTATATATACACATACAATGAGCTTCAACCAGTAATCAGCTGTATACGAGAAAATCTAGTAAAATAGTATTCCTCCATGTATGGAAAGTGCCAGTTAAACGGTGGCAAGAAGCAACTTAATATGTCAACCAATACAGAACTATTTTTGAATTCCGTTCGTTGCAATTGAGCTCTTAAGTGGTAATAACTGCTCTAGTTTTACTTTTAAAGATTTACTGATAGCGACTAAATTCACCGAGTATCATCAATTGGTCCGTCATAAAGTTATCGTGGTCTGAACGTGCTATGCCATATTGATCAGCTTTTAATAACAAAAATATTAGAATTCTAAATTGTCTCTGTTACGTAGCTCAAAAATATTATTCTGTCTTCGCTGTACAGACTTAACGCCACTGTCTGTTTGATTAAATGTATCTGTACATGATGTGCCTACTAAATAAAATCGCAGCTTTTTTGAATGCCCGGTGTATCGCAACTGACGGAATGCCCTGTTATTCATTGTCACTCACTTATTCGCTTATATGTTCTTCTCAAAACGT
>NW_019211456.1:57269577-57376409 GCF_002443255.2 Varroa destructor | reverse complement strand
TATATATGTATTTTTTTTTCGCAAAAACAAATTGAAATTAAATCTGCTGGTCCATACCCTTCCCAGCATACATTGGACCAAAAGCCGAACGCTACAAGAGTTGCTTATGTTATGGATATTAGAAACGCGCATTTTGATTAGAACAAACAATATACTACAATGTGTTAATTTCTGTTTTCAATGTTTCTTAGACTTTAGGAATATTTATCTCGGGCTCATAATAGCTCTGTGAAGCGAAAGGACGATCGCTGACGCCCATCTTCCGAAGTGACAATTTCGTAAACAACGTTACTTAGTATGTAAAACCGTCCGCGTCAGTGCATAGTCTCGGATATGGGGAAAAACAAATAGCTTATACTATTGTGTATGTCATTGTGACTATTGTAACAGTACTTCTGCTAAAGTCGCGCGAGGGTTTCAAAGGACCTTTTGATCTGCACCACCTGCCTTTCATGTATTACACTAACAACGCGCTGAGCTACGCGGAGTGTCTATTCGAGGCTGCTTCATTTCTGTGGCCTTGTGCTATGGAAGCTATGAAAAAATCCTATTACTGGAACTAAGACAGCAACATAAGTGGAAGATAGAACTGTATATATATATATATATATATACAAAACGGTCCGCTCAATACCTACGTTTTCTTTGCTCAAATGTGACTGTCGCCTCATATTAAAGTTCTAACGAAGCCCCCCGCTCCTTGCGTAAACTTGTTTGGTGCAAACAAGGTATTTCGTCATGCTTTTATAAGGAAGGTCACTGTCGACGGCATAAGACACAATTGTATGCTGATTCCACTGATTTTTATGGTGCACGCTCCCCCAAATATCAGACTGCCATTGATATTGTTGTTTCCATTTGTGCGTCCTTGTTATAGTCTGCATTCACCTTTAAGTAAATGTCCTTCCACTCCAGGCTCTTGAAAATGTCAGGATTTAGGTGCTGCATTGCGCACGTTGACTAATTTGACGTCGCAAATATTTCCATTAATGGTCTTTCAGATTTTCGTATTTGTCGATATAGCCTAAAAGAGCTAAGATTTTTCCTGCAAAATCTGCTTATACCAATTAGCACGTCTAGAAGTAGGGCCATAGATGCTAGTTTGATTTGATACTTTCTTTTAGGATGCGCGATTTTCTGTGCGATTAATATTCAATAGGAACAAGCTCAATTAGCGCGACGGCCTAGGCGGCCAGTTTTAGCATTTGCTTTAAATATTAAAAACCAGAAATGCAGTCAATCCCATTTTATATTCACTAACTAGTGCTAATTATCAATACGCTTTGTCAAGATGATTAAATAAACATTTAACGAGCAACTACTTTCAAGCTTACAAAATACAATAATTTTTTGAAAAATGTTTATGTCCTGTTTTGATTGATAGGAGATGCTGCTAACAAGCCCTTGATTATTGTCAACTAGATTAAATTATTTTAATTATTACTATTGTTATTATGATTTGATATCTAGACTGACTATTTCGTTCGTTACATCGTCGTCATTAGAAAAGAATAAAAAAAAAATCAGCATTAGAGTTCGCAACTTTTTTTTTTCTAAAAAAAAAAACAGCCTTCATTAGTGCTGCCTATGCACAACGTAATTAAGAGTTTAATTTGTAGCTCGTTCGCACAGAACATTGACTATTGTTAAGTTTACTTGTGCTCAAGTATTATTATTATTGTTATTATTGTCAATGATTACAGATGATTAGGTTCAAATTTTATAGGAAAAAAAATTGCAATATCTAGTTTGGTAAACATAAGATAGAATAAGCTAATAATATTTTCATTAAGACTGCTTTCTGTCATAGCAACGTGTGAGGTCAATACCGTAAACCCAGATCTTAGTCGACAAAGGAAATTCCGTTAACCGTGTGCGCTACCATTCGCTGTGGGTCCTAAGAATAAAAGCGCAATCAGTACATTTCAGCTTCGTATAACTTACTTTGTAAAATTACTTTGTATAGCTAAAGAAGTAACATATTGTAAGTGTCCTACGGAGTTGTAGGCCAAATAACGGAGTGGCTTTTTTGACCACTTTTATTTACTGATTTAAAATCAAATCTGCATACTTACGAATAACTTGTATTATATAAGAGTGTAGTTTTTGTGGTTGCTATGATTCGCCTTTTAGCATTCAGGAATGTCTGCGTGTGAATTACGTGTATACGTGTATGGTGTCACAAAGATGTTGCCACGTCGTTAAATTTGTCGAAATGTGCTTATGGTCAATTTCAGAATTTGAAGCGGTACCTGCAGGTACAAGCACACCCGGAAATGAAGTGCAATCAACCGCAAAGGCCATCCTGGCAACTGGCGTGATTGTCCCATCGAACGGAGGCAGCAGCGGGGGCGATAACTTAACGGTTCAGGCTCTAGAGGAGATTGAGGGTCGCGTGCGGGTTCCCGTTGGTACGAGCCGCTCGCAGGGTTGTCGCTCGTTCCAGGGAGGGGTGGGCCAGTGCGTTGCTTACTCCGAATGCGATGTAGCGTTCGAAAATGAGTTTTTTGCGCGAAGCAGCCTTTGCGGATTTTCCAACCGACGACCACTAGTCTGCTGTCCTCATAAAACATATGGTTATGGGCCATCTAGTTTCCAGACTCCGTTCTTTCCAAATCTCCCCGAGACCTTTTTTCAGCAAAATCCGTTTGCAAATTCTTTCTTTTACACACCAACGCCAGCGTCATTTTATCCGCAACAGCAGCAACCGCCACAGCCGGTTCTTGGCTATCACCAACCATCGTATAACCCTGGCTACCACCCTGGCTTCAACTCCGGCGGCTTCAGCTTACACCCACCTTATGGTAATGGTTTCTCGTTCAGACCTGCTACATACCGACAGCCACCGGGGCAAACCTCATCCTTACAGTTCTACCACAATCATCCACAACCTCCAAATTACTACCACAGTACGTACAACCACAACAACGAAAACAGCCAGGTGCCCCGTCCAGCCCCCTACAACAACAACCAACGTCCCCAGTATTTAGGTGGAGGTAGTAGTGGCATATTTGACGGAGGTAACGCTGGAAATCCTGCAGGAGGTTATGGAAATACACGCAACGTCAATAACCAGAATCCGTCCTCATTCCACGCTGGTTATGCAGGTTACCAGTCCTCGCAGTTTGCTCGACCACAACAGTCCAATTATCAACAGCCGACATATCTGGGTCGACTTCCATCTGTAAGCCAGCCGCGACCGTCCTCGAACCAGTTCGGTTTACCATTGCCGTACAACCCATCGACAGCTAGCGAAGCCCCACTGCTTCAGCCCAACTCAACACTGAATTCGCCATGTGAGTATTAGGGAACTCTAGATAGCTTAGGTTAACGTGGCTCCCTAAATGGAGCGACTGCTCCCTTAATTATCAGGAAGCATTTTTCTCTACTATAGCATAGATTTTAATTTCAAGTGCTAGAAGTGAAGTGATACAGGGTAACAAAGCGTTTGAAGCTAATGTTTCTATAGTATTTCACGCATGCTGCTGTTAGGCAAATTAAGGTGCTTTATTTGGTGCAACTGCAGGCAATATCGACTCCTACGCCTAGCTTTATGCTATATTTTCTGAGGTTACTATGTGAGTTCTGCTGTGCGACTGTTGGCTTGGCGTAGTGCTTTATTCCTAGTCGCTCATCGAGATCATTTGTTTTTTACGCCCTTCACGATTGATATTAGAACCATTGGCCATTACTTCAAGTGGTTGACTACCAGCACGAAACGGGCTGTGTGTACGCCCAGAGTCGAACTTATTTAGATTACCATGTTTAGCTAATAAACATTGGATTTAGATAAGTTCGACCTGTAAAATGGATCCCTTTGCTATGTGTGGCTGACTTTATTCTCATTTTTGAGGCTTATGCCGTGATGAGAAACGCCATTTGCGGCGCGACTGCGTCGCTTGAGTCTTTCTTTAGATTTGGTACGGTAGCTAACTAGTTGCTTATTTGCTAATGCTAGGTTAATACTAATCCTGAGGCACCAGACTGGAAAATGTCTTCTACTACTAAGTATTCTCAGGTATATAAAAGCCGACATATTCCGATGTGATATGTATATTAGTTTCTAAGTTACTGTTATGTTTCATAGTAATATTTAGGTATTTCGTCTGCTAGATTAGCAAGAGGCACTGTTCTTTTGTTCTTCAAACTTAGATGATAAGTTTTTCGTGTCGATTGTTCAGGTCTTTTACGAAATTTTTCATTTTGCTCCTCCGTGAGTGAAAATCTCACACGTTCGTAAACAGGCTTAATTTTCCACGTATATAACTGCCCTGATGTGAAAAGTTTTAACAATATTTAGCTGGACTACGAACTGATGCATGGCGGAGTCGTGACTATTATTATTGTCATCTTGCATCGTGTATAAACCGTGGTCTGTATTGACGTGACATTTTACGTGCAATATATACGGGTTAAAAACACCTGGGTTGATTCGACGTTCGCTACTGTTCCACGGAACGGCTTAGAAGGCCGACGTCTTTGCCTGCTCGTTAGGTAGATGGATGCAGAGGAATCATCACGAGAAAACGACAGAAATGATAGAGTACTATGAGATCTTCTTAGTTTTGCTCCGTCATATTTCTCAATTGCCTATACAAAACGATATCGTGTACTGTAACTTGGGATCCTGGCACACCAGGCTAACATCGCTTGTTCTATAATTATACTTTTTTTAGAGAAAATTTTTACTTTTACTTTAGACAGAATTTGTTAGTTACCTACCCTTGCGTGTTTCTTCTAGCTTTGATTTAATTAGCATTGCTACAAGGAAAACCGTTGTATGTATGCATGTGTGTATATATATATATATTTATATATATACATATACACTTAAGTATTTTGAAGTATACGAATGCAAAGATTGTTTCGGTTCGTATTCGTCCTTTCCAATGAGTATTAAAAGAACTACGGTTCCAGGTTTCGGCCCCCCCACGGTTCCTCAAAAGAATGCCACATGAAGCAGGCTGTCTGCTTAGGTTTCTTGATATATGCATGTTTTACGCTAATTAAATTACCACTGATTACATACCTATATATACATAGGTGCCATATAATTCCTGCTGACCCAGCGTAATTTATACGCACGTAAATTAAGCCCGGCCCAAGTAAAATCTACAATGTTTACGTGTCGTTCTTAATTCACTTACTAGAACGCACCAAATGTTTCGAGCAATACGTACGATACTGCCCGAGTTAATAGCTTTGTAGTAGGCTCGCGGCAAAAACGAAGTGTTTAGTAGGCAAGCATGCTAACATTGCATCACAACGAAGACGCCTACAGTGCCGTAGAAGGACATTACGGATAGACTTGTCTAATTCTTGTGTGCTACAGTCATGTGCGTAAGATAATAGTAACACGTAGGAATGGGCTCTATGCTGGCAATAGAAAACTCATACATCCGAACCGCCACAGCTGCAAAAGGACCGGAAAGTTACGGGTCAATTGCAATGCCCTGGGGACGTTTGGGAATTTCTCGAAGCTTACTAAGTTCCTAAGGAATGAATATATAGCTTAGTTACGTTTGAGGTGGCGTACTTGTCTTGATTCTTACTGTAATTTATTATTTTGTTACTTGTAACTAGTCTCGGTCCCCCTGTAGTCATTGGGCGTCTAATGCGATCATTGGTACCCTTAAATGTAGTAGTGTAATAAAAAGTTTATTCCCTGATACCAGATGCAACGACAGATTATGTCGTTTTGTACCCGTACTCCGAACGGTAGACGGTGGGAATTTACAAAAATATGTACGTTGGAAAGACATTTGTTATTTTCCTTTACCACACTTCTATTTCACAACAAATTTGCGCGGACAATTAATTCACTGGTTTAGTTTCTGACCGGACTGCCAACTACGATCCAAAGTCCGAAACGAATTTTTCGCTGTGAGCTGAGTACATATACGACCGTGAATATTCGATGTCTGTCTGCTTGTCATTCGTTTATATGAAGTTCTGTGTTGACAAAAAAAATAAAACAGGAGATTAAACTCGTTCTGCTCTATACTAAGAGATCTACTTTATGCAGTAGCGGTCATAAGCATTGTCCATGTGCTATGTAGAAATGTCCTGAACGAAACACTCGCACCATTGTTGAAGGATCAAGCTTGCTTTGTTTTTCAATATGTTAATGTAATAATGCTCGAGACAATTAAAATTTAAAGGGAAGGATTAAACAGATCGACGAAAGGTGTAATGTAATAATTGCAGTAGCTTTCCAGGTTCATGCGTGATTAATGAAGTAATCAGCCTGTCAACAACAGCGTTTAGGTAGATAATTTCCTTTGTTATTAAAAATAGGTTGGCTAGTCTATACTGCTTTACTTCCGCCAGGTTATTATAGCCATCATCAAAAGCACCGCCCGTAAATCGTTCTGATAGATCGTATTGAGCGTTCCTTCATAGCAAAAGGCAATGGAGCAACTTTAAACGGCGATATACTGAGGTTTGTTGCAGAAAAACATCTGGAGTCTAAATGACAGAAAACAGTAACTGTTCGTGATTTACGGAAAGCGCAGTAAAAGAAACGAAATAACGAAAGCTCTACTAAACGAATGAGAATAAATAATAATAATAATTTAATTAAGAAAACTAAATTATAAAAAATTGTCATTGATAGTTTTCAAGAACACGTGCACAAAAGCATTTAATGCACAGTAAGGTCATCCTAATTAGTAAGGCACCGCCGGTCCTCTCTCCGATAAAAAAATAGGAGAAACATTTACTGAGGCGTGCATAATTAGACTTGTGTTTGTGGTATTGCTATTATGCTCCTGAGTAAAGATGCAGGTATCACGTGTTTGCTCGGTGAACCCAGGGAAATGTGGGTTAACCTAAGTTCGAAATCGGTCATAGACACATTTTGTTCTGCTTCGTACTGGAAGAAACCAGCTGTCAGCACGTTATTAGAGAAGCAGCGCGTAGTAAAATCGAAATATCGACTTAATTTGTTTGCACTATTCCTATTCGAGCAGTTATGTTTGATGCTGCATCTCTTTGGTGCTGCCTTTGCCGTTTTTGTATTCTTGAATTCACATATGCTTCGTTGACCACCAAACGTCAGCAGTGGCCCAATACGTCAGGGCTTGATTCGTTATGCGCGGCTCGTCTGGTAGTGGGTTAGTTTACCGAAAATTCCGAGGATCAGCGGTCGTATTAACAACTGTCATTACTACTGTTATGTTACTAAATAAGTACGTCTACAGAAAGACGAAGATCTAGTAAATGCTTTCTCATAGTTGTAACATTATCTGTAGATTTAGTCAAAAACACAATCCGCGGCCAAATTGAACAAGAGTTACAGTCATAAGCGACACATGGCGGAAGTCCATCAACCGCGAATCGATTATAGATCAGTCCCATGGGCGGCCATTACATACATCCCTTTCGAACCTGTCTATAGCCATATGTTTATATCCCTTCTAAAAGGGTGATCAATTTTTAGTAGACATAGAAAACTATGACGAGAGATAAGAGAGTTCATGATGGGCTTTTAATGAAAGTAATCTATCTACATGCAATTTCGCGCACCAATATTGCAGGGTCGCAACAACATCAAGTAACGAACAGAGAAAGGAAGGAAGGGTCAAAGTCCAGCTGCTTAAAGCAACGGTTAAGGCGTTACACGACAAAGGGGTCCTTAATGTTGCACTTAAAACTGGCGATTCCTCACACAACGATAATAGCTGAGGGTGTGATAAAAAAAATACAAAGGAGAGAGGTTTGCTTAAATTCTGCGGAACACAGGCTAAACTTAGGGGACTAAGAGAATCTTGGTTATGATGATAGTACATGAGATATGCTTACGTCAGGTTTGAGAAGGTTATTAACGGTAGCGATACTTCCAGGCTGGATCCTCAAGCGAAAAAGCTAAATGAAAATCTTGCAGCTTTCCGAACTAGAAAACTATACGCAGAAGAATGTCACTCAAAAAGGAAGCCGTCGTCGAAATCTTATCATTTCTGCCTCGGCGAATATCTGCGCACAGACGGATCGCCCGATCGATAAAATATCCCTTTTAGCTTGTTTAACTAGTAAATTGCTTTTAGAGGGTCGCATAAATCCTATCGATGGGGAATGATTAAATTATATATTAAGTACAACGCCAGCCTTCGCAATGGTATAAGTGACTCTGTTCACATTTAGCATTATGAGAATATTATGCATTTAGAAACAGTAGTCCTACGCGGAAGCTTCGTTTCATATTGAAACTGCAAGGAAATAGAGAGCATATTGACATCATATCTATAACTGGCTAGAAGGATATCTCACATTAATTGAGGCTCGAAAATATATCGAAACGTATAAAAATATTACATAGGATTAAAACTATACATCTTTGCAGCATATAAAATAATCCAAATGTTATTTCCATTGTAGGTATGATCCAGTTCCTTTTTGTATGAAATGAAAGCTCATGCAGAAACGCAGGATAGTTATGTTGGTTTTGGCCATTTGCTAGAGACTGTTAACTCAGTCTGAACTGATGTTACGATAAAGTAAAAATATATTCCTAACAATTATATATGTTTTTATTTTCCAACAATGTTATAGACTGCGGCCTGGCAAATTCGACTACGAAAAGAATCGTCGGAGGTCGAGAGGCCGCCGTAGGTGCTTGGCCGTGGCTTGTAAGTTTTTAACTTAAACTTATGAATTTCCGATACATTATAATTCTTGATTGTGCGCTCTTTATTCGTTTTTTGACATTATTAATTTGTCAGTTTTTTTTGTTCTTTGTTAGAAAATGTGCCACCATATATTGCGCCTATATAGCATTTGTTATAGTGGATTATCTAAGCACAGAGTGACAACACACGCGTGTCAAATTGTTTAGCTGTTTTCCATGTTATATTAAAGTTCAGATAGAACAGTCAGAATTTCACAAAGAAAAAAAAAAGGATAAACTTTATACGGATACATAAACACTTTCAATGCTCAACACGGCTTATTATTGTGCCAATCTCTTGATTCTGTATGAAGCCTCTATGGCTAGCATCATGGCAGACACTGCATCTTTCTTCTGACCAACGAATAGTAACTCTATTGCGATCTAAACTTCCATGACAAATTTAATATGTTACGAAGCGAAATTATCGGTTGCTTCTCTGCTTTATGTCGACGTTTTCCAATGTATTGACAGTAATTGTCGACTAACGTTCTTCATTAGTTAAATTAACAACCAAATACTACGCTATTAGACCTTGCGTTAATGTCACCTAGGCCTTGCTGGTTTCAGAAAAACGATTCCGTCAAATTATATATATAAATATGATTTTTATCGCTTTGAAAATCAATTTATTCATTCCGTCCAAGTTGGCCGTTTGTTGTAAATAAACATCATGATCAGAAAAGTACGCATCCCGAAATTCGACAGCTGAATTATGTTCTGTAGGTATATAGTTTGACAGAGAAATTCATTGTAGAACAAAAACAAAAAGAAGCGAAAAATAGAAGCGTGCCTTATAGCATGACAGACCGCTGTTAAAATATTCGTTTTGACCGATGTTTGTCATTCGTTCATACAAATTATTCTGGTTTCTTTTCTCTTTTTCTGGGTTCTTTCCCTTCTGTTTTATTTTACGATAAATATTACTATCGTGTAAAGAATTTACCAAATAAAGGGCGAAGCTAAATTGCAAGTTGTACGTTAACTCTAAGATCGTCACATCTCATTTGACTGCATTCATACGCGCATTTCTGAACGCTGGTTGTGACGCGAAGCTGGATAAAGTATTGGACTCACAGACGCCCGGCCTCGAGTGTGTTGCCCAGGACAAATTGATAGTTTACTTTGCAGTTACGTTCGACGCAGCACGGTCCTTCCTTTTAGAACGCGCAAAAATAAAATTTTCATCCTTATTATTTTGAAAATATTCACAACGAGCCACATTACTGCCATCGCTATAGATTTCTTAGATCTGTGCTTGAGCAAATCGTTACGTTTTCACCATTGATCTAGTGCACAGTAATTTTACAATTAGCTTCATCTATGCTTCATGATATTGCTTTTTTTTTTTTTTTTTTAATGAATAATTATATCTTGATTGTGATTTGTAGGCTTTGCTGTTTGTCGACGTCTCGGGAAGTGGGTATAAGGCGCCACTCTGCGGAGGTGCCCTGATCGATCCGACGCACGTACTGACCGCAGCGCACTGTGTTAACCTTATGGGGAACGTGTAAGTGTAACGCCGTCTTATCTTGTGTTTTATAACGAATAATTGCTTTTCCTAGATGTCCTTAGCATCTCTACGAAAGGATCATTTCGATTGATCCTTTCGTTAATAGTTACAACAGCCAACAAATTACTGCTCCGAGTCAAAGCTGTACGCCTCAAACTGACTATTGAACACGTTCAATAGTCAGCTTTATGTGATAAGTAATTAATGCTCAAGGCTCTCTTACTACCACTTCTTACGAAACTCAAGAGGGCCTAGTTTTAAACTCTCATTAAGAATGTAGCGGCTAATCTGAAGAGGTACCTCGCGGTGGTTTGGAAATAGTGGCATTAAAACCTACATATTTGAATGACAACATATCATCTAATATCTTCTGCCAATTGTTTACGGATTGATAAATGCATTTCCTGTGAAGAACTAAGCCCTGAATCGGAATTAACGTATTATCGGTATACAAGTGCGACTTTTATGGTTGGCACCAGATTTGATGGCTCTTTATTGTTTACAACTGTTTTTTTTTATTATTTTATATATTTTATATATATATATATATATATATATATATATTACGAACGATGGCAGCCACATAATATTTGCCTTCTCCGCATGCGCGGATGGGCTCTGACGCCCGCTGCAGTGCGCCACGGTTTACTGGTTTCCAAAATGTTCCAACGGCTTTATACATCCGAACGTTTTAGACAATCCCCAGTGTGTCTTTGGGCTGGACGCTTGCTCACCGTCTAAATTCACGACTTCCCATGCTATTTCGCCGCATTGCACCATCCTGTCGCCTACTTCCACTAGGGTTCTTCCTCAGGCTCTAAGTTTGTATGCCAGCGACCCTGTGGGCGATGACATGTCGCCAATACCCTTTTTTTTTCAATTATACCGGAACCGACATTCTTCAGCAGTTCCAATCCTTGACGATTTGTTCATTAGCGAACCTACTTTTAGCGACTATTCGATGAGTGATGTTTAAGTTTGTGGATTGCCGGCTGATCTCGAGGCCCAGTGGTTCCGTGGTGTAGAAGATAGCCAGCCATGAACGGCGCGCTTCACTCGTACAGGGAAGGTAAAGGTTAAGTTGGCATAGTTGTTGGTAACCGTGGCCGAACGTCCCGGCTATGAAATCTAAATAATAACAAATAGTTATCGGCCAGCAAGTACTAGCAATAGTAAATCTGCAATGTGTGCTACTACTGCTGTTCTAGTGATGCTAAGAGCAAATTGTAGCTATGGATGATATCGCCAGAAGATATCAAGTTGCTTAATTTGAATTGACGGGAAACATTTCTGTGAACGCTCTAGCGTGTATATGTAGCTTGAACAATTTTGAAGGCGGCTCAGCAGAGATTAAGAGCAAAACACTTGAAATATATTCGTGACAGGTAACTGTTCAACGAGGGGATCGGTAGAATTCGGGAAAAATTTCCGCTCACGGCATTTTTCATTCACCGTCATCCATGGTGCTGCTTTGCCGCAATAGAAGTAAGCACGCGGTTAAATTGAAGACGACACACAACGTTTAGATACGTTAAACGAGTAACTGCTTATTAGTTATCGGTCGAGACTTGAAGGAATTACTATCGCCATTTCCGTCAGATTAGGTTTAGCATCGCAAGTAATTATGAAAAACATAATAATAAATAGTAGGTTTTCGCTACCAATTGAATCTCAAGGTTGTGATATTAATTTTGTCTCAATTATTCTATAATAAGTATGCAACGAGTACCATTTACAATACGGTGGGTAGTCAGCAAGCTTCTGCAGGGCACCTGGGCGCCTGTCTAAAGCTGGGAAGGCAAATTCAAAGCGAAGGAAGCTGCAAGATCGAAAGGGAGAACCCGGTTTCTCACCGCTTCCTTCGATTAGCGAAAGTTGGGTATCATTAATTCATGCTAAATGGTTTTACTGTTACTGATAGGTGTTATTAAGATGTTTCAAAAGGGCTGCGTAATATTGTCCGCCAAGGTAGGCCTGAACTCTGAGAGAGCACGTCGTGGATTTTTTACCACGATTATTTATGAACCCACACGTCACTACTTTTTGCTGGGTTTTTGTTGCTCGATGCCTGTGTTACCTTGACTACCTTTTACATATACATCTAGACTTAGCCTTTTGAGATTTTTTTTTCCTAACAAAGGCATGAAAAAGAACCTCGATACGATTGGGGCAATCCAAGAAACAACTTTGTCCCACATATTGAACACTCTAGAATTCTTAAGGGCCCAGCTCCAGTTATGACGACCGAACTTTGTGCAGTCGGTAAAGAACTTTTGATACCTGCTTGAGTTAATTGTATAATGATATGCATATGGACAGCTGGTTTTAAAATAATAGCCAGCGCTAAAGTTAAAACAATATTCGTATTTGAAAAAGAAGCCCACTGTTTGTTATTACTAAAGGGCCGGCCAGAAGCGGGAAGGCAGAAAGGGACTTATTTGCCTTTGACAAAAAAATAGATACATGTATTATATCACCGAGTGATGGTAGATTATATTCACAACCATTACAATAAATTTGATCAAATTTTTCTTAGTCGCCAGGTACGTACTTCGTGAAATGATAAAGGTCATTGCAAAAAGATCTTGTATCTTACTTGTGAAACGACGCATAAAGCTATACAAAGCTCTAAAACCTGTTGACTTAGAGGAGACCTATTTGGTCAGACGATTTGGAAAAGATTACAGGTAATATTGACACTTGGCTTCAATGCAAATACACCCACGACCATCGCAATAGTACGCTTTAGAGGATTAACTTAGCTAACATCATTCGTAAGTTATCCGTAAAATGCCGTCAGTTATACAGGTCATGCGATGATGTTGGTAGAAGAGATGCCATGTTTGTCGAAAGTAGACCGGCCGATTAAGAGGGTCACAAGGTTTGCGCTATTGAAAACAAATTCTTTTGTCGTTTCGTCCTTCACACGGGAAAGATAAAAAAACGAGTAATGGCTGAAATGCGTATCAAGCGCGTAAAGCGTGTCAAGTGCTTAAAGCCAAATCAAGACGTGCAAAATTGTTCGCTGAACGAACGAGAGAGGTAGAAATCTGATTCCGGCATATTGCTAACGAGCCGGCAGAGTGGAATAGGATGCGTCATCAGATGTTTCTACTAGATCTGTGTCTCGCTTGTTCCAAAAACTTCCTGCTTACTGCTTGGAAGCAGGGACGATACAAGTCGGCAGTTGTCGCTACTGGCGCTTCGCCAGTCCTTTCCTCAGCGCCTATTCTTCGTCGTGGTAGCTTTTTATGTCAACTAAATGATGACCTTCCTCTGAACAAGAGCATATTATTGTGCCTCCAAAACTTAGAGTCAGGTTTCCTGCTGAACGCGCCAGATCTACTTTGAGAGCACGTTTCCGTTCACGAGCAAATTACAAAATGATCCCAGTGTATGCTCTAGCGGAACTACAACTGGGCTACAAATATGAAAAGAATCATTGTAGATTCGTAAACCATATTTTAGACAATTCGATAGTTTTACCAGACATACTTTTATAAAACCAACTTGATGTTATAATGCCTTGTCTGTTTGTGGGTAATTTATTTTCTATGGCCACGCTATGCCCTAACTAAATGTCTTTCAATTAGATTTAGCAAAATATGTTTATTCGGCATTCACTAGGAAGTTACGAAAATTTAGTTATATTTGAATTTATGCTACACATCAAAAGTGCTTAGAAAGGCTAGGGGCTAAACTAGCCAATGCCCGTTATTTCAGTACAAAGGAATATAATTCAGATCTCTGAGCTTCGCAGGATTATGCGAGCTAACATTTGGTAGCATGAAAATGGTGTCCAGAGGTGTATTGGGGTTATTTTTTTCTAATATCTGCGGGTGGAGTTATGTTATGCGACAAACTACCTCATATCGAATGGTTAGACATTTAACTCATCATTTATTTAACATGTTAATTTTCTGCAAAGGTTCAATCCGACCTGAGACGTTTCTATCTACTTATTTATAAATGAATCTATTTTAACTCAATGGTTCTGTGATAGTGATCGATCGTACCATTGCTCTTTTCGGGCTGAATTCGACTTACAGGTTTTCGAAAAATAAAAACGACCAAAGACAGGTTGTTCATGCTGTGGTAATTCGATTGCTTTAAATAAGGGGTCATTGAGAATAACTTTAATTAGATCAAAGTAACTAGTCTACTGAGCCTATTAGAGCTCGAAAACGATAAGTGATATTTTTTGTTCGGAAGTTAAATTGAAATGTCAAATGTCTTCTACGTCAACCTTGATATGCTGATTCCTGTGATAAAAATCTGCATTATCGGCATTTAAACCAAATGGCCCCCACGAAGATGTATTAAGCTAGAAAAAAAGTGAAAGAATATTATTCAGCATCATCAACTATCCTAACAATGTAAATCTCTCTAGCCTTCGGGTGAGTGAATACGTATAGCATTATATTGTACTACGTATATATTGTACGTAAAATACGTCTAACATTATATAATATTGAATGAGTATGAAAAAATATAACCATCTTAACATACGTTTCGATGACAGCCAGAGACTACAAGATGCTGTGGCATCAAGACTCTGCCCTTTCACCGTTATAGATAGCCGTTTTAGTACGATTTAGAACGCCGTGTGCGTACTTTTAGTATGCATGTTCCATACATTGTATACATAAATGTGTCAAATGCAGAAAAATAGTTTTATTGCTCTATTCGAGTCATATAAAGTACAATTTCAAAAAAAGACTCACTGAAATCGCTCTTAGGAATTTCTTAGAACCGGATATACTTCGTTGTAGCAAAAGATAAACAAGAATTGTGTGTCACACTGGGTACTGCGCTCTAAACGCAAAGAACCACAGAACAGTTCTCTATATACTGATGTCCAATGAGCGGATCGATAAATTTGAAGAACCTTTGAATCATAAAAAGTAAAACAACTGGGTGTTGATAAAATTTGGTTGGTAAAAAGAAAAAAAAAAGCTTGTTATTTGACGTTGAAACGCGCTCTGTCGAAGCTTCTCAATAGCTGTGTACTTAAGATAGCATTTGTATCGATATACCTAATGATGCTATCGATAGCTTGTTCAATAGAATCGGAACGGCAGCATACGCTATGCGATTTAGGTCTAATTTACAGTCAGTCTATTATTGTGCAGGTTGTTATTTACCATTTTAGGGGCAGGCTAGCTGTGGCGAGTATAAACTTTAATTATTTAATTTAATTAATTTGCCACTGCTGTTGAGATGGCTGTTGTTTATGTTTGACGTTATTTTCAACGCTGCTTCTTTTCTAGAAAGCGGCACAGACTGTTTCGCCTGTCGTGATGGTGTATATTGAAGTGCGTTTTTTTGGTAGAAATTTCCTCTCACATGTTTCTGTCCATCAATTCTGACTTGGTTCGTGAATAACAACTCAGTTCGATGCCTTTTCACTTTTAGAAGTTAAAACTTAATAACTAAACGTTGATTTTTAATATTGCCTTGAAACTTATCATTTTCTGACAACATTCAGCCAATATCTAGTCACAGATGGCCAAAGGTTTGATGTAACTGAGTTCCTTTCTTAAAAATATACAATATACAAGCTTTTGTTGAAAAGAAGTCCAGTTATGCCGACCGAATCGATTCTTAATCCTACTACGTTGGATGTGCTACTGTTCATCAATATACGTATGTAACAATCAATAGCCTAGTGCAGACCAAACAACAAAATCGTGTGTAACTATGAACGAAAAGGACATGTTGATGTTTTCATTTTCCACTCAGCACAATTGGCAGCATAAAAAATAATTACACCAATCGTTGAAACTACATGCTCTAGGGGCATCTAGAGTAAGCTCTTGATTCTACTGCGAGCATTTGTGCGGAGCAGAAAACAGATACATCTTGGCGTAAGATCACCGTTGTATTAATCGGGCCAAAATGTGGGATTCAACTTGTGTGTGGGCATCAGCTAGGAAAAAGGCCAAAATAACATAGCAAGTTGCTCTCCTCTAACCAGTAGCCTCGGCAAATGTGACATTTATTCATTGACCAATAATAGCGTCGATTTAGCTTTATAGGCGAGTTCCATGTAGATAATGCTACGTATGACTTTCAATTGACTTTTTTGCCACGGCCTTTAGTATTGGCTTTTGTGTAAAAAAAAATCTTAACCTTGATAGTGAGGCAGGTGCCCTTGATGCAGGGTCCCTAGCTATTCAGGGCACCTGCTTATGAGTGTGAAAGTCCTAACACAAATTCCATGGGAAAAGTAAGGCCGTTACAGCGGTAAGTAGCGCTAGGCATTCGATTAGTGCGCCATAAATGCAGCACGGGTTGCAGGATTGGAAGACAGGTTATTTGAGTAAAACAGCTGGAAATCGAATAGTCAGGCCGTTAGCCTATTAAAAAGTGACGGATGGCACTAGTGAAACATTGTGTCTAATAGAGTTTGTAAAGAGTAGATAAATGGATAATTAAGCAAGCAAAAATAGGTCTCTAAGTCATTATTATGTCATATATTAAGTCAAGTTATGGTGGCCACACAATATAAATGAGTTTTTAAAAACATTATAGGGTTCCCCGGCCAAGGATCTGGAAGATAGTATGAATGAAAGTCCGTTCTATATCGGTAGCCTACTACAAAGATAATTTTCCTATCTGTTTGCAATTTTATACCAATCTCAGACGAATCAAATAGTGTTTGGTTCACTTCAATTTGAGCGCAAATATAAATCAGTGCTATGCTGTGAACCAAATTGTCTTTTCAAGACTCACGTACTAAGAAAAATTGATAAGCTTTATTTTAGGGAACACTTGAGAAAAGTAATCAACATTGAATAGAAATTCAAAATCAAGTTTTTGGCACAGATCTTATTGAAAACTTCAATTTATGTATCAGTATATAATTTTTTCTTACGATAGGCTTTCTGGCCTTATATACCGACAATTTGTTAAGATCACAAAATATCGATTTATTTTTTCTATACATAAGACCTTCGATGCGGGTGTAATATTTGTTAACTATATGACAAATTGTGACAGCCATATATATGAAACGTTATTCAGTAATTACATTTGATTACTAGATCTCTCTGAAATCTCAGACAAGTCGGACCATCGGTACCACTAGAAACCAGACAAAGCCATTTTATTACCATAACAACAAGGCCCGCTTTGTACTGCGGCTCCCGTTTGAAAAAATCTTATGTATTATGTAAAGACAATAAGCTATCGACTAGATTTGGAGTTCCTCTGGGCTCTTTTTCCGTAAGATTTGCTTTAACCATAAGTCTTTCGTCAAATTTTAATTCTACCCGTGAAGTACGCTCAATGTGCATACTAACTCAAAGTATTTCTTTTGATAATATCATACTATTAAAAAAATCATAATATTGATAATATTCTTATAAAAACGTATCACTAGTACCTTGTTACGAGTAATTTGGCTTTTGATTGTTGTGCTTTGTACCGCTGCAAGTATTTTCATTCTGTTGTTTTTTCGTTAATATGCAGGATTCCAGCGCATCGTTTCACAGTACGACTGGGTGAACATGACTATTTGGGCGTCGATGATGGAGCAAACCCAGTAAATATCGACGTCAGCCGCGTCTTTAGTCATCCACAATTCAACAACCGTACATACTTGAATGATATTGCCATCTTGAGGTACATTCGTCCATGTTTGCTACTGCTGACGCACTAAATACTTTACACGAGTGATAGGGCAGCAGGACAGCTTCTATAAAGTCGTGATTTTAAGTCACCTATCAGCAACAGTTAGTTAAGAAGCAATTATGTTACGCGACGCTATATGAGTCGAGCTCCGCATTACTACTCGTGTCAAGGAATGAGTGAATCAACATTGTTGCCGTACCAACACTCTACCGTGTGCTCTATATTTTCACAGATTACAACGACCGACATTGTACGGACAAGGAATCGCTCCTATCTGTGTTCCTACGACGAAAGGCGACGATGCAGAGTACAGGGGTAGCGCTACGGTAGCTGGATGGGGCGAACTGTATTACGGTAAGTCGAACATAAACGTATGTGTAGCTGCTTTGGCTGGGATTTAAATTAAGGTTCTAAAACATGGACGATAGACGAACGTGGATCCCTCTATCTGAGTTGTATTTGGTTCATCGAATTTTCGTGCAGAGTCAAAATACAGTCGATCTAACTGGTCATTCCTGCTAAGAGGCGCACAAATGCCCGGTTCATAACCTATTGATGTGGTGTGTGTGCGCTCAATACGTTAAGCGCAAAATTCAAATCTGCTTCACCATTCTCACTTGCAATGCAGTGAATCGTCGAACCCCTTGTGAACAGATATATAGACTATTAGAAACTAGGCTCTTAAGTAGACTGACGTCATAGCACAGACTGAATATTTTTAAATAAAATTTCTTGACTTTATGCAACGCAACTTTGTGGGCTGTAAATGACTTATTGCCCTAAAGCTTTTTTAGCTACGTATTGAACTGCTACCAGATTGGTACGCAATTTAACAACATGAAAATTCCGCGTTTGCCAGCTCAGATAGAACATGCGAAAAGGCTAAATAAAAAGGCCAATTAGGCACACATATTGATTAAACAATAAAGGATTCGCTGGTGTATTGCTAGGTTTTCCTGTAGACGAGCGATTACAAAATACAGGTGAAAAAGATGTAACCTGAAAAATGAAATGGAAAATTTGTAACTCACAGTAAATGTGTAGTTTATTTCGAACAAGACGTTTAGCCGTGGAATGGATACTTTTCGGATAAGCAAAATCCATAGGAATAATGTGTTCATGGGTAGCCCCCTGCCACTATGACACTGCCCAGAAAAAATTGCTTTCCTAATGAGTCCTTCATACGATCACTCAATCATTGCGAAAACGGTCAAAGCGAGCTCGACGTAATTGATACCGTAAATAGTTTCGTGAATCGGTGAAATTTCTCCTAATAAGTGACTTTAAAAAATGGTCATATATTTTGAGCTTGTAGGCTCACTGTGGCTTAAAGAGCAGGCTAATATGATATGGCGTATGCGACTCTTAAACTTATCTGTTGGATGACGGCGATTAATTAACAATATCATGTATTACAAGCCCTATAACTGATGTGGAAGCTAATCAGTCAACGAGAGCAGGCAAAACTCTTAATACGAATGCTAAAAAACCTGGCTATATTCATACCCCCCTAAAATGTATTGAGTAAAATAGACTAAAAAAAAATAGTTGCTTTTATATCAGGTCAGCATGGGATCCATTATCTGCCATAATTTACAAATAATTCTAAATTAGGCTGAAAAGTGCTCATCTAATTTACGCTTTTTCGAACCATTATTTATGCTAACCGGCAAAGAAACCTGTAGATGTCAGCTACCTTATCAGCTGAAACAGCAAGTTGGGGATGGATGATTATTGAATGAATGGTAATGCCAGCATCTGGCTAAGTAGTACGCTTTAATGCACGAGACGAATAGGAGCGGGTTATTCGAAACACATTACGTTCCGCAGTTTTATTACAGACTCTCTATGACGCCGATGCACCTAATCAGCTAACATTGTAGATACATACATCAGTAGTGCGTTGGTAGGCATACAGGACCAGACGACTCGGTGGGGCTTTTACATAGAATATAAATATTCTTCTACACAGAATACGTACATGTACAAAGTATTTTATTCCAACACTGGAGTCGAACACGATTCCTTGTTACTTATTGTTAATATTTTTTTTTTAATATTTGTCTTCGTTAACGGTAACGATGAATTAACGTTAACCTATTGGTTTGCGAGTCTCTACTTCTACATACAACAACCATAGAAGCAATGATATCAATATCAGGAATAAGTTAAAGTAGAAGGGATGTAGATTGCCGATATTGGTCTTTCATCAATCAATGACGCGATACAAGTAACTGCTCTACGTTAAACACACCTCAAAACCAGCTTAAATGGGTAAACATTTAAGGTGGCGCAACTGACGTCGGCTTTTCATAAGAACACGAGAGCATTCCTGTCAGTAAGTGATATCAAAAAAAGATCAAAAATCAAGTAATTGGGTACAGTCATTACAGCCCTCTTACGATAAGGCCCGATTAAAAAACATTTCATGACTTCGAATTGTGAATTTCGACTCAAGGGGTGTTGTGAAACGAAGTGAAATACCGTTCGCTAAAACAACCTGGTGTTAGTACCCCTTGGAACGCACCTCGGAGTTTTTCGCTAATGTATTAACACAACTTGCCAATGTACTAATCATTGACAGCTACGTGAACCTGTTAAAAAATGGTATAAAACCATGGTGTGAGGCTCGTTTCGAGAAAGCGCTTAGGTAGAAAAAAAAGCATAGATAGAGCCCGGAAAATAACTTGACCTCAATTGGAGTTGCAAACGGACGCATCGGTACCCGACGAAATCTTCCTTCGCACTCGTCCGTTTGTTGGCATATCATTCCCAGAATTATCGGCACAATAGGCTAAAATCACAGTGACTCCTGTCCTTAAATTTGGCAGACCTTCTCAACTTAACGATTGATATTCCGCCACCGCGAATTCTACTTTATTTAGAATACGTTGCTGTAGTTCAGGAATTAGATAGCCATGTACCATGTAGAAATTAAGGCTGTTTCTGCCGTGTAACGTCCTGGAAAAATAAGCGTGTCGAGCTCATCACGAATGTCGCTTTTTGTTATCTTTTGGGAATTTTTGTTAGAAACCGAAGTTAACGTGTCGATTAATGCTTTCCTAAAAAGTACTTCCAGCCAACAGCTGCGTTGTCCGTTGCGGCATTGTTGAGTCAGTAAAATCATTCACAATTTTCAGGGCTGTCGCTGACCAGCTACCGGAAGGCAATGCGTTTCCGGGCTGTCGACCAATCACGGGTTTACTAAGTACACGAAGAGGTCATCACGATGTAATGGAACGTAAATTAGTAACTCCTTTTTGTTGCACAGTGTATTGTACTCAGACACTATCGTATCGCGATGAAAAATATGACCCAGGACAAAATAATAGGTTAAAAATATGTCTCATTGTACTTCAGTGTTCGCCTGAGCTGCTTAGGAGGTCTTGTTTTAGCAACGTATGCGAGAAATGGTAATCAAATCTTTTGTTATTATTAGTAGGATCAACCATAAGCTTTTTGGCTGCATGCCACTTCGTCAGGCCTAGAAGACGCATATTTAAAAGGTTTGTCTGTATAGTGTTTTGGCCCTCCATTGCGAGGATAGCTCTGGCATTATCCAGAGTTTCGGAAAAAACCGCCTGCACAGATATACTTTGAGAAGATACCACCCAAAAACGAGGAAGAATCCATGCTGTTAGACTTGGCATCCTTCTCTAGATGGTTCTTGCTTAATGAGTTAGTGATTCATTTTAGCAATATTTCCGTCGACGCAATGACCACTAGGCCCCATATTAGAAAGATGTCCTACATCTTGATGAAACGTTTTCAGCAACGAATCTATACATTTATAAATCACAAATTACAGACCGTCTTAAAGCTAAGTCCATTTGGCGACCAGTTCGTTCCGTGTTCTCACACCGACACCGTTCTTCGTGAGTCGCCTGAAAATATCAATGACATCCTTCAAAATAAATCAGGAACTCACTTGGAACGCATATCAACGTTTAGATAGTATAAGCAAACTTCTTTAGAAATGTGAAAGTTCTGCCCGTGTTAAATTAAGATCAATAAAGCTACGTTAAGTTCCTCTTCCTAAAACGGTTACCGGATTGAAAATTGTTTGCTGAGAAGAGATATGCTTATACAGATTGCACTATCACTGGCGTATTGTTAAAATAGCTGACTTCAAATTTATTAGAGATTAAAAACGTCGTTGTGTGCTATGTTTCTGCTGCTAGGGAATACATTATTTAGACTCAAAGTAGTTTGATAAGAAGCGATTTAAGGCCGAGCTCAGTTACGCCGCTTCCCTTTTTTCGTCAGATTCTAATAGCAGCTATCTATAAATTAGCAGCGGCACGCATAACATTATGTCTCTGTTCGCCGTGAATGGAGCCTTCGTGTAACGCGATTCAGGGAAGTTGGCAGTCATTGTTGCTGCTTACTTTTATCCAGAGGTACTTGAATATCCAATCATGTTTTTTAAATCGTATATAGAAGCTGTACGCGCGAATTTGTGCGCCTGCAGGAATCTTTACCGCATTGGATTTCCCTTTCGTTTCGTTCAAAAGCGTACCTCAGAAAAAGACTTTTTTTTTACCCATCGAAAATCACCGCACACGTATCGGTTTTGTATTCTCAGTACAGGGTTACGCTCAGATTTATAAAACGTTCAGTCATAACGATGTCTTGTATTACAAATACTAGTTATCCTATCCGGTCTGTCGGGAAGCTTAGGTGATCTGCGAAACCGGAAAGGTTAGTTGCTATCCGTCTCCGAAAGAATTCATTGTGCCTATTCTCTACCTAAACTTTTTAACCACATTTCATAAACATTCCTGTTTATTCTAATATTGGATTGTCGAAAAATACTGATCGTTCTTTTCTATAACTTTCTCTTTCTTCTGGGAAGGATTCTTTTCTATAATTTAAAATAACACAAATATGCCCCATTTTTAGCGATGACTTTCTGCCTTTTCTTTTCGGTAAAATCATGAAGATATAAAACTGTAATACTCGGGTGCTTTCTGAGCAAGAGATTGTGACAAGTGACTTTTGCATCATTTCCATTGAAATTAATATAGTATAAATCCAGGTCGATCGCTTTGCCAGGTGGCAACAACTCATAACGTACGGTTTTTTTCCAGTCCTACCAAAAACATAGCAACATATTGTTTGGCGTCAGTCTGACCATGAATCGTAAAGCACAGTTCCTTATTTATGCATCATTGTCGAATGTAGTCTACTTTTTATCACTCGTGATCATGGCTACAGAAACGGCCCGACTTCATTTTGTTTCTGTAGATTCCACAGATGGAGATATAATCGGATAAATTCAATTTATATGGAATCTAAGTAATGATGGACTTTTCTTATAGCTAGCTTGTCTCAAACAGTTGAAAACTATTTATCTATCGATTCGTAGCTTCTTGGCTAAATAGTAGTTACTCACACAATAAATGTATCAGCTTTTTCTGCACCTGGCCCTCGCATCAACATTCATCAGTATTCTTTACATCAAAATTTTCAGAGAATCATCTTCAGGCCGCTTCCTTCGATAACGCATTTTGTTCAGGAATAGCACAATTTGTTCTAGAAGCCTGGGTCTATGTGCGTAATAAAACTGTAAAATATAACGAATTTTGAAGGAATTCTGCTCATCTATAAGGCAGTCCACGCTGAGTCTATATAAAAACATCCTACCAATCGACAAGCTCATCGACTACTGCCAAATCTCGCCATTCAAATAACACTAGCAGCTGCCCGATCCGATTTATATAACTTGGCATATGAGACTTAAAAGCCATCTAAGCAAGCCAGAGGAACGATCAATAGGTTTTCGATGAAGAAAGATTTGCGAATTACAGTAATTGAGTACAGCTATCGATGAGCTGAAGACAGATAAATAGTTGTTTTTTATTGATATATACAGTTATGCTTGAACTAAATATGGACGTATTAAGGTCACCTAATTGCGGAGAGGTTGCAGTGTATAGGCGCGCCGTTAGCTAGATCAGTGAGAGAACGTTGAAGTTAAATTTAACTTCCGGGAGAAATAGGGGGTTCGAATGTCGTTAATAGTCATATGAAAACTGTTTCCAGATGGTCCAGCGAGTTCGATTCTGCAAGAGGTTACCGTTCCTATTCAAACGTTAGATACGTGCAAGGAAGCTTTTAAGCGGACCGTTATCAAATTTAACGAGAATTATCTTTGCGCCGGAAGTCTACAGGGAGATCGAGACACGTGTCGGGTGAGCCAAGACCAAATGCTTTGAAAATGTCCTCAGACATTAAAGAAACACTAGACAGTATTGGAAAAAAAATAGAAAATCCACGGTTTTTCATTTCTCAAACTATGATAATACTTGACTTTATTCATATCGATTTTATGACATTCACTTAACTAATTTGAAGCTTGCGCAATAAGCCCAAATAATGCAATGAGGCTTGAAGTTCGCTAGAACCTAAATGGGAAAAAGCTACTTAGCAAAATGCGGAGCTTTATCGCTTGGTAAGTTTCGCTAGCGTTAGCGTAATGCCCGAAATTGTTAAGGAAACTAGCATAGTTTTCGGTCTATCTACAATTTTTGCGATGATAACAAGCATGCCTTCTATCTATCCTTCTGGAATATGTTTTTGAGTGAAAAGGCTTTGTATTTCATAAAAACAATTAATCGCGGCCGTATCTTCTTGAAAACAATCAAGTATTATTACTTTAGGCCAGACAGATTAGCAAGCATATGGCCCCGAGTTTGAGAGGTTGTACAACAAACATAGGGATGCTATTCTATCTTCATTAAAAGTTTAACGCTATTACTGCTGTGAGACTGGACCAGCCATTTCTTTGGGTTTGTTTTTGAGTTAGGAATTTCCTCCGAGCACATACTTGTGTATCTTCATAGATCTCTTCTTTAATCGGTAATTACACACTCTGTTGTCGTATAGGGTATCTTTGCTCAGCACTTAAATCTCGTATCAACGGTCCAGCGTGACGCTCTTCGGAATATCTTTGGATTATTAAAATCCGCTCGCGCATTAAATCCTTTCAATGAATATAAAATTCATATTGTTTTAGAGTAATATACCCTTCTAGTCTGTGGTTTTACATAAATTAATGTCAGCATTTAGCATGAATCAAACTACATCTGATCTCTACCGCTGCTAGCCATATAGATATCCTAGAAACGACCATAGGTCGCTGCTAACCCAATCAATGGGGCGTAAAAACTACATGGTAAATCTTCCGAGTTATACACAGATATATATGTGACACTTTACTACCCTATATTCGTTGTATCGAAAACTAAAAGCCACTAAAATTTTCAGAAATAGCTAGCAGTAACTTGGTATCGATCCTGATTTTGCCGTTGCTATATGTCGATGATGTTGCATGACTTTCAGTTAACCATTGGCGAATCTCAATGTCTTCGGTCTTTAAGGAAGGTTGATCTTAAGTTCCGAAGTTATATATGCGAGACTTTGATAATGCAGCATGTGTGAAGTTTCGGCTGAATCAGCATGATGCCACTATGATTTTGTAGAACTCAGCCTATCATAGGCGAAATGATCTGATGATTTCTCTATATATCCCTCAATATTTTTTCTATTTAGATTGTTTCAGCCCATGCTTAAGGCAAACAGACTGACGAAGTATAAGTTAATATCCTTTCTATCCATCCATCTGTCGACCATCAGACCTGTAAACAATAATCTTTGGAGCCACCTCAGGTACTCTCATAGATTATAGCAACTTATTTAATTAGTTAAGGTTGAACCGCTCAATAAAATGAGACAAACGCTTTTAGCATTTAAACTTGTAAGTATAGTGTTGAATTGTTGTCAAGGTTTCAAAGAGGAGGTGAATCTTACTCTGTACTATAATACAGATCATTCGATATATGAATGAACAATACTAAACCATATGTACTAACAAAGCGTAGTTGCTTAGGCATAATATAATATACTAAATGAAGTTTTACCAACGAGGGGTTAGCGGTAAAATTTATTTTATACATTTTGAATACGTTGTTTTAAACACTTGGATTCAAACATGCGCACATGTATAGAACCACTGAAAAGCTCATTACTCAGCAGTATTAATAAAATGTAAAATTGAGGAAATTGAAATATAAGGGACCAGTAGAACACCAGTATACAAACAATAGTGCGAGGAAACCACAATATTGATTTGTTCATCATCATTTAGCTAATATATCTATTCGTACGTCCAATTATTTCGGCGTTGTGCTATTCATGTACATTTACAAAAAGATACGTTTTGACGTACAAACTATAATTTACACACGTTTAAAACACTTTTATACCTAGTGAGCATTATGTTTTGTTTGAAGCTGACCTCAATCTTCGCTAATTCATCAAAAGATCAATATCTTCGATTAATGGAAACAATATTACTAACGAAAATAAATAGATATTAAGGTACTCATTTCTTCGTTGGTTTCTCAAACGTGAGACTAAGCTATAAGAAGTTGGGCAACATGCTTTTGCAGCGCGTAGATATTGCATTGAAAGGCTAAAGAATACCGATTACGATGCACTGAGATTAACTGCCACACAAGGCTGTTAAAGGCTCTTTTTGAGCCTTAATTGAGACGCACACGAGGTGTAATCTACGTTCTGCTACTTTGTAATCCCCACTAGCACCTCACTCGAACATGTAAGCTACGTGCAATCCACTAAGTGTACATGCGCCAAATAGATGAAAATGGCCTTTCTTGTTTAAAAAATATTGTTAAATTATCTTAGGACTCCATGAATTCAAGCTTTGAAGGAACCATACATGGATTGCCATGGTGATCCAAAGGAGCAACTTTTGGCGTTATACCGCAAGCTTAGTAGCAGTTTCCTTGAGTGCTGAGCCATAATCCATTCGATTTTGCGTATTAACCGAGAGACAACAGTTATTCCGTCTAGACATAATCTATTTGTAACTCTCTAGTACTAAATAGCTTAATAGAGGTCATGTTTATATTGGTACACAGGGCGACCATGAAAAGTTTAGTAAAAACGCACTTATTTTGCACCGTGTGTTATATGTTAAGCATGGAACTAACAGTATCTGAGGGGTGAAAAGAAGGTACTAATAATAACAATGATAAAAACGTTTAATTTGGAACCAGTACGAAAGTAGCCTCGTAAAACTACCAGCATGAGACATTGCATTGCTCATAAGGTTCCAAGCGCTCTGCTTGCTAAGCTATTTTGCATATAAAGATAAATCGAAGTAAACAAAGGGAGTCTAAGTGATGAAAAAAGAGGAGTAGTGGTGGGACATGGAAAAGTGCACATGAGCCACAGAGGAGTCCAAAATTCCTATAAACCGACTATTAGAGGAAGGAGGTCCCGAAAAAAAGGACTCGTCGCGTCATTCTAATTATCATCTTATAGATAGAAACAATAGTTCAAAATTGGTTCTACCGTTGGTTTCCGAGATTCTTGAGCTCAGCGGTTCCATTGGGCCAAAGGGTAGGGGTGGCTTGTGTTAAAAAAAGCAATAGATCTGATTTCTTAAGTAAGCCATGTGCCTACTGACTTCTTTTTTTTATCACTTTGTATAGAAATATGATGAGTTTACGGCCGCTCAGACTTCAAATACAAACAAAAACAATAAAGCATTCATTCAAATAAATTGGTGATTAGGGACACAGTATTGTTTCAGCCCCTGATGACGGTGTCTATTCTGCCGATCTTACGCGAGTCTCAGTTAAGCATCCATTAGATAGATTTACAGAACAATCTGCTGTCGCAGACGAATTTGTTACTAGTGACTAGCCATAATAAAGAAAATCTCAGCATATTTACAACACATTTTTGCTGTTCTTTCATTGTAGGGTGACTCCGGCGGGCCGTTGATGATGCTCAACGATCAGCGTCGGTATGCTGTAATTGGCATAACCTCATTCGGACGGAGATGCGCTGAAAAAGGCTATCCAGGGTCATATACGCGCGTAGCTAAGTATCAGGACTGGATTCGGAGCGTCGTAGAACAGTCCTAGAAAATAGGGAGTCCGACTTGCAAGGAAACTTGGACTTTTTTGACTGGCGGCAGGGGAAATGAAAAGCTGAATTCTATGAGATATTTCAGGTATCGTTACGATTTCAGCATAGTAATAGTCTCAAGAGCTAAAAGGAATGAAGAGCGACTGAAGTTCTTAACTTAAACGGAAATGTAGTCCAAGAAACAATGAACCAAATGCAATCATGTTGCAATTAAGGCTCTTACTTAGATTAGCCTGTGCTAAGGTAAATATAGCATTTTATGAGCTGGGTTTTAACCGGCAAAAAGTTTAACTGTCTGCTAAGCAAAAATTGTTTATGTTAACCGAGTACTGTATCGGTCATTGTTTACTATCTGTGATGATTGTTATAAAAATAATAACAAAGTAATAATAAAATGTACCTATTAAAAGTAATTACAAGAAAAAATGCAAAATATTCCTTGACCAGTGTCATATGCATTTTCTTTAATTAAAAGGAATATATTATGATGTGGAAAATATAGACGAGAAAATGAAACTTTGCAAAAAATTGCCAGACAATGAGAAATGTCCTTTTTCTTTGGCCCCATTGATGTTGAGTGCTGTTAGGTGTAGAGCCTAATACGGACAGAGATTGTATGTAAATAGCAATAAATATAAATGAAGTAATAGGCCTATTCTTGTTGATATACTTTTAAGAGAGAAACACGAGTAATGTACTGCTCAAATTGTTGTGTGGTCATAGAACGTAAGTAACCAGTAGCCGTAAAAAGTCCTATGGATCTTTAATAACTGTCTAAAGCTCAGTGTCCCGTTTGCATGACAGTTGGACTGTCTGGCACTTATAGAGAGCACAGACTACATCCAAATATATTCAGTTCGAAAGAACGTCCAGTGCTTAAAAAACATTCTTGCGCACTTTCTCTCACTTGCTATTTATTTCTTATATAGCATTCAAAAGCGCTTTTCCTATTCTATTACCATGCTAGTGGGTATAGTGTAGTGAATGCAATTTCAACCTGGAAAACCTCTTAAAGACTGATGTTTTATCTGAAGAAGAAGTGTGTTTCTAACATCTTCTTTATGGATGCATTTCGTCGAGGCCAAAGCGCTGCCAGAACGGTCCAGGCCATTTGGTTTGTGTCCAATAATAATGTTATCGTTATTGGAATTGGTTTGCCAACTGAACAATCTTTCGAAAACGGCGTTTGGGACCTTAGAGGATATTCCCTGCTCTGGTTTTATTTAAAGGCATTTTTGAAGGAAAAGCAGTGGAAGAAACGATTCGGAAATCGACCGAGAAAATAGAGTGTAGTAACCCGACTTTCATAGGCCACCTAAAGTTTCTAGGTGTTACAGGGAAACCTTGACGGGTGTACTTAATTCTCTGAATCCAACAAGGAGTTATACATTAACGCCTCCTCTCAATTAATCGCGTTACAAACGATTACAATAGTCGACTTTTGCACAGAATTGCAGAACAAAGGTGATGTCTGTACGTTAACGTGAAGCAGAAATTGGAGCGGATGACTCCAGGAACTAAGCTAAAACTCAGTGTTCAATCAGATATTCATCTAAAAAGATTAAACTTTTCGTTTTGCGGGACTGCGAGGGTCAGACTTACTGGAAATTATTTTTCACGAACTAGGCAGTTGATCAGCATATTTATTTGGTCCAGTTGCATCGAGTCAGACAGCTCTTCACATGATAAGATCAGACAAACGAGGCCAGGCCAGCCCCCGTTCGATGACAACGCAAGGCCACACATGGAAAACCTCATCGAGTTATACTATTAAATTTCGAATCGGAGTTTTTATTGCACTTTGCGTGTTCTTAGGACCTTGCATAGATAGATTCTCATAGAGGAAAGAAAAACGGTAAAAAATCATGCACGATGGCGAGAAACACACAATATAATAGCTTACTGTCATAGAGATAAAAAAATTTTAAGTTTTCTGTTCAGTAAGCAAGACATGGGAATTCTCTGTTTGACCAATTTATTTTATATGCCCCAAAACGCCCTCTGTCCTTCGGGAGCTGGTTGTCACTTTATTATGTGATGAACGATATTCTTCTAGTTTTCCAAATTTCCAATTTCGGTTTTCAACTTAAATGATAAAAAAAAAACCATGAAGCCATCTTCGAAGCCTATCAAAAAGTTATCGTAGCAGCCCGGGATAATTTTGCCGTGTACAACAAGTGTTGTTTGGAGGTAATACGCTTAGTTCAAAGATAGGATTTTGGACCTAAAAAGTGCACCGCGATCGTTCATCTGAGGTCGATAAGGGCTTCGGGTGCCAAACAACTCGTTAGTTGATCAAGAAGATGGGATGCGTCTAGAATTTATGGCATTTGAGTACAAAATACGAGGTTGTGTGCTCTTCAAACTAATGAAGCGTACAAGGACAAGGTTTTTCATTGTACTTAAATAATTTGCTTGATATGGAACCACTCACAACCACAGTCATAAATTTTTACTCAGATTATTACTCAGATAACTTCGAGAAATTTGCTCTAGCTTAGATATAGGTCAATTTACAAAATAACAAATAATTTGCGTTTGGTGAAGCTGAATAAGGCTTCGTAGTTTGACAAATACCTAAAGGAATCTATAAAACGATCCACAAGAATTGGCGTAGGGCTCAAATATATAAAGTGAATGAGGCTATTTAACACAAAAAAAAAAACTAAATAGATAAGTCAAGATTGTCCTTGTATACAACAATACCAGATCACACATGGCAAAAATCTTTAAAGTTCCCATTCATATGAGCTTGGGTGAAATGTTTCTTTCACCCACCGTGCTCTCCATACCGTTCCCATCATTGGCAAGTGAGATTCGTAATAATATGAAGTACTTGTTGTTTTATTTAGTCGTGGGGCTTGAAACAGCGACCCCTGTTTTCTTTTTTTGCCAGAGGGTCAGCTGTCCAAGGCACCGTGGTGACATAATAATGCATCTGACAATGAAGAGGGCGTCAAAGACCGGCTACCAAACCTAAAAATGTCTGGCGAAACGGAATCAATAAATAAATAGGTTTAGAGATGGGACGTTAAATAAGCGCTCTAAAGTAAGTATATGCACAGTAATTGTATCCCGCTCTGTGTGTGTGCCTCGAGTGCGGCAGCGTTAGAAGAGTCGAGCGGACGGCTCTTTAGAGGGGCTTGCGTGATCGAAATGGAATAGCCCTGTCGAAATTACTCAAATATAGTTCGAATCGCCAAGTTTGTAAAAATAAAGAACAATTAGAAACGTTGCCAGACGTCTCTCACAGTAGTCGCTCATTGTCAACAACAAACGTTGATCTTTTTTATACTCATTCATATATATATATATATACTGTTACTCTCCATGTGTGAGAGACCTGATGTTGATTTACAGGAAACACTTAGAAAATGTGGCTACGATTTCCCAAGAGGAATAAGGATTTCGAAAGCAGCACTCAATGGTAGCGGCATTTCTCGGTCGACTCTCTTGGCGGATATTAAACATTGGACTAGCATAGTGCACAGAACACGCATTTTGTATTCATAAAATCTCAAAGCAGCATTTGAGCTCATGACTAAGGATGCAGTATTAAAAATACTTGCAAAGGTAGGAATCAGCAAAAGCGTGCTTGGTTTGATAGCAGGAAAAAAACAGGATCATGGTCAACGATGGATCTCTGAATTGTCCCCACCTTTCAGGCCACTGGGCTGACATAAACAGGTAATCTGTTTGAGACGTAACTGTTGAGAGGCCTACCTTAAAATATTTGTGGAGTAGAAAGCTTGTAAAAGTGCTCCTACATAGATGAAAATAGCAGGTTCCAAGTACCCCAAGCCCTCATTAGGTCACATAAATCTGCCACGGAGCTCGGTTTAACAGTGAAACTCAGCACATGAAAGCGATGAAGTTTGACGGGGAGGCAGTGTAACAGCTGAAGCTATTTTAGTCATATCGTGGGCGTCCCTAAAATGCATTAACAAATTTTCATATCTAGGGCTATTCATACTGTGCAATGACCATAGCGCACGACGAATCATAGGCAGCACTGAACAGCTAAATCCAGCTGAAAACGTCGTGTTTGAAATGTGCGGTGGAATTGCACCATTCAACACGAAATAGATTCGCGTATCTTCTTGCCGGCACACCATTTCTTATCGAAGAACTTATAATAAGCCCTTTACCCTTTCGTGTATTTTTGCCTTTACGAAAAATATGGGAAACTGGAAACGTGTATTCGCAGAAATCGCCGCTTAATTCCTTAGCAGTGGAGCGATAAAGTATGATATGCAGAGGAAACTAGGTTGCTCAAACCGTCATGTCGTCACGCGATTCGCGACATGTCGCTTCCATCGGGCTTCTACAAACCCATTAGATATGGTAAACTACGTATCTTAAAAATACGGACAACTATGTGACCGATATTAGACGAGCCGATGCCCCCGAATACACACTTAGAACCCGCATTGTATTGTGACGGGATTTCTATAATATTTCCAATACTGTATTGTAAAGTCTATACAGTCTAATGCCACTTTGAGTATGTATATGCGTACAATATGTGTATCTCTAAATCGTTGAGTGTACCTAATAGAAGTCAATAAAACTCGTATGTTATATGTTTCTCTAAATATATAACATCAATATAGGATACTTTTAGATATTTGAATTAAAATTATAATTTTTTTTATTGAACGAATACATTATATAACAGCTATAGGTGCTGAAAAGCTTTATTACTGCTACGCTATATTTCATAAAGGAGTCCGTTGCGTGCTCTTGGGAGTGATCTAAATTTCTTTTCTATTAGAGATGAAGTATTCAAGAACGACTAATGCAGGCAATCAATTTATAGTTTTTAACGCGATTCTTTATTTCATAGAAAACGAGAAAGCACAAATCGCTACCTGTTGCAAAAAGCCAAAAACCTATTGCTAGCCTAAAGGCCAATGCCCACATAATGGGATCCCTTTGAAACATTAGGGTAAGATGTATAAAAACTTCTCGGCTGACTATCGATAACTACAATGCGACGTAATATATCAAACTTTAGTTATGCGAAAAAAGGTCACCAGGCCGCAGCTTAGAATCAAATCAGGCAATTAATACCTTTAAGTCTGAAACCCTTCAACAGTACCATCGCAGCAGATAACTTTTAAATTTAGCCGATAGCTTCGGCAACATCCAGTGGCATTTTTCAGAAATTACCTTTGCTTACCAGTGCTTTGCAACCAATAAATATTTAGCCAAAGCCAAGAGCAAAATGTTTTTGCGAGTCCAACTAACATATAGTTGACTTGTGATACTCTACCGCTTGCCTAAGATCCCCGATGTAAACACGCTAAGTTACGTGCATTCAAACCTACCCAATGCTTATACGTGTCTTGTATTGCTTTATTCTTATACATGACCTCAATCATAATGGAAACTCAAATTGGTAAGCGCCACCTGCGACCGCTAACGACAGAGAACGGTCGTGTGAGCACTGCATGATTTATAGGTTCGCTTTATTTGTGATAGGCCACTTTTCTGAACCTATTACGCAGCTTGCAATTGGCTCAATTGAACAGCATATGGAGCTATGAGCAATATCAAGAAGGGAGAAGTATAGGTACAGTCTCGCTACACGGGCAACCACGAAGAAGTCTTTTTGCCCATTTAAGTTTGTTCGTTCTTCGGTGTCCTGCTAGGTCGATTTGTAATTGACAGACATCAATTTCCATTCCGAATACGTGATTCTGGGTCCGGGAATGATTGTATACGAAAAGTCCTTCAGGTTCAATTAGGTTAACTCCATGTCCTCGTCCCTTCTCCTCCTTTGGAAATTGTTGAATTATCCAACGCTCTTTCGCCAATGGTCAACACTTGCCAGTTTTAACCTACCTATTAGAATTGACTTCAGCGTACTCAGGCACAGGGTTCATGCATAGTAACTAATTGCTACGATGAGCGACTTCCGGTACTTACCATGGGCGCAGATGACAAATCACAATGAATTGGGGCTCATTAGTTGGCAAGTTTAGCAAATTATATCTTTTAAAATACAGGTAGTACATATATAATTATTTATCCCATTATTTTAATAGATTCGTTTTAGTCCAAATTAGCACATAAAACAAAAACCGTTCTAATGATGACTGTAAAATTTGGAGCATTAGTTTGAGAAAAGAAATGCTCAAGGTGGTTTAGGCGCTGCGCATAGTTAAATAAAACCGGCGGACCGAAATTGAGTACCATACAATTTTGCGTACCTGTAAGCTTTATTTAAAGTTTTTTTCCAACTGTTTCACAACGCAAACTTTGTCAAAGACCGGATTTCGAATAAAATGTAGAGTTAAGCGAGATCAACCGAGTCATGTAAGTATAAACAAAAAAAGATGTGTATGAAGAAAATTTATCACGAATCGATTATGTCCATATTACAGCACTATAAGACATGAGCAGCACATCGAACGTAGAGTCGCTTCAGAAGGAGAGGTATTTATTGCTATATAGTACCATAATAATCGTTGAAAGCCCAATAACGCCATACAGTAGCTTCATAATATAAATTTCGTCTTCTCTACGGGTCAGCCAACCAGTGACCTAAGCTCCAGTCTTAACGTAATATATATATATATATATATATAATGTGCGAGATATATATATATATATATATACATCTAAAAAGCGAGATTAGCTTCCTAGAGCACTTCACGAGAGCCCAGCTATCTGTTTGAAGGTCCAAGAAACCGGCAGATTACCGCGGTCCCGAATGTACACATCGTAAATATATTCATCACGACCAATTACCAACACGTTTACTTACTGTAAAAGTAATTAACGAAACAAAATCACAACGGGTCATCTTTGATCAATGCTATTCGGTTGTAACAATGAGACGGCGTCTCAGCTGCACCTATGATGTCAGCGACAAATACTCTTATCAAATGTACGTTCGCTGACCTGCTAAAAATCAAAAGTTAGCAATAATTCATATTCAGAAATAAATGCAAATCACCCCTATTAAAACGCTTTTTTTTCTTTAAAATCATGTTATCACAATGCACTTTAATATCGCTTACCGAAACTGCTTGGACGTGTAAAACACAATAACTGTTTCTGGTATTCTTCAGAAGATTCCGATTTGTTTTAGTTTTAGATAAAGATAAATTAAATAAGCTGCGTGCAGTGTGTGCAAGGCATGTCAAATAAAGCGGAATAATTTTTTTTTTACTAAGTTGTCTTTGTGCAAGCAAGTGCAAAAAACAAACACATTTTTTAACGCCAAGAAAAAACACCGCGACGGCCGTCAATTGCGAGCAGACAAGGTGTTCCAGATCGGGCGCCAAGGTCGGATATTCTTTGCTCGATCCAAATAGTAATAAACGCATGGCGATAACGTTTGGCTTCGTCATTAACAGTTACGGTCTATGAGTCCCTTGAAAAACTTGAGATAGCGCACTGAATTCATTGTTTCATTTTCGACGGATTTCGCATAAACGCAGATGCCCCTGACGTCTGTTGCTAACGTTACTATCATTTTACACATTTACATTTTACTGCCACTGAACTTGATTTCTCCTCAGGGCCATTTCCCTGCCTGGTTCCTCCCCGCAGTGGCGGTAAAGAATAAACCGTGCCTCGCCTACGGCGACAGTCTGCTGTGGGCGGGTTTCTTGTTGATTAAAGTCCTACACGTGCACAATATTATGTGCATTTCTGGCCCTGGTCTCTACATGCTGAAGCACACCGAGTTCTACAGTAGCTGATAGAGACAAGCGTTGCATACCCACTTGCTATGGCCTTATATAGTCACGTAGACACGTTTACTGAACTAAATCACTCTATATCGTTTCTGTTGTTAGCATCTCGTTTTAATCTCGAGCAAGAACGTCGCACATCATTCTCCCGGTCTCGAAAGCGACTAAGAGAATGCGCACTGCAGCTACTAGCTGAAGTAAAACTCAAAACCTATTCTAGAGCAATGCGAGACTCGTGCCCAACGGTTAAATCTTGTTCCATTAAGATTTTGTTCATTGAAAACTGCGCCTTAAGTGTCATTCAATATACGCTAGGATTTGCATTAATCTAATATTACGGACGTATAGAAAACAAGCAGGCGCCGAGAAGCTCAAGTGGTCTATACTGCTAGGACCGAATCGCGCGCTCTGCACGAACAGACGCGTTCCGTCCCGCTAAGGAGAAAAAGAGTTTTATAGCAGTCTATGAATCCAGTCGTTCGCTCAAAGTATCATACCGTGCCATATCCTGTCTCGTTACGGTTTGCTCGATCGCTCCGTTTCAAAATTGCTGTTTTTATGAGAATATCTTCGATTAGTGCCTCTCTAGTTTCCCACTGCTGATGGCTCACCGATGTCTTTCATAGAGTCATGTAGCCCTTTCTTTAATGCGATATTTGCTTTTCAGGGCCTGCTTCTAGTTGGTTCAAAAATAACGCACGATGTCAACATATACCTGTTACCGTCTTTGATTCGTCTATCGCAATGCACGCGGATGGAAGTTTTACTTTCTGTCTAGTGAGAAAAGTAGACGAGTTTTCCGCTTGATCTATCTGTTTACCCAATTCTTAATCCTTGAGCCGTCCCACAGGGTGGCTCCAGAATCCTATTCTGGTTCAGTTTGTCCACGTAATCGCTCGTCCCGAAACGACTCACCTTTCATAACTTAGCTTGACTCTAATTTGGCAACCTGTTGCCACAAATCTAGTAAAGCAAGGGTCATTAGTATGGCTCAACGCTGCATCCATGTTGCTATATGTATATATAAACGAAAAACCCCTTGAGAAAGACACCAGCTCTGAGTACGGAAAATTCCCTTATGATCTTCGTGTTAGCCAAAAATATATTCATACAACGAACAACGAACGATAATGAATATAACGTTGAGTGCACAGCTATCGTTTAGCTTCATCGGCCCATAAAGAAGTACGAGAAATAGAAAAATAGAGCACTGAACAAAAGAAGTTACGTCATAAATATTTTCCAAAACAGCCATGAAATGGCTCACGACTCTAATAGGAGAATCTTTGTAGATGTTTAGAGTTGATATGCGCGGTTAGTGCTGTGCCTGCTAAATTCCAAGCATAAAATTTATTATGCCAAGTTTTGTTGTGGTCCTTCGATTATAAAAGCAACGAAAAAATGTTTTCAAACGTCATATGTTTGCGGAGTAGTGACACCAAAAAATCGATTAGACCAATCGAAAAAATACTTTCTGAACATTTCAAAATATTCAGATATTGTGATTTATGATAAACACTATTTGATATCTAGAAATCCGTCCTAAACGGCGATACGCCGTATAAAGAGCCATGCTAAGGTCGTATTTCAATTATGGGCATTAAACAAGAACGAGAAGTGGCTTAGAGAGACTTTAGTCAGGAAGTATGTCAGATTAACTGAAAATGGTCACTTCACCAATAGTCTTAGATGAATCTATAAATAAGAACAGGCGCTTGCTAAAGACCCCCATCTGCAATGGAAATGACTTAATGGACTGGTTGTATTTGCGCCCGTATTTAGCAACGAATATCTATATCACAAATAGAGTAGCCCGTATTCGTTCTCGGATGATATGTAATTGTTGTATAATTAGGATTGGGGGGATACACTAAGTCGTAAATAATCTATTTAACTCCGTACCGTGGAGGAACAAGCGAGTAAATCATTGTACTTAGGATTTATATATGCAGACATCGTTGGCATATAAGTGTGGAATGAGTAATCATATTTACGAAATGCGTCCCATTTTTTATCAACATATTCGCCCAAATGTCACAGGCGTTGACCTTGCAAATGATAAAAACAGCGCCCTGTTTAGCTTTATATAATGGCCTGGGCTAGTGAAGGCTTATATGGACTTTCAAATGCTTTTGAATGTACGCATTCGTTTGTTCGACTACTTATGTGAAAGACCGAGGGGTAAAAAGTGCATCTCAAGTCAGAGTGGAAAGTTAAATGGCCGGTATGAGATATATTATGCAGACCGAGATAGCAGATTGACGTAATCAGTTAAGTCTACAAAGTCAGGTCCATTTGATGGTTGAAATGTTGGAGGACTATGTTGCTAACCACCATTATTGGGGTGTTGTATTTTGCTGGGAAAAGTCTTACCTGCCCATGTTCTTGTGCCCAGAGTGTTTGTGACATACGCTTCTATTAAATTCGTGATGAAATTATCACTAATGTTTCGAATTTTCTCCGCCATTGCTTAATAACGAACTAACGAAAGAAAGGCGTAATTAAATTAGTGAATTAGCAGTCTAAGTACTTAATTCAATTTTTGTCAGTCCACTTGTTTAGATCTACTCAGTTCAATCTAAGCGGGAATGGATCATCTGCCATAGTGAGAGACTCGAAAATAATTTCATTATCGCAATCCTGATATGGCCCTTCTTAATTTTTTTTTTTTTTTATTGAGAAACTAATTATAAAAATAACCCTGAAAGAATAGCTTCTGCCAGCTCTATGTGATCACCCAAGACTCAGTAAGGCAAAGCTTCTTTGTGCAGAAAAGGCTACACTTGCAGTGGCCATTAGAACGAAGCTAGCCTATATAATCAATTTCCTAGCGAAAAATATTTGGGTCCTTGCGCTGCGTATTCTTCAGTTAAATCATTAAAATGTTCTCCAGTAATTGTTCAGGCTTGGATATAAGGGTAATAACTATTGTCTAATGTCTTTCGTTCGATTGACGATTTGTTGTTAGCCGATTTTTTTTGCGAAGTTAAAGCATATTCGTTAATTTTTCAACCGGTATTAATTCATTTCAGGAGTTCAATTCAGTTACTTTTTTGTCCTTTTTTGAGTAGTCCTTAGCTTTTTAGTATCGACCCTTTCGTGTGTTAACAGAAAAAAAAGTCTGAAATGTCAGCCTAGCGTACATAAAGCATAAAGAGTCCTTCTTATAAATTTCACGATCGTGAATTTGAAGAAGTCTAGAGCGCAGTTTGTCGCATTTCGGTTTTCTCCCTAATAATGATGATGTAATGGTAAGTTGCTTGCTTCGAGATTCAAAATCTTTGCACGGAGCATCTGATTAATTGTATGCCGAGGCACGTTAGGTGAGGCCTGATATGTTTTCGACGAGCCTTTGCATGTGATCAAGACGACGGATGCACTTCCTTACCTCTCCAACTGCTGGTGAGTTACTTTTAAGGACAGCAATAATAAAACTAAGTTTATTACTTTGGGATCCTTTTTGTTGTAATGACGCTAACAAAAAGAAAAAAAAAACCAGAACTCTTGTTCTGGTAAACACGAAACTTCTTAAGCGATTTTATTTGGAAATTACAAATATACACCTTATGATCTGTATTGCGAACAGTGATCAAAATATTTTTATTAAAGCACGTTTTCCACAATCAGCGCGTAATAACAGAGAACAGCATATTTCCAATATTGCAAGGAATCTATAGTATAATCTTGTTGCCGGTACATCTACGAAAGTCATCGGCACGAAACGTCGCAATTTAGATTCCGGTCCGATGCTACTGGAAAATGTAAGAGCTGACCGACAGATCATTGAGAACAGAAATTATCTATTTCGTCATCGTTACCATCATCCTGTTAGGGTCTCGCCTATCCAAAGACGCGAACCGAAAAAGATTGCTAGTTGCTGCTTGCCGCTAACCAAGCGCCTTCGTAGCATTTTTTTTTCTCGTAACTGCCAGAAATACTGCTGATACTTCATTTCACTAGCGGATTATGCGGACTCGTATTAAAAACGATTTAGAGACAGAATATTATCGCAGATCACTCTAGAAAAAAAGAAAGAGAAATGTATTTAATGTCGAACTCTGTATGGCTAATGGCATTATCATCCTGTAGCTTGAAATTAAAAAAGATCATCGAACGCCGCCATTTGTAATGTACTGTAATTCCAATATCAGTACTAGTTATTTGACCAGCTCAATTACTCCACTCCCAACCAGCAAACGTGCACGGTGTTACGGCTAGTATTCTCTGTTGGGTAAAATTTTTCACTCGTCGAATAGTTGCAGGCTTATAATTAAATTTGTCCAATATAGACGCGATTCACGAGAATGAACTGCCTTGTTAATCTTGCTTGTTATATCTTATCAGTTATAAAGGTACGCTCAAAGCTTCGCGTATTCAGTATTTTACCATAGATAATAGTTGCGTAGTATTGCAATCACTGTTTACTTATTTCGACGGAGAACGCCACCGATGTATAGTAGGTTATCCTATTTTTACATCGTTTTAGAACCAAGATATGTAATATTTAATAATACCAATACCCTCCGACTAATTAACGAAGTTCTACTGCATTTTAGTTTTTTTTTTTTTTGACTCAGCACAGAAACATGTAAGAACGCACAGGCCAATAGGATGGTCACATACCGCCATTAGTAAGATCGAAGTCTTACAGGGGAACAGCCTTTAATACAGGCTGACGGCCTATCGTAGCAGCACATTCGCATTGAGCGTCTGTGGGGGGACATTCTTCAAATGCTACTAAACGAACAAGAGCGTCACTGTACTGGAGACAACGAGAATATACCGGGTCGTTGACCCACTCTCGTTTTACCGTACGAACTGTCTAGCTTAACTAAGTACTCCCTGCTTTCGGACGTGCGTCGCCTTATGTTTTTGTTGGCAAGCTGCATCTAATTAACACGGTTTAAATAGTAATCGTTGCGAGATGGCTATCGTAAACTCTCTAAACAGTAGTTGAACTTAGAACATGCTCGACGCATTTGGCAAACGCTGATCGTAAATGATTGCCTCAGCCCATACGTAGTATCACAAGGCCGAAGGTGACAGCAAAAACGAGATTAGCAAAGGGTTCCAATGATGAAAATAGTAATAATAATGGTGAGAAGTTGCGTACAAGTCACAGATGTTCCTCGATATCATCAAAATAAGGCTGACTGCTACAAAGTGCCAATGCGGCGCCGTTCGCTTTCATGGTAAAACGCTCTCTCAGGCTGTGATCAAAGCGCGCAGAAGACACCCGATATATTTTTGCCGAACAGTCTGCTGTTTTCATTCGCTGGCTTTTCTGAAGCCCCAAACAGACGACCATTGGTAATAATATAACGTAGAAAGACTATTGGTAGATGTAGGTATTGTTTTTCTAGGCTTGTCTATTATTCCGAAAAATTGTAATTGGAAATCTATCATCTTTATTAACTTATCACATTGTGCTTTGATGTAACACTTTCATGCCCAGAGATGAATATGAGGCTTGCGCATTAGATTATCACGAGGGTTTTCATTATCAATACTAAAATGTCCGAAGTTGCAGGAAACCTGAGACAGAACTAAATCTTATGACCCTTATCCACTTGCCTGTTAAGACCCATCCACGGGATGTTTTTCGTAAGCTGGATTACCTTGCTGCATGAAAAAAATTCTGCCTGTAAGAAAACGTCGCAAGACATGCTCTGAGCTATTCAGTTTAACAGTATTCCAGCACGTGCAAGTATAAAACAAACATTATCAAGCTCTATTTAACAAAAAAACCTTACACGAAACGAATTCTATGACCTGAGTTGAAATGATAGGGAGTTCATATATCGTTTAACAATAGACGATACATCTGTCACCCCACAATTATAAGCGAACAGCCTGTTATTAGATAATACGTAACTAAGTGTTATTTTCCTATATGGATGATGCTATTGAAATGTCTTACACAACAATAATCTGGGGCAAATATCGAAATGAATCATCACAAAACGCCTTACTTATCTATAGCCATTCAATTGATGTGTGATATGTATCATTTACAGGGCTTGAACTAACGAATCGTCCATATCAAGTCTGATAGCCATGTCACCGTTCTATTCTAAATTTTTTGTTTAACGGCCAGGTATATCATTGGCGACAGATTTACAGTTAATATTTTGATTCTTTTATTATTACCGCTATAGTCTCTGCCATCATTCGAATGTAGCTGGGGAAAACTCTTTCTGCTTCCAAAGATCTAAGCTTAATGATGATATCCGCTAGCATGTTCGAAGCGAGATCTAAGCGATCGTTCCCCTGAAAAATATATATGCTTGTAAGACAAACTGATTTCAGTTGTTGCTACTCTAATGTCGACCATGGGTAAAAGTGGGTAAAATAGAACTTTTGACCTAATGAAATATCAGCTGTATAAGCGTATAGTATGAGTAGCCTTAAATTATTTAGGCGAAACAGCAAACGCGACCTTCGCACACGTACGTAGAGTTACTCATTTAATAGAAGGACATGTTCTCATAGATCAGCCACGCTTATAAAGTACCTCGACAGTATATAAAGTGGACACCCAGCCTTGAGCCGAACTAGAAAAGGTAAATAATCCCTCACTCGTTTGCAGAGAATAAAAAAATTTACTTCTCATTCAAAAACCGCTAAGGCCAGCCATATATAGGCTTCTCTTCAAACATTAAGGATCAAACATCTAGCAGTTCGTCTAGTTCTAGTTAAACATACATGATATATATAGCCGAAAATCTAAAACGTCTAAACGCACAATCAGTTTATTTAGAATCTCAAAATCCCAGCCCATCTGAAGATCGTTGACTTTATGACACGAAATATATGTTAATAAACTAAAGATCAATAATAAGATTAATAGAACCCCTCGGCAATGTTCTGATCGTACGGACCAAGTTGAATTCTCGGTCAGGTGGAAACTGACTTAGAGCGAGCTATTTAGTTGGTCGAACATATATAGATCGAAATATATCCCGTAAAAATAGCGCTGCGTCTCAGGTTTTAGTAATCATACAACGACCGTAAATGACAACATACCAAAATTTATGAATGCGCTGAGCTAAGCCAAAACGTACTAGAATCGCTCCCAATTTAACAGAGAAAATCGATAATATATTTAAAATCAATTATATATAGCCACGACGAACGACTCGCAATATATTTTTCCGAAACATCTCGACGCGGACGGAAACCCGAAATATCGAACGGAAGATCCCAGATTTCTTGCTGGGAGCATGACATCTACTCACGTTTGCTAGCGTCCACTGAACAACACGAAAATACGTAATAACAAAACGCGTATGAGTAAAGAAGAATGTATGAGAACATAGGCTCGCTCTAATAAAACTATCAAACCGAAATTTAATATTAATCAACGTGTGTATATACACGAGAAATTTGTGAGAACAAAAATGTTCTAAGGTACGAGAGATAATTCAGAAAAATTGTGTATCATGTAAAGGTCCGCGGTCAAATCTGGATTCGTACCAGTCATAAGTTAAAATGAAAGGATAAACTTCCCTAAAATGCTGTATTCAAAAAACTATTATCTAACCTACTTTCAAACAATTCCTTTCGTTGTCCGCATATCTTTATGGGCGCTTTATAGGGTTAGGTGAAATTCCATAAGGATCCGGTACAGTCTATACCTTTTTAAGGACACTTGGTAAGACCATGTGTATCGAGCGTTTTACAATCTCTCCCAAATCCAACAGCACACTTATACTAGGTTCCGTGTGAAGAATAGGATAAACCTCAACGACATTCTACGAACTTTGCAGAATTCTTACGGCAATCAAACATCGAGTAAATAAATGATTCAAGCGTTTCAAAGATAAATAGGAATCCATCAAAGATCTTGGAAAACCTGTGACAGAGATTAGAGACGAAAGTGTGGATCCAATACCACAAGAGATATAGATGTTAGTCAATTTATTACAGGTCGTTTTGATCATTTTGAATGATCAAACGCATATTCATCCCTACTGGAACAAACGACTCACTCATCTTTGAACAAAGATATGCAATGTAAACTCTCACAGTTTCAGTTTTAACATACATTAAACGCTATCTAGAATATCGAAAACAAGATTTTAATTGTCCACTGTACCGTGAATCATCTTATCATGTAAGCCCCTGCTATCTATTGGTGCCGACGGCAAATGACAATTTGGAAATTGCAAACACAGTGTCTAGTCAATACGACGCACTGGGGGAAAACGGCGATTACATTTATACGTACAGTCAGGAAAGAAGCTGCTTTATCGTTAAAGGATTTCCTCAGAGAACGAAACCTCGGTCCATTTGGGTACATTTTTTGCACGAGACTTAATTAGCTCCTATTAGAATTATTAGAGGACAAAAACTGCATCTTTGGGCTAAGTAAGTAGATCTTATATGCGTAACTTTAGAAATACCAGCATATATTTTGGCCCTGTTGCATGGAAGGCTTTAGCCACGTATACGTTTGGTTTGTCCTTAGATTTCATGTTTTTGGGGAGCCTATATTGTTAGCTATTATAATTTACCTGATTACTTTGAACGTAAGACCAAGGTCTTACCCAATTCTAGGCATGCCTTTACTACTATACCATAATAACCGTATATATTACCTTGTTATTACATTAATCTGGGATATTCATAAGAGTCTTAAGGTTGTGCACGATGCATGCTCATAAAGACAGGCTTCATACCTGAACGACTATGCTCTGTTAGTATTTTTACAACAACAAGTGATCGAAAAATTATTGACTTTGTTACATACTACAATGGCTGTTTATTAGTATATAGCATCTTAGCAAGACATTCTTCTGTCTATTTGGTCCGCATCAAGTCAACCAAGCAGGTTAACCCTCTAATGTTTCCGTGCTAACTTCTCAAGGAAATGCAGCCAGAGGATCTATTATAAAATTTCTTTAGAATCAATCATGCTACAGAAACCTATCGTTTTAGACACTAGACCATATAGCGATATTCGCGTGAGCATTCACAAAAACAAGATCGAAGAATCAAGAGAGTTTGATGAGAGCAATGATATCTCTACTAGCGAAAGAGAAAAATCGTGGGCAAAAACCGAAAAGTACGAAGGACGAGAGTAGATTGAGGAAACTAGAGAGAGAGAGAGAGAGAGAGAGAGAGAGAGAGAGAGAGAGAGAGATATGCGTCATAGTGAAGCTTCAACATGAGATCTACTTAATGCTTTCGCTCCGCCCATGAACATGTCACGCTATAGCGTGACATTGTTGTTGTTGTTGTACGATAGGTTTCGGTAGTGTGCATGTCTATCATGTAATGCTCACTGTGTAACTAAAATTATGACTTACGAATACGCAAAAAAATATCGATAATAACGGTTCCGACTAAGCAACAGAGAACTATAAATACAGGCAATCTATCAAACATTTATAGCAAGAGACACTGTACTCAAGCGCACACCTCCCATCATAAAATATGATCGATTAAAGCAAATTTTTTTTTACATGTAATTTGTACTTTGTTTAATAAAAGCATACAAACAAATATTAATAAAGCAAGATTATTTCTCTATAATACAACTAACTATAGACGTAATGCAAATCAGTAGTCAAAATGCCCGTTCAAAAAACTTCCCTTAAAAAGTAAAAAAATATCGACATAAAATCAACTAAAAGCAAAAAATAGCGTTTATGCTATTTTTTATGCAAAAATGCTAAGCTTTTTATTTGGACACCAGACGCTAAACAGCATTTCAGTTATGTATATATATATATTGCTGGTGGTAAAAAGAAATATTGCTCATATTATTGGACCCGGATTGGACCTCTGCATGTATTTTACAAACATGTTCTAGACATAAAGTTCATAACACAGGTTCATACATAAGTTCACAGTACTGAATGAGCTATCTTTGAGTTTTTTTTTAACTGTTTCTTGATATAACTTCCGAAAAAAATAGTTTTTATTTTATAGAAGTTTCCAATAACAAAATGTAAACACAAACGAATTAAGGAACCTCAACTGTTATTTTCTCTTAGATCCGTGCAGCTTATCGCTTGTATGTTTGCAAACAGCAGATTTCGACTTACACTTGGTACTGCACTGGGTCGCAATATAAAGAACCCATTTAGTAGGAAAACAGAAGAATGTGTTCTTCATTATTTGCATACATAACGCGATATTGCGTGTTGCTTTGAGCAATGAAATTCTATTTTAAAATTATTCCTAATTATAGAAAGGCTTTTTCTGGTACGTTATTGTAAAATATAGATTTGTCTCACGAAAAAAAAAATAATTAAATAGATAGAACGGGGCATTTTTATTCAACAGAAGAGTTGGTATCCTTTGAGCCGTTACATAGACAAAAAAAAAGTCGGTGAATTCTATTAAATCCTGTATGTTTATACATATATATATATAAATGTTTCGTAAATTGTTACCCGCTGGTTGGTCGCTTTGGCCGTTACCGCTGATTCACTGAAATTCTGTGAATGTGAATGTTAGAGGAACAAAACTATCTTAATGTAGGAGTGTCAAGTTTGGCAACTGAGCTAGCTTAAAGGGAAGCTGTTCTCCAGATCCCATAATCTCATAGTTAAATGCATTATAAGGGCAAGAAGGCAAAACTTTCAATAAAAGCATAATTTAGTCTGCATACATATCCTTATGAATGAATGGAGGTTTTTTTCAAACCGAAGTATATATTCCATCACATAATATGTGGGCTGACTCTGAATCAAACCGAGACTCTCGTGAATCTTGCGGAATCAATAGCCGCCAACAACAAACCATCTAGCATTTAACATTAATAGCGCCTGGGCCACAGATCCGTTTGTGAAGACGGACAAGAAAACTAGTAACTGCTAAAGCGTATAACCGTATAATAACCGTGATAAATGCCGCTTCGATCCACGAGTCTCTTCGCCACGACCGTAGCGGTAGAAGAATAGAGTCATGGATACGACGTGCAGTGTGGCTACCTATATCCAGTAAGCATTTACTAAAGTGCAAAAGTCACAGATCTACGAAGTAAGAAATACGCCGTGAAATGTTGGTTTCAAAGGCTAAATTTATGATAAAGAATTTAGATGGTCGACATGTGTTATTTGTAGACCCCATCGAACACCTCGCTCAAATTGTCTTATAGAACTCGAAATTCCACAATCAACTAAGTATATAATCATTTTTTTTTTTTCATTTTTTTAATACTTGTTCGAAGTCTTATTTCGATACCTTTGTGTAGTTAGAATGTGACTGCAATCAACTATTGTAGATGTGAGCAGAGCATATATATATATATATTGTAAGATTAAAAGAAGAATAGAAAGTTTGCCCACTAGACATTTAATTCCTGCTATAAGTTTGGCTGTACTATCAGCTGCTGATATGATCGTAGGGTACCTATTCTAATCATTAGGATAGATAAGAGAAAAGGTGGCAATTGTATATATTTTACTTTTCCAATAATAATAATTTGTTTAATGATATACTAAAAATGGTTGTTGCTTTACTTTAAGGATCCATTTACGTTGTTCTATAGATATTTTATATTGATGAAATATAATGGTTTATAATTCTTATCATATAGTCGATAAATCTACCCCTTGGCCAATAATTAGCTCTTTTAGAGCTTTTGTATTAACGACAAATATTATCTGTATATTTCATATCCCTATTTTTTAAATAGATTAAAATTTCTATCAATGAAAACGGAATATAGTTCGGGAAGCTCTTATACAAGGTGTACCGCTCAGCTCGCGATAACCATAGTTCTGCAGCCGGGTTAAGGTTACCAAATTGGTTTTTGCTTCAGATCGAAAACAATGAAGCTGAAGCCGTAGCATTAGTCTATAAGGAAATTTTTTCCAGATACGTCGCTTGCGCGGCATGATGTTTTCGCGTCTTTAAGCGTGCTTTCGATAATTTTCCTATTGCTAAAACGGCATTGCGCTTATCTATTTTCGAGACATCATGAAGCTTGTCGCGATGCTCATTTCCAAGTAGTAAATGACTGCGAGTCTAGCTATTTCGACCCCTAATTAGAGTTAAGCTCTAGTAACTTATCGCTTATAAATTCTACCAACATACCTAAATTTAGGCTAAGCGGGTCCACTGCGGCCGGTCGTAAAACCAGAACGCATTATAAGCTTAGGAGTAAGAACTGTATGACAGGAATCCATGATAGCCGGCGGTTCCATTGCATCAGCTGATCCAGGCTGGTGTTTGTTTATGAAACATTAGCTACTACAGTTGGAAAAATCGTCGGTGAAATGCGCTACGGCTGATTAAAGTCTGATTCTACAATAATAATACTGCGTCACGATTTCTCTGTTTTGTACCACAGATTCCTATAAAGGTCCCGTAGCGCACATACAAATCGAAGGTACATTATGCATTAAATCTGTAACGTAAACGAGCTGTTTAAGGATATCATTGGTCTGCGCTGGTTGAAGTCCATTTAGAAATTAGTGTTGCACAGTTTTCTACAACACATTGCTAGTAAGTGCGACGAATCAGCCGGACCACGATCGATGTGGAGGAAGAAGCCGAGCAGGTCTTCCAAACAATGTTCCAATCGATCTGTTGAAAGCAAAGTCAGACAGTTGTTGTAATTATTCACAAAATCATACTTTTATTACTACAGTTATATGTAAACCTGTGTATTATGTCCTTGTGGATATATCCATTTGCAGATAATGTATGAGCGTCAATTTTGAGACTAACACAGGTCACGCCAAAAGACGCAGCTCTTTTGCTGATCTTGGGTTTCGGTAGGTGCTCTGCAAGCGCTACCGATTCCGTAGACACGGGATGGTCAACTGTTGAGCAATGCTAACGTCCATTGTTTATTTTTAAACTTACCATGCATTTATCTAGTGTAAAGGCAAGTTCACACGCTGTTCAAAGGCACGCAGAACGTAGGTTCGTGTCGCACAGCAGGTACAGAGTAAAACGCTCGCGTATCGGATAATTCGTATTTTGGGTTTGAGTCCCCCTTTCATCGTGGCCTTTGGCAGAATAAAGCAGTCGGTCTGATACAGATCACGTGCAAACTAAGCAAATTACTTTTTAATCCCTTAATACAGACAACTGTTGCTTATTGGTCTATTATCTCAAAATCATTTACTGTATTGTAACTATTGTATCATACTGCAAGCTAAGCAGATAGATCCGAAAGCATGGATTGAAGTTTTCGTTTTCCATAGTTAAGAAGTTAGGATAGGTTGTTGTTATAAAAAAAGGCATACTGAAAAAAGTCAGTCCTTAAATTGCCTATCTGTGTTACTAGTAACTGTATTTTCAAAGTCAACACGGAGCCGACGTTAAATAATACGAATCGGCGCATCATTGAATATAAATTATATTCTACTTTCCTTTTCTGAGAATCAACATTGTTTACGTTTCATTATTGTGCGTTCAATGTTATCACTAAGGTCTTTACGAGCTTTGTTAGTACTCTAGTATGCGTATTTAACGGTTAAGAATAATATTTGTCGATATCAAGGCCTACCTAATAAAGACCCACGTTCTTAACTGCGTAAATCTCCCTGTAGCTCAACCAGAAAATTCCAATTATGAAGGCTGCGTTCCGATATTGATTCATACAACAAGCAATTTCAGTTCTGGAAACGCTTTTCAAGGAAGGCCGTAAAGCTCTCCAACAGTTTTCCGAGTACCGCCAGTAAAATAAACGGTACACGTTAGCCGTCTGCGGCAAACGCTATCATCAGTGAATACATTTCATGAAAACTAAAGCAGCTTTGAGATATCAAACAAACCAATCATATGCGGAATGTGTGGTTTTTTATAGCATCTTGAAGAAGTTTCTATTGCATTTGCTCTGTAATGCCAGAGAAAGCCCGCCCACAAATATACACCGATGTAATTATATCTGAATTAGACAAATTACCCGCAGACGACAGAACCCAGGAACCAAACTTCAAATGCCTTTATCACATAGTGTATGATATGATTGTGTCGTGCGTTCCATAAGCATGTCTTCTGTCCCGTCCGGACAAGCGAATTTTCTCCAGTTTGAGTATTACAAAGCCACTTGAAAAGCGCTAAAATATCACAAATATGTTGTGGACATATAGAACAGGAAGAAGAAAATAAAGCCAAAAATATTTTTCGTCCATTTTTTTTTTAAAGAAGAACAAAGGTCCGTTGTTTTTTTTTGGTACTCGTTTATTGTCTCTCAAAACCATTTGTAATAACGAATTTAAACAGCCAAAACTATATTGTAGCCTCAATCGACAACAAATACGCATGCGGCATAACGTAATATGCCTACTAATTTCTGTTGAGTTTAACAACGAAAGGCAAAAAAAGTACAAAGTTCAAACGGCTGACGTTTCTAAATAACTCACATTCATGATGCAGTTGTAGCAGGTGCATATAATTCTTCAACTAAGCCCTTAGCTTCAAGTTAACCCATTAACGTGGACGGATTGGGCCAATTTTTTAAAGCCGATGTAATTTCGGCTTGAAAAAAACTGGTTCTAATATGTACTCGATCCGGCACATGCTTGCCTTCTTGCACAGGGCACTATTTTTTACACCTATCGCTCTGTGGACTCCGTTCGACACCTGACTAAGATAACGAGGCTGATTAATGTTCAGTGTTACTACAAGTGAGATGCAACGCTTGTAAAGCTGACCTTGTGAGGCCATTGCCGAACTTGCAAAACCTACTGCGATAGAACGATCCACACAATAGGTACATGAAGGGTTGATGAGACGCTCAGATTATGATTGATCCTGACTGTCGGCCATCAGGCGAGCACCGAAAAGCACAACGCGCAAGCAGGCACAGTCTTACGACTATGGGATCTGAGTCCGGTGCGATCTCTGAACAGGGCTCTGTGCAGAGCCAGGGTCTAATTTTTTTCATGAAGCCAAAATGCATTATTAACAGAAAAGCCTTTTCAAATTTAGCAAGATATGTCTTAAATATGAGGTGCGGCATGAATTAAATATTAGAACAGGTTATGTTATTATTAAATATTAGAACACGACTGTTACAACATTTTAATAGAAGCATACGATGCGCAGGGCGCAGTAACTGCGACGACCTAAATGCCGCTTTTAGATTAAATAAATCATGAAGATAACTTTATTGCAACGTAATGGCCGCAAGGAGAAGTCTCTGCCACAGAATCGCAAATGAATTCCATCTATCGAACCACAGTTTATCTGGCGCGACCCAAGTGGTTTTTACATAATTTTATATAATTCATTTTAGTGAAAGTAAAGGAAATTCTGTCATAATGGTAGTCATAATGAAACTCTATCTAGGGGGTATTTCGTCGCACTAACTGAAAGATCTCGTTGAACCAAATCAAATATCAGCTTTAAAGAAAATGCCATCTAAAAAATAAGAACCTGTTGTGATGTTTTATGTATTTATGTATGCAAGAGATTTTTTTTTATCAATATATAGATGGCGAAGAGTTAATTTTTAACGCAGTGCATGTCTAAAATTGATATGTCGTCTGGAAAAAATCGAAAGTAGATTTATTTCCCCCATGCGGCAATTGGATGCAAACCTAATCCGAGGGAAATTTAAAAGGTTTTACGAGTGAGGCACTGTGGCTGATATTGTGAACATTTTGGTAACACAATTTTCTAAGATATTTACAAGATCTTATGAGACAAATACTAAATATCGACATCCTTTCTACTACCTCAAGTCGCACTTCGTTTGCGCCAGCTCTTCACACAGATCGATGAATCTCGACGGCCTTTGTAAAAACACATGTGTATATACGTATATAGACATATATATATATATATATACACCCTACGGCTAAAATGAATGTTTCGGCCTGAAAAAGGCTAAAAGTCAAATGTGGTGGCTTTTTCGGCTTATGTAACACTATGATGAACATTTTTTACGTGAACGCTTATGTAGACGGATATCTTTTGGTACTACTCGAAAGTTTTCAACGAGTTAAATCGCAATTCAATGAACATTCATAATTAATTTCTCAATTTTCAAGTCGCAGGTGACGTTTGTAGGGCGAGAAAAACACAATAAAAAAGGTCTTTTGTGATGCCAGCCTAACTACTACCTAATGACCTAACAAAAAAAATAGTGAGCTTCTAACTAAGTAGACTAGGTAACTAACATTGGAAAGATAATGACGTTTTAGCAGCTTTCGAGTTGAAAAACTCGTGATTCTCGCGTAACTGTAAATCTAAATGTTAAAGCGACTATTTTAGAGTTTATTTTCATAGAAAAAAATCCTTAGTTAATTTTCAGAGAAAAAGTATAATTTTTAGCAGCTTGCCAGAAACAGAATCAGTACGTCAACCGCGACATATAGAAAAGTTGTGTCTTTGCTTAATATACGTTCTGGGAACCGGATCAGTACATTAAACAAAATATGTACATATATATATATATATATGTACATATTATACATATATATATATATTATAAAATCCTTAAGCTTTTGGTGACATCCTGGAAACACTATCAACTGCAACATCTATCAAAAAGTCGGTGATGTACCTACTTACATGTACTGTCAGTCCTCGTGTAGTAGAAATATACCAAAAGCTATCATGAACAGGCTCTGAAGGGACCCTCTGGCGGCAGAGCAGTGATATAACTAGTGGTTCGTTTGCTATAGTTCAGATTTAACTAATAGCGAAAAAAGTCGCAACGTGAAAATCAAGAAGTAGAAGTTATGTGAAATTGTCTACAAGAAAATATGATTATAAAAACCATTCACAAGTACCGCATAACAGAGAAAAGAACAAATAACGGTTTGCCCTTAGCTCCTCTACAAATATTCTATACTCTACAAGACCTAGACACACCTAGTGGTAAAAGATATAACACGCAATCCTGTTGATTTTGGTACAGTATATAGATCATACCAAGTAAAGAGGGAACATTTTCACAAGTCAGAAAACAGAAGTACGACTAATGACAATGGAGACGAACCTATATGAACCTTATGAATGGATCTGGTTGTCACCAGGGGTCATCTAGACTGATAGAAGCAACTCGATTTCGAAGTGCTTAATTTATCGTCAGTGCTATATCAATCGGAGTACCAACACAAGCAGCTTTGTTGAACCAAATATGATTACTCCTGTAGCGCTATGGTTACGTGACAGCTAACTATTTTTAGGTATCTTTTTTGCGCTTGTACTTCGTCCTCGTTGACTTTTAGCACTAAAGGCCCACTGAGACACCGTATATTTCTATCACACAGACATTAAACAAGCAAACGGCTGAACAGGTAGTAATGTTCATGTAGAGAATAGAACAGTTGTATAGAAACACTTCAATATCGTCTATCGATATATCATCTTTTACGGTGTAAACAAACAATATTTGCTATTTCATCGATTTTGACTATCTTCTGTCGTTTCTACAAAAAGTAGTTCCCTACGGAAACTACGACGTTCTCCACTTACTTCGCTAGAAGCCAAATTCAGGGCCGGAGGAAAAACGTATTGTCCTTTTGAGAAGTCCGTTTTTCGTTTCTTCCAGGCCTAGATGGGATACAGCGTATCGCGTCAATTAGTTGTTGCTACTACAGCTTTTGAGAAAGTTAGCGGCCAGTTTAAGAGTAGCATTTAATAGTCGAGTGTTGAAGATTTTAAATGATGTATAAGACACTCGCTAAGCGAAAAAGTCGTTTATGTCTATGTGTACCAAACTGAAATAAACTGATGCGTACGTGGAACATATAATAATGGCGTTATCGCGGGTGAATTCAAATCGAAATTCAGTCAAACGAGAACGTATCATCCAAATCAAAAGTCGTCAATTTTACTAAAGAGAAAATAATTATTCAAGAGGAATAATGTACTCCTGCACTAAAATATTTGGCTCCATTGTTTTCAACACATTATCGTTGTTAGACTGGCAAGGCAACGATGGTATTTTATCCGTATCAGCAGATCCTCATCGACTGTTTCGTAACTGCGACATGGGACAATATATTCAGTACCACTATAGTAGAAAAATCTACCTTAAACTTTATCTATACTCGCCTTTACAATTTAATGTAGTATTTGATTGTGTGCTCCGACAAAACGTAGCCCCATCTCCTATTTGTAATCGTTCGAAATAGTGGGTTCTTTGTTTCCGCCCGCTAAACCGTTAGTGATAGGCTGCCAGCAGCAAATCAAGAACAAACTTAAACGGGGCATGTTTCGAGCTAAACTGGCCAAACATAACTGAATTCCATCTTTAGATAAGATTTTATGATCATATACAGCCGAGTGTTTTATCGGTCATGGCCACTAGGTGGACGAAGTATTTTACATCCTAAAGTAGCTATTGGCAGTTCCTGCTTTATGTCTGCCACAGTTTCATTATGTAACCAGCTTTCAAATTCCACTGCGCAAAATAGTGGTAACTATGTAACGATATGATAGTTTCACGTATCGAAGACTAAGACTTTGTCTTTGGTACCAGTTAAGTCATATTTAAAATAGATCAGAAGAGCGTGATACACTGTAAAGACTTATAACGCGATAGGTAATCTGTGTGATGTGTTTCCATAGAAAATACTTTGTCCTATTACTGAGCTCTTTTCCTGCCTTACAGAAATAATGGTTCTTAGAATTAATAACACAGCAATCTTCCTGTTTTGGGAAAGAGCTTTACATAGAACCGCCGAGCCTTCGATGAAAGGCGGCAAACTATATTACCGCAGTAACAGGTTATATATACAAAAAAACGGCGTTCTAAGGACCATGCTAGTATCTCCGTGTTATGTAACCTCTTCTAATTTGGCGAACTGGCAACAATGAACTCATTGAAAGGACACCGTTCTGAGTTACCTGTGCAACCTCAAAGCAGAAGGTTTGCAATTAGAGCTGTGAGAAAGCTTGCGGAACACCGTAATAGAAACTATTGAGAAGTAAACACAGGAAAAAGTATCTCTATAAGCATCTCCATCAACTGGGTGGGTACATGCGTATTTGGAGTCAAACAATACTAACGCTCACTTAAGATATAGGGCTAGCAAAGGTGGCAAACGTTTGTTTTGTACTAATTGAGCAAATTGCAAAGCACTATTCGAAAGAGCTAGCGATCGACAGAGAACATATTTGTTATTTATTTTGTCGAAAGTAAGAGTCTCTATTGTAACGTCTAGATTTAGTCCACCAGGGTATCCTTTCAATTTCCACTTGCACGTCCAGTATTTATTACGCTAATGCTACTGGAGTGAATTATTATTAAATATGAATATCAACCATTAAAATCAATCTCAAACAGAATTTGGAACCGTTAGAGACTTGTTTGTCGCCACCCGTGTGTTTACCTTTGACGAAATTCTTACGAAAGGTCGTTAGACTACCTACATTTAGCCTATTTCTAGCAATTCCAGTAAGCTTCTATACTGCCTAGTTTCGTTGTATTGTTTAATCAGGTAAATATAATATCGTCTGGCTGTTTTAACCAGACGATATTATATTTACTTTTTTATTTCTTATACTTTATACTCAGGAAAGAAATTTGCCTCTTTGGCCGGCTTAACCCACGTCCCAGATGCTAGTAATATCTAGAATCAAAGAGAGAACCCGCTCTCTGATCCAAACATGACCAAAATTCTTTTTTTTTTGCGATCGATTTTACAATTTTGAGAGCAAATGAAAAGAAACCAATCCAGGTTGAGTATTACAAAACCATGGCGATATCATTTAGTCGTGATTGACAAAGACGCAAACGATACTAAATGACACCACCAGAAAATAGGATACCCTCGTCAGGGAAGACAAAACAAGTCGTAGTCATAGAGTGAATTCATATACCTGTATTTCCACCGCTTAGCCTTAAGCATGTGGTGGTTTCCATATGTTTGATAATTTGCTCATTTTTAATTTTATTGTTTGGTCAAGTACATTCTAGAAAGCGTTCAGACAAAATTCCAGATAGGATACGTTCAAGTAAGTTACTTTTACGGGCTTTTCTATCCTTCGTTTTGATGGAACATTATTCGGTTGATCAATTGCAGGAGAAACTAGGAGCGATTAATTTGCAACGATTACGGTAACTCTCAAACAGGGCAGCTTATCCCATCTCATTGGGTAAAGTTTTCTTTCTAATTTAAAGTTTGAGGTCTTATACCAAATCAAAAAGCTCACTCTTCCATAAAAGGACTCTACATAATTTACTTACTGAACTGTTTTTTCAATTTCCAGGAAATTTACGATCATGTCCCTCTTATGCAATCGATTTTACGAGATTGCTTTAAAACGCATTTGCACCTTTACGAAGTGTGGTTTGATCACTTAAGCTTATGTTAAGTTTCGTTTTTTTTTTCAGTCAACAGCAACCGGCATAAATATTTATGAATTGTTTTATTGTTGACTTTTGTTAAAATTCAAGGAAGGTTCACGTAAACGAAATGTTTGCGCTAGTTTTACGCTGACAGTCTTATTGTTCCAAATGTGCAATATTTATATTAAATACATCAAAAAGTTGGCTAGGAAGAAAATAACAGCATCCTGAAGATCATAACTTTGTTTATTGGAAATGTAAGAATTCAAGGAACAAGCATGAGGTTTTCTGTTCAGTCGTTTCTGAGAGTATGCAATTGTTTTGAAAGTTATCTACGTTAGAAAGTTTTTAGTGGCTTTTCAGAGCGTCGAATATATTAATAAATAGTACATAACCGATTTCGATTCAATAAAAATAGCACTTAAAACGTGCATTCTTTTCAAAAAATTATTCCCGCTTTTACAAACATATTCATGATGTTTTTTGAAAATGTTGTCCAAAATGCATTAAAAAAACAATGATGAGACCGTATCCTGGTGAAGCGAAATACGCGAACTGCACGAGTATTGCGAAGAATTCCTACGACTTCTCAAATAGACAATTTCGTATGTTGATATGCTAATCAGACAGATTACGGAAAGAAGTAAAGGGTCCAGAGGATGAAGATAAGAAACGTTACGAGAGAACTAGGTTAGATTTATTTCGGTCAATATAGTGCCCATATCTACTCTCTTAGCAGAAGTACATTCTTAACTCACCCTATTAAAACTTAACCGTACAGCCGAAGTACTTCGACATCGTTTGGCGTTTAAGACGGTATGCATCCGCTAAGACCGTATGTGTCAAGAACTTACAAATTAGTAAAACGATGCAAGAGTCAAATAAAATAAATGACTTGTGGTAAATTTTTTTTTAGTCAAGCTGCTTCCGAACCGAGAACACTTTACAGGGAGCGTGATGCGGTAGTTTTTTTCGAAACTTGTCGATATAAAACACTGGTATTTACCTAGCCGTAATGTCAATCGAAAAGGCGAATTCTCGATGCTGTTCGATAAGGTGTGAGAAGTTTGTAAAGATAACATGGTAGGTAATAATAAGTATGGCTGGGAACAACCTCTATTTTAAGACAGTGAGCACTCTCTAATAGCAGCAAACATGCAGAACATTAAGTACAGGATATTTTACAAGCAAATTTACATTTGTTGTCCACGTTATTTTTTTAGGAAAGGAAGTGTTTCCTTTCTGAATGAATTTCCGAAAAAAATAGCTTTAAGGTATTCCTCTGTATACTTCTTCTAATTGGATACGACGTTGAGTAGTACTCTTAAACTACGAATTGAATATTCGGTAAAAAACACACACTGCTAGGTTTGATCACGGCAGTGATTTATCACTGATTCTATCATGTCGCAAGTGTTTTAGAACAACAATCAGAACCAAAGCATGGAAAACTATATCCAAAACGAAAGAAAGTTTATATTTAACAGCTCAGTGGTCCGTTAGTCTTTCAGTAGTAGAGAGGAACTATACACGGGAAAACGATGGGTCCTAGTAGACCATCGTGCAGTTTAGTCACGTATATTAAAAGTCACGTAATATCGTACGACTTTAAGTCCAAAAACAGTTGCATTGTCGTATTTAAGCAATTGGCAAAGATATAATAAGAAACTTCCCTAGAAATTTTGCCGGACCTTCGCCATCCGTCAACCAATTTCTCCTCGCCTGAAATTCAAGTTTAGCGTTGAGTAATTTATAGAGTTAAGCTTTTAAATCATCTTCATTGTCAACTGCGCCGTTCCTTTACTTTGCCAATAAACGAGAAAGGAAAATCTGTCTGTGCTAGGTTCGGAGAAAGAAGGTGCGACAAAGCTTAGCCTTCGAAGTCCAAGAGGGCAATTTGGACGACATAGCCGTATAGCTTTACGATATTATGGATCAGGATAACATGACTTTTCTAAACTTTTTTTTAATAGCCTAGTTGACTCGATACAATAAGTAAACGTGTGTGTCAACGATTTGATTGTAGAAAGCCTTTTTTAGTGAATCGGGCCGTCGTGGTCCTACCAAAGGCGAAGCATAACTATTCTTGAATAAAGATGTAGGTGGACCCAGACCCCTGGCTTTTCTTTCGGAGCCGTCTATTTTAATCTCTGGTTAAGACTGATTTACAGACGCCACTATAAGTGGTTAACTAACGATGGCCGTATTACTGCAATTCAACCTCCTTGGTCAATTCCTGAGCTGTTCTGTCGGCGGCTATTTTTAGTGCTCTCATATTGTCGATATTCAATGCAGATAATCGGGCAAAGCGGGAGCCATTTTCTAGGTTCAGGTTACGGTTTTTAGAACTGTCAAAGCACTCTTGAGTAACAGTTTTAGCAGCAGCGTCCTTACCGTACACAACGCAAATGTCTTGGACTGTTTTGGCGCCATTTCCATCTCAGCGGAATGCGTAGCCGTACAAAGGGTGACAAAAACGCGCTTTTCCTATTCGAAACATTCATAGCTTAAAGAAATGTTAAAATTAAATTCAAAAACACAATACCGTTACTGCACGCTGATAGAGCAAGAAGAGCGCTTTCGAATGCTCTATCAGAAGTATGCAACAAGTGAGGGAATTTTCTAACGAAATATGTCCTCATATCGACAACAATAAACAAACTACGGTTAACTGCTCTAGAAACCTGACAAAAGGCCGAGCTCAAAACTGACCTGTTACAACTCAACCGTTCAACAGAGCGCATAAGAACTTTCGATAGGTCCTCTGGATAGTACAATGTTCCTTATTGCCGTGACTGCCACTTTCAATTAATTTGAAATGTATGCGATGAACTTCGCAAGTACAAACACAGCTAATTATCCGACCCCTACAAAACGTTCACACGATATCCAACAAGCAAACACTAATGGCGAACAAGTTAAATCGCTAACTTGCTCAGTGCCTTGGCAGACACATGACATAATTGCCCCCATACGCTCTAAATCAAATGGATTAGCTGAGCGTTTCATAGATATTAAGATGAAACTACAAGATTCTTAGTCTTGTACCGGAAAATCCATGTAAATTAACGGTAACAGACAAGATTAGCTCAAAGTTTCGTCGATATTAAAGCGAAACTACAGAATGGTTAGTCCTATTCTAGACGACTACATTCATTCAGAGGTTCACTATTTCAGTTTCAAACCTCTGATACAGCTCGTGGTTTATTACTTCTGTCCTACTTTCTAACTTCACAGTAAAAATACCGGCGAAACTTTTGCTGAGAGGAGAACTTTGTGCCGTGTTGGATCCCCTAACTGCATGAAGAAAAATTATGTGACCCCACGGTATAAACTCCGTAAAATTCTTTAGCAATAAGTTGTATGGGTTCGTGATTTTCAAAGTAGAGGTCTTCTTGGTAAACTGGCCGGATTCAAGGAAGCGTCTAGGAACACTCAGTCAATCCTCGATAAATTGTTGAGAAGAAAATTATCTGAGCACGCATCTCATAATATCTCAAATAGATCAACGCCAGCTGAGACCCCCCTAAGAGTAACCAGGATATACAGACCGTTTACAGAATTAACTGTTAGGGGTAGACGAAAAACATCACTCAGAGGAAGGAGTGTCACAATGGATTGTTATACATACGATGACGCCGACCTTATTTGACGCCGATTGAGTATTCGACTGGAATCAGATAATGAAGTTATCAATCAATATTCTACCTCTAGTCAATATTCTACCCACCTATTGTCTGTATTTCAGATTTTACGCCTGGCATCGCCGTTAGGCATTCCATCAGACGGCTGGCTGCCAGCCTGAAACAAAGTGGGTCTTTGCCCACGCTACTACAAGTCTATAATAACCTGTGAAGCATGAATATGTATGACGGGCTTATGAAAACCAAATTTCATTCGTAGTACACATCACTATCATGGTAAAAAAAAATCAACACAGATAAATTTACTTGCTTCAATATATGTTAGTGTAATCGATGATGTTAACACTCGATTGGTAATGACTCGAAAATGTTCGTATGAAGACACGGAGGCAGACCTTTAGATAGCGTTGCTGAATGTATAGACGTTGGCTACGATAGGAAAACTATAAATATACAACGCAAATAATAGGACTGCAATTATGACAAAGTTGAAGATTTCACAGAACTGTTAGTAAAGTGAGTATCTAATTAGCGTCGTTATTCCACAATGTCAGGACGTGCTACGTGTTAGAATTGTATATGGAAATAATTCGGCACAATTTGGTACATGGGCATGCTACATTTTTATTGTTCTTTTACATAAATGATTGTATGTATGACAATCGCCGGCGGCGAGCTCCGTACCATCGCTAAGGGGCGGAGAGAAGCATGCTGGGTGCGAGACTCGTCGTTAGCAGATGTGAAGACCGCCACTACAAGTATAGTAGGTAACACACGATTGAAGCCGCTAACAAACCACGATGGGCGAGAAACGTTTTCGAAGAGCTGTATCCTTAGACATCTACCAAACAAGTAAAAAGACGCACATTCGCTATTTATAAATAGCGTTCTTTCCACGAAGAACACATTTTGCCGGGCGTGCACTGGTCAAAGACTTCGTATATACAAATCAGCACCACAAGACCTTAATGAGCTATATAGAACTATTTAAACCACTTAGACAGCTGTGTCATGCAAGTGAGTAGGCTATACGAGCCCTATTTGCCTGTCCTGTTTATAAAATTGAGAGATTCCTAAGTGTTTTAAGAATGACATCAGAGGGCAACGAGCGGCATGATATCTATTACAGTTTCCTGCATAAACCCAGTTTTTTTTCTGTGTGGAAAAACCAGTTTGCTGCTGAATCTACGGTGGAATCCATGCACGGCGAAATGTATATTTAGGTTCGGCTATTTCCAGCAGTCTGCTGCTAACGATGAATACGGTACTATATAGAACTAACTGTTCGAGCAAATGCTATAAGCATATAATCAATCTTCGACCCTAATTATGGTTTAAATTTCACTTGATACCCTAATAGATCGTAACTATTCAATTAAATCCTCATATTTAACGGATGTTGAGATGCAAAAAGTTATCCAAAACAGAAAAATACGAATGCTTGCAGGTCTATTGCTTATCATTATTATTTTGTGCGTGAGAATCAGACATCTTCGCTACGCCATCTATCATTTTTGGTCGGTGCTCGGCTGCGTTTTCTTTTCGTATATACTTCTAGTCGGCTCTATTTGCCTCCATTATGTATAACATATCCAATAATAATTTACAATGAAACTGCGTTTTTTCGTCCTAGCAACAATTTCCCCAGAAAACGCATGTCATGAAAACGGCCCAAATCCTGATTCATCGATTCGTACGGCCTCAGTTCATGCAGAAGATACATTGTATAGTCGAATAAGTATTGACGACTTTCAAACCAAAATTGAAGTAAGTATCTTATACTTCAAAACAAACCCGTTTTCCGACATTTTTCTGGTAACCCAATAATCGTAAATCGTTCTGTACTTTCTAATTTCTGGGCGAAAAATTGTGAGAAAAAAAATTTTATGTCAGTTCGTTGTTGTATTCAGATTAGCTGTCAACAATAGAGTTCCCAGTCAATTGATCCGCCGGGCGACAACGATCATAATATACGATTCCTCTCCGATCCCAGCAACCACTGCGTCACTATAGGCTTTATCAGAGAGCACACTTTTTTCGCACATGGTTACTATATTTAATCTACTTTTAATCAGTCGTAATCAATTGCTATGTAAAAGGATCGATTTTGTTGTGTTTCTCTACGTTCGCAGATGGAAATACGCTCGAGGGAATTATTTAGCGTCCATTGGTACAGCATGAAAACGTCGGGCTTTTTTTTTCTTATGGTCATTTTTCTTCTATCTGTTTGAGACTGTCTGATAGCGGATATGTAGTTCCTTGACGATATAATGGCGACTTACGTGTCGTTTTTGCTCAATTTTCGCAATAATTTTTACTAATCTTTTTCGTTAGTGGTTGGTGGACAACGAGGAGTTCCTTCTAAATTCCTTCAAAAAAGAACGAAAGTTACAGAACTATTATTAAACCATTTCTTTCAGTAACGCCTTTTTCTTATGGAACCTTGTTCTTTGACTGCTATAAAATTGTAAGGCAGATAAATCTGAGCAAAAATATTCCAACGGTTAACGGCTGTCAGGTATCAGCTGTTTATGTATACGTCTGTCAAATCTCAGTTTCGAGATAACCCCAACGCCGACGCTATGCAACCCATACTTTTTGTGTTATGGAAGTTCAAAGCTATCTAAATAGCAAAAGCGTCAACCCTTTTTCGGCTTCCTAATATTCTATTGGAACCCAGGGAATCATCATCTATGCTTCTCATCATGTGTAACAAGAGTAGCATCTAATCTGATTTATTTTTCAAGCTTTTGCACGAGAACCACGCATTTGACCACAGCCTAGGGGCATGATCAACTAAAGTTGAATCACATGCTTCTCGTTAAATATTTACATGTTTCATGTTAAACTCTATTTCTTTTACTCTACTAGCGAATCTGATAAAAAAAAGTCTGATGCTATTACTAGAAAAAACCTGACTGACTGCAATTAATTCATTAATACATGCCGCAATTGAATTTTACTGCAGTGGGTTTGGAGTGCAATTGTTAGGCAAAAGAGTATCATAAGGCAGGCTGCAACAATACAATAAGAGCAAAGGACGCACCAAAAAGCCTCAGCAGGAGGTTATTGCGATCTAAGTAGGTCTCTAGCCTGCCAACAAGCTTCGCCAATTAAATGAGTCTCTCACTAAAATCGGATTTCATTACAATTGAAAACTACTCAAGTCTTCAGTCAAATGACCAGTCAAGGTCTATAATCAGAACTTTGGACATAGGTGCTCTCCGCAGCACAATTAGATTGCTAAAACGGTGCTGTTCTACTGATGAAAGAAACACTTTTCTTAGCCCAGTTTTTAGTTTCCTTTTCGCAAAACGTCTTTGCATGAGCCTACGAGAGAGAACCATCCGGCATGATCCATGAACGCCCGTACCGCACTAATCAAACTGATTGCGGCCCTTAGCTACGATGCGAAGATGATGACAGTGATGCTCTTGTAAGTGCAATGAAGTAACAAACTTCCCACCAGCCGACCTTCTGTCAAATGTAGAATAACCGCATAGTTCGGCTAATTAATATATAGTCAGTTTATAGTTTCAGGAGGTAGACGATTAGTTAGTGATGCATCTTCGTTGCACTAGATAGACGATAAAGCCCCCTCCGCCCCTGGGGGTTAACTGTTATTGTGACGAAGATATAATGTAATGTAATAAAACTAAAAAGGACGGCTATATTGCAAAAGTATATATGTTCGAATTCGTGCGCGCATTTTCAAATTTAGTGCACGCCATTGTTCACTTATCGGCGAGACTTGTTTACCTGATTATCTGTACCGGACGACTTGAGTTGTATGAACCACAGTAGACTCTAGATTTCGCCGACCGGGGTATTCAGCTCGAAGTCCTGTTGATTTATATCTAAATTTGTCGTTGCAAAATGATATTATTAAATTTAAGCAAACGGTTTCATAGGATATCGTACTGTTATCTCGTAAACAAATTATCAAGCTTCGTAATTTTTTACAGCTTGATTGTCTAAACAAGGGAAAAGCTATGGACGAAACGAACAATCTCTTTCTGAAACCCGGAAACAACGACACGCCTTTCTATTAGCAAACCGAATCAGTAAACTAGTCAATATTTTAGATCAATCAAAGATTATGTGAAGTTATCGTGAACCCAAGCATTGTCAGCATACGCTAGCATGGCTACCGTAGTAAACATAATTTTTTTTTTGTAGGCATTAATTATGCGTTTCGGAATAAAACGTTTGCCTGGTAACGTATAGCTCAAACGACAAGCCTGTATAATTTCTATAATTAAAAACTAGATTAGTTTAAGGCAAGCATTCTGAGAGTAAAATCAGATAGTCAACGGGCGTCTTCATCATCATTATGATGGAGTAATTTTAGTTCCCATAGTCTTAATGTCAGACGATCTTTCTCTTTGTAATATCATCCAAAATGTTTGTAACGACCTTTAGAGAAGAAAATTCTACAGACTCTGTCTGTATTCCGAATGTACTTTTCGATACCATAGTAAATGAAGTAGCCACAACATAGATACTACTCAACTTCTGCTTTCTGAACTTACTTGCCATAGAAACTTCATAAGATGAACTAAAGTGCAATAATAATAATAATGCAATTATGTAATCGGAAGCATTCAAACTGAACTCCTGATACTGAAATCGCCCATATTACTATATATATTCATATAAATCACCCATATCGAAATTTGATTCTGTTTGGTTTAATTAAGAAAGTGTTCTTTTCTAAATTGTTTTTTTTTTTTTAATAAAGTATCAAGCACATGCCAAATGTGCTTTAATCGCTTTACATATTGGTGTTCTCCGTTCCATAGTTGCGGAAATTTCAATGGTCAGTTCTGCCATGTGAAAAAATAAACTCTACATAAGTTACGAGCATTAAAATGTAAGTTACGCAATTGCACCATTAAAAAAATTGAATACAGATATCGGTCTACAAAGGCGAATGCACCAATACATTCAGTCTGATCAGACCAGTATTGCGTAGACCATGTGTTCTACTTATTTATTTGTAATTATATATATATATATATATATATATATATATTAAAAATAATATGATAATTGAAACTCTCTAGCAGACGTTTAATATATAGTCATGTATTGAGAAGGCATATCTATTTTTCTATACAGGGCTTGCTGGAAAACACTGCCTGTTGTCCTATATGCGATCGAATTATCATACGGTTTTCGACTTGGCGTATTTGACCGTCTGCGATGCTGCCATACCGGAGCTTTTAGCGGCTTGAGGATTGAAGATCTTCTTTACATACAAACACGACGTTTGCTTGAAAACGTTTGCTAGAGTAAGTAATTTGAAAAGCAGATTTGATGATCGCCCAACATAGGCAGTTTTATTTAAGGAGCTACTGTATATAACGTTCAAAAATGATAATGAAACATTGATCGATAAAATAGTAATGAAGATAATCGAAATTGCCGAATCCTGCGCGATTCAGTTTCGTCGAATGGTCATGCTGATGAGATGGCTTTGATTGAAGCGTTAGAAATTTACCAAGCTGCATTGCGTTCTGTACGTCTGAATCCGCTCTTTTTTTTTTGTGCTGATCTGTAGAACAAGATTGGAAGGCGGCAAAATTGGGCAAGACCGTAGAAGGCTTCGTGTCAACCCTCAGTTATATTATTTAGTAACCTTTTTTCCATTTGTGCCTTCTTGTTTGCGTGTAACCATTTGTGCAAAAGTTTTCATTTTTAATTAATAACTTGTACTATTAGGTGCCAGTAAAACAAGTAGTTGAAAATCCAGATTTTCTTTCGTGTACATCGCTTCATTGGAGGAATCGAAGAGAACCAGTGGTGGGCGATGGTTTCGGCCAACCGTCCGAGCTGAGCCCTCACTCGTACCACATAGTTCGCGTACCTAAAAACATCACTTAAACCCTCTTAGAATTATAGTGACATTACTATTGTCAAATCAGGGTTCAATTGCTGTGCTAGAATATTTTATTGCTGACAATTTTATTGCTGAAGTGAATTAGTCATTTCGTTCGACGACTTAATAAAAAATGATAAGATATTCCGAGTTTTACGGGGATTTTACACACGTTACGCGAGCCGGGAGTTCACGCGTTTTCCACTGGTATAAACCGAATCCATGAGAAAAAGGAAAAATAACCGAATAGGACATTTGTCCTTTCCATTAATAAGTATTTATCTGTAACGAAATAAGAAAGAAGAATGAAAAATAAATTTATGAAAAGCATATGCCCATCGACCACAGAGACTGGAGACATTTTGTTCGAGGGAGAAAAAAATTTCATTGGTCAACGGTGCGACAACTGATTAATCCCGTTCAATAAAGGCAATAAAATAGTTAATTGTTAGCCAGTCTGCGTTCTAAAGGCTAACCGAACCTCATCGATATGATCGCTGGAATACAATAACGATAAAAAAAAAAACGCCATTTGTTAATTCGGTGTAGGTAAATTCTTCAACCTCTGAAAACCAGTAGATTCTAAAAAGACAAAATAAAGGAGCTGTCGTCAGGCATCAGGTCGAAACTGGCCCTTTCGCACAAAAGACTATATATTCACTATTTCCGGATTTTTAATATGCACCAAGAAGGTGATCGTTCCATTTTCGTTTAGTTTACAAATATAGGGTAGAGGTTTACCGCTACTGATATTTTTAGTCTGTTTCTACTCGCTGAGATGGTGGCGTTGACACGAACAGGAGGTCTACTAAACGCGTAGTTTTATATGTTATGTATTCTTTAGTGGCTATATAATTCGAAAGTATTTTACTCATTTTACAGCGGCGACGGTAGATCGGACGCGAACAGACTTCATGAAGATGTTGTATGAATTTATAGTGTATTGATATGATCTTACTCCCTAAAAAATGGTCCGCTAATCCTTGCCCTTTAAGACGTCTAAACTCCTGCAACACACCAGTTGCTCCATATTAGTCAAACACCTATCAGATTTTTATAACTTCACGCTGAATTGCTGGACCTTCGAAAAGGTTTTCCTTCATAATAGTAATAATAATTACTATTATTACTAGGGACTCACATGAGTTTACCAGTCAAAATTTCTGTCATTTACATACAAAATGATTTTAAAAATTTCTTTAAATTAGAAATAACAGACTTGCTAGCGCACCGGGCTGACAACGGCGAAATCGAGGGCCAACTGCCACCGAGAAGTCAGCGATTTTAAATATGTTTTGTGTTTTTAGTATTATCCTCAAAGTAAATTACGTTCAATTATATTTTTTACGGGTAATATGTTTAAAATTGATCTTCAGCATGACACACGCAGTATTGCCTTGGGTACAAAACTAATATAATCCGTTACTGTTACCTAAAATTTCGAATCCGGACCTCCTATTTTACACAAACGAGCCCCCAGTCATAGCCTAGATAACCACGCTACTAAGTGGACCATTATTGAAAAATCCACTATACGCGCCTTAAGTGAAAAGCCACTTTAAGGAACACATTACCTAGATAATATTTTAATATGCATGTAATATTCTATTGCAACTATCACTAAGCGTCTATAAAATTTTATTCTGCAGGGGTTTGGTGCGGATACGATCGTCACGCCATCACAATGCATATAACTGGTAAATAAATCACACTTTGTATTACCATAATGAACGGGGTGTTTATTTCGCTTTTTTTTTCTGTTTTGTTTACAGAATTATTAATGGGAATATTAGTATCGATGATTTTCAGCTGGGTCAATCGTGGACTGCTTTTTCCATGTAGTATAAATTATTCCTAGATTATTTATTTGTCAAATATGATGCAGAATACATTTACAGTCGATTGTGCGTTCTTGCTTTATCTTTGATTTGAATAATAAATTCGCTTGCCCTAGGCACCATTCAGTCAATTCAGGCCATCCAAAAATAATGCCTTCCTTCGTATAACTTGATGTGACCATAGTTTCGTTTTGCTATAGCTAGCTATTCGAGCGCGATTAGTTTTTGTGTATTGGACAATAGCGAGATGTATGCCCAAACTATTTTCAAACTGTCTACAGTCAAGTTGACGCATGTTTAAAGAGCTGTTTTTAAGAAGTTTGATTAAAGTTAGACATTCTGAAATTCTTGCAATACGTATCTAAAAATTTAAATTAACATCGTCTATGTATTTGTTTAACAGGTCGAATCCCAAATTCTTCGCTGAGATTGGTCTAAGCTGATTGTTTTGTGCCTCGAACTGCATTAGACAACGATCAGCCTCTGCCGCCGTACTCGCGAAAAATAAGCAGCGTTAATGTGGAACGACTATCATGGTTACACATTATGACTTCAGCCGGTTTCTCCGAGTCGTCTCTCTCAGGGCCCGTTAGCACTTGAGTTGAAGAAAAAGAATAGATTACAGAGGTAAAGTGAAAAAAACTAAATCAGATTGAAGGAAAACTAACTAGATCCGAGTCAAAAGGGATCTAACACCTATGACAGTCTACACAGCTCAGACCTCGATTCGAAACAACTTGTTGCTAACAAGGTAAATACAAATGAGCAGTCGTTGCAATATCAAATGTTTTAAAAACTCTACACATTGTGTTTCAGCTGCCGCCACTAAATCTTTGAACACAACGAAAGTACTTGTCAAGCTTATTTCCACTCTTTCCATTAAGCACACGGGCCACAGCTTCAGAGATCCTGCGCCGCTCTTCCTCTTCATCAATCAGAGCGTCCTGATCGCCGAAGGTAGCGATGACTTCTTCGATGCGATTTTTTCCGTTGACAACTATGCGTGCGTATTTCTCACATTCCTTCACTATCTCAGACTTATCGGTCGTTGAATTCATTCTAATTTGCAGTCTGTTCTTCATGGCCTGAATGATTATGCCATAATTGCCATACTGAGCCTCAGTCGTAAGTATCTCCTCTACTTCCGAGTTTTTAGCTGACCCTCGAATAGGTCTAGCATGGGCACACAGTAGCCACGCAGCACACACAATACTGATCACCTTTATCGTAGTTACCATTATCGCAGAAGCTTCTTCGATTAAAGACGCATCATAGTCTTACTGTTTTTTTTTATCTCAATAAAAGAGCTGCAAAACCGTTACTGTTGAACGATGGTAGGAGAGGGTCTAAACGCGGCTATACGATCTCATCTTAGTTATTCTCTGAATGCGCGATCTAAGAAAGAGTGACACGAAGTTATACCACGAACTCTTCGTTACATGGAAATCGGCTATTACTTTGCCAGCTGCATCACTGATGAGCGCCAAAAGCAAAATTAGGGGTTTCCGATTCGGTCATGGCAACAGGAAGACAACTACCATGTGATGTTAGAATCAGTCATCGAACTGCATTTAATGTACCACAGAGCTGGCAGTGCCTGATCGACAACTTAATTCTATCGAAAATAACTGTACAATGGGCTCTGAATATGGCAAAGTGGAATTTCCTGTTAATTCTAGACGGTCACTTTTCACATCAGGTTCTCTCAAACTCCCACGCACCTCAATACTGCTTGCCGTCGCCCAGCTTCATATGTCGTCAGAAGAGTTGTAGTTTTTAGCGGCTTGTGAGCGCCTTCATCTAAGCGTTTCTGACTAGCGTGTCGTTATCTCTAAATTATTCCACATTGTACGCAGTCAATGTGCTTTCCCTTTGATGATCTCTCGCTGGAGTTCCTTGCGGCCAAAGCCCGTTCAAAGGAAGACGAGTATAATCAGGGAATTTGGCTTGAAAGATTCTGCCAACTACCGACAGAGAAGACACTCATTCTCTTCGCACCATCTCTTCGCCTGAGCTGCTTTGCCATCATCATAATCATCTTTTTTCCATGTAAACTTGTCTCTGCTCTTCCTTGACGGTTACACACAGTCGGATATCGATATAGCACGCAAGTCACGAAAGACGCTGCGTTGCACTTCACCATGTTCAACGTAAACAATAACAGGCATAACGACGGCGACGGCGCGGGTGTCTTATCTTGGCGACACTCTCAGCTTTCCCAACTCAACTTAAATGTATTACAGATAGCGGCAGCAGTGAAACAAGACTTCATGCGGCGTATTTGCGTATGAATCGTCGTTATTGCAATTGCTTTACAATCAGATGAATCTACCTATCTATCAGATGTGAGAGAGGCGGTCAGTTTTCGCGGCATGCAGCTGATGACATCATCGGACGACGCTCAGGAAATTAACCGAAATATGATCGTGACAAACAGACAGTTGTCTGCCTCTATACTGCTATCGCTATAGAGGAACGCAATGGTTTCTTTCATAAAGTGTATGTTCATATTATATATACATTGTGTCTAGTAGAGTACTGTCAATAATTTAGCGGTATTTCGAAAACATGATTAGTTGTTCTTTTTTTTTATTTTGACAAATCCAAGCGAAAACTTCTACAAAAACATTATTCCAAGCACAAGGAAAAAATTCAATATTATTAAGCCATAATGTGCATAGCAAGAACTTGCACGTCTACACGGCATATAAATTGCCTAATATAAGCTAACAGTATCTCATTGTAGCTAAAAAAAATAAACTTTGCTAAATATAAGTAAATAAATGTAAACTGTTTATTGCTACTGAGCAACGTTTCTTAATAGCACTAAATTATGTGAAGGACTAAAGGTGTGATAGCAATCAAAAAAGGAGTCGAATTTAGACTATGATCGCCATTGTAGGGTCAATTTTAGCTCAGTTCTCAGATAAATTAAGCGACACGATCAGGCAGAAAATAATAATTTAACACTTGAAGAAAACAAAAATCAAAGAGACTAAATTAGAGATGGTCAAATTCAACTTAATAGAAATTTTTCAATAACATGGCTCAATAGTTCTGAAGTTCTAGTCAGGTCTTCCAGTCTTCTGGCTGCACTGTGAGCATTGTTAACATTAATCTTTAACAGAAATCTTTAGTCTGATCTGCATACAGGTCTAAGCGGCAGACAAGGAGAGGTACAGACCATGCAAGTATGACAATGCTTCACTCCGATTGTTTGTCCGTTAGAAGGGATCCTTTCATCGGCTACTTTGCTTAACTCCATATATTTTCGTTACGAGTCATATGACATTACTATTTATAGCAGGGCAGCGTAAAACGGTATAGGAGTATAGGACTATAGAACACGTACCTGTCTAACTAAATGCTAGTTTTAGCTGCTGGTAGACATGTTTCATTTTTAACAACGATAACGGAATTAGTGCGGCACATATAAAGTTTTCAAGAGATAACTTTTCAGTAAGTTTCGGTGGGACGTTGAGCAACCTTCTATTGTTTCGTATGCAAAGACTTCGAAAGCAGCAAAGGAACTGTTGAAAAAACGATTTTACGGCAAGACGATGTGGGCTTATCAAGGGGAATTAAGGTAGTCGTGTTAGTCATGGTAGTTTTTCAGTTAAAGTTTATAAAACCTCAGATAGTATGCCGAATATAGAAACAGTAAGACAATGTTTCATGAGCGTCAATGAATATCGTTTACATAATCCCCCATTCAAATACAACCGCAAATACAATCCGAGCCAAAGATCTAGGTATTTTTAAACGTAAGTTATGTTAGCACCAGTGAATGGCTTCAACAAGGATGCGCGGCTTCAAAATTAAATGTCTTTACCTGTATACTTGCATAATGCATTGACTTTAAAATTTTAAGCCAAGTCGTAAACTATAATACTCTCATAACTACAACTTACTTTTTGTGCATAGCTCGAAGATAATATAATCCCATATCTATGCTATGAACAAAATTTACACAGTTACTTTTCTGTCAAGAAAAGCCCACTTGGTCAACCGTCAATGCATGACAATGCGTCGGCACTAATCTGTTTGATTTTTTTTTGAAAGCGTCTCAGTTATTTCCGCTTTTTTGTTTCTTGGCTTAAGTTAGATTAATTATCTGAAGTATATTTTTTATATTAGGAGATGACTGTACGTGAAATTCGACAACATAATATGTGATTGATCACACCTACTGGCTATCAGAACATTTTGACTGCTCATCTGGAGCAGAGTTTGTCAAACCATTAAGCTTATGGAAGTTATTGATGGGGCGGCCAGGCCCGTCTTTACTGAAGGCGTTAAAAATCCAGGATTACAAAAAAAGTATGACAAATTCGAATAACTTCATTTTTCTCTATGAAGCAAAAACAAATCTGTTATAAAGCCACTCATCTTCTTATCTCGTTTTGTTGCAGTGTACGTGTACAAGAAGTACGTTGTGTTCTTTCGGGCATCATGACTCACGCCGGATAATTGATGGCTGCTATAGACTTGTCTCAGTTAAGCTCCGCATTCAAGCAACAACCACGTAGAACTTCAGTCCTAGGCAAAAGTTTGCAGATCCGGCAGATTTGGTTGTGTTTATGGTTACTTCAAATTGGCCATCAATAGGAATTCTAAATATCAGTAGTATGCATACGGAAAAGTTTATATTTCTCCAAATAAATTTCTTAAGTATGGGGTTAATTAGACTGGAAGTGGTGTCACAACAAAGCTTTTTTTAAATAATTGAGATCTCGTTTGTGATCGAAGGAGGGCAGTGATACTCAGTGAAGGTGCAGTTCAGATGCTTGTGTAGACGCTACGTTATTACTTCGGTTGCTATCTAAAATCAATATGCGCTCACTGAAAGAGCATCTAGGCTTGTTCAAGTATTTGACATTAAATGCCGGTTTAGCTCCTGCAGAAGCGACAAAATGACATAATTGTTTTTGCGCGGAGATGCTTGCTAGCTTTTCTAAAGGGTGTTCAACTTGTGCAAAGAAATGGCGCCATTCCGCTGAGGCGGAGCAACCCGGCCTTGTTAACGACGGTAACATAAGGCCAAAAACTGAAAGGATATAATATGAGTAGCCAATAGGACATGTTGAAGGAACCTAAATAATGAAAAGCATTTCTTCAGGTCATAGCCTGCGATTGAGTCACAGACAGACAACAGAAATAAAGAATACCCAGCTTCACAAACATGACAGGATAACTGAAAATGAGCGAGACCATGCTTAATTTGCTCATTTTAAGAAAGCTAAAAAAATATTTCGGTGCCCTCCTTAACAAAGAACATTTTGACTTGACTTTGATCAAAAAAATCTTTAGGAATCCTTCACAATGATGCGTTGCAATATTGCTACGTCCTTCAGGCAAATCCGAGACTAAGTATAGATGCAAGCCATCTCTATATAAGAATACTATTAGTTATTACGTACGAAAGTTCCTGAGGCTTATGTTTACTTTTTGTACTAAATGATGATTTGTGAATGGCGTATAATTATTATATGTATTGTTTGAAGTCCATTCTTTACTCTAAAAGCTCGCTGTTGTCGTATGTAACTCAAAATTTCATTACCAGTTGGAGCTTTAAGATGGATTTACCATATTTCAAAATACAAGGACTTCAATATTTCACCAAACGAAACCCATGAATACTTTATGAAGGTGAAAATAAGATAACAAACTAAAACTGATCTAAAAACGACTTCATTGGCCACTGAATAAAATCTTAAAAGGAAGAACATGAATTTTTAGGCCTATTTTTGATATATATATATATATTTTTTAATATTCTGTCTTCGTCTGTATTATAGTTTGGCTACCTCTTGTAACTTATTTGTATGGTTTTCTTAAAATTAGGTGTTTAAATTTAAATTGGTTTCGACTCATTATTTTGTGTTCTGACAACCCTCTTTCGATTATTTATTTAGATCTCTCGGCGTTCAAGCAATCCAAACGGTCATTTCATTAAAATCGAACCTTTCATTTTATCGAATGTCAAAATCGTCATATTTTGAAAGGGGACACCCGCTGCAAAGATTTTCAAGGACCTTGCAATCGAAATTAAATAATGAATATCATAATTAGGCTCTCCCATAGGCGTACCTGAAAAATGTCGCTGCATTGTAAAGAAAGGCAATGATTGCTGCCCAGTTTTGTTGCAACATTCACAATATAGAGGTATTGATACTGATTGGTACTGATATATTAAAGTGATCAAAACAATGTTTAACTGTCAAACACCTATAAATTATACTTAAATAATAACGGTGCCAAGAGCCAATTGTGGACAAGAGTATTTCACTGCTTCTGATCATTCCTATCTATTGGCGATAAAGTACAGTAAATCGAAAGTAGTCGTCGAATTCACTTTTGAAAACGTTCTCGGTTAGCAATAGAGACTGTCGTATAGAGCAAATAAGATGTTAGACTATCCAAGATGGGCGTGGCTTTGAAACATAGTACCTTCAGGTAGGCGTCAGGTAGACGTGCCTATGTACTCAAATGGGTGGCAGTTTCATAAAATGAGCCTGATCGTTTCTAAGGGAAGGAAGTAGGGAAGAAGGCTCGATTTTATAGATCGCGAAGTGGGGGCACACACAACAACGCGTATCAACCCCTTCAAATCTCTATTTCATTATAAGGACAAGTATTAATATGCAATATACAAAATACGATTGCGGGCTATCTTTTGTTACTACTACTACTATTCACGTTAGAATCAAATATATCTCTATGAATACGTATTCGAACCGATATTTATTTTCGCTCACACACATAATGGTAGTGGTAAATCGTCATCGAAAACGTACATACTATTTCGTTTTTCTTTCTATAAAAAGGCTGATGTCTTACCATGACGTAGCTAAATGGATATTGGCAATCTCATTTAGTTATCTGGACCAATCTGGAATAGAAACTAAAGCCAATGGACAGATCCCATAAGTAGCGATTATAACATCCAGGAAGTGATTTAATTGTTACAATGTAAACTCATTCAGTACGGGAAATTAACAATAGCGAGGTACTGCCTACTGCATTTGTACACGTTTAGAAGTAACTTCCTGTGGCCAAGTTAGATACGTAACAGAAAATTAGACATGATTATGAAACAAGTTACTTATCAAATACTTCCATTAAACGTACGTAGTGCACGTAGCTATCCTGATAAACTCTATTTATATTAAAATATATGCTTTGATTGAAAATACGTCAAAAATAAAAAGTCTATATTTTTTTCAAATAGTCCCAAAATTTTTTTCCAAAACTTGTTCCTTGCGCGTTAGTTAGTCTATCGTATATCGGCCGCATGGCTGGAGCACAACTTTGAATACCTACGTCATAATTTCCTTTTATATTATACTTGATAATTAACTATCGTTCATCAGCTAAGTTATCCATGATCATAAAGTGAATGTTTTTCTGCCTTATGAACGCGAGCTCTTGCCAGATGATACGTGACTGCAAAAGGCCCGGAACGACTTATCTTGAGTCCAATGACTCAATACATTTCTCTGAAATATAAAATATTTTATAATATAAAACAAGACCGTTATTTAAATGTCCAGATAGCTATCGTCTAGATAGATAAAAATCGGCGCTTGAGTGCTAAACGTTTTATATACATACACACATCCCAATATCGAACAACAAAAACAGCTTAATTAACCGATAGGTACCGGCGGGTTCCGTAATCGTAGACATATTTGTTTGATGCGGAAACGCCGCTCCAAGGATTTTGGTATCAGGTTGACTAGCCTTTTTTCGTATTTTAAGCGTTTTTAAATCCCTTAATAATATCTGAGGTTATCTCGTGCCATTGTATTAGTTCCGCGTACGCAAACGGTGTTTACGTACAAGATAGTAACGCACAAAAAATTTAAGAACATTTTCTCATTTATACAAATACGTTATATGATTTGAAGCACGCCATCAACTACAGTTCACTATGATAGGTTTCAGGTGAGAAGTCTCTTATTTTGATTACTTATCTGTAACCACATCATATGCTGGTCAGTTGGGAATCAGGCACTTAAAATATATTGCTGGAGACATGTCTTTCGAGCAGCAGATATGGAAAATTCAGTCTTCCTTCTTTTGACCATAATCTATTAAATTATAGTGATTATTTGAAATTTACTCATATATAATTAGTCAGCACAGTCCTGGCAAACTTTCTAGAAGTGTTGTCTAAATATATTGTGAAGATCGCAATTAGGATATAATAAGACTGAACTTAGTTTTTTTCATGTTATACATACTATTTATTGGAAAGGCCCATACAAAAGACAGGCAATATCCTCTATGTACGATTATCGTATTAACTTGTAAATATAATTAAGATGAAAAAAAAGATGAGCTTTTCGATCATCTTTATACGACGTTATCTCCACCAGCCATAGAGCTCGCATTATATTATCATTATCATTAAACTATAAAAACTTCCTTACAAGAGAAATGAATCAGGTACATGCGAAGAGGTGTTAACACAGAGCAATTCTCAATTAAGATGATAGTAGCTATTGATCCTGGGTTTACTCGAAATATACGTTCCTTTCTAACGAGAAATTATTAAATAAGCCAATTATTTCAAAGTCATTTCGACCCACCTTGGGATTCATGCAGACATACAACTCATTTAAAAGCAAAACAAATGAAATAACTGATGTCAATACAGGATCGCCTGTCGACTGTCGGCAAAGCCTTGCCTCAACTGAGCGTATAGAACATGCATTTAATTTAGCGAAATTCTAGATCTAATTAAAAAGTTGTAACGAAAGGGTTGTGTTTGAGTTATAGGCCAAAGCGATAGCTTATCTAGAGTACCTCTACTTACACAATTCCCGACTGTTCGCGTCTGTTTCTGTGTTGTTAAGCTGAAACGATTGCAAGCGAACCACTCGGACAACAACTCCAAAAAATAATTATAGAATACTAATAAAAAAAACATGTTTGCTTTAAACAGAAGCTCGTGAACAGTTTACGAGAGGACATACGAGTTATATCACGTTTCGAATACACAGGCCAAATTAACCAACGCCTTTAAATTTCTTCCGAAATCGGTTAACTCAACGCATTTGAAGTTTTGTAAATTTACTACACTTTGTTTTAGGGAAATGTATCTAAATTGTTTTTTACTTGACTTTAGATGTCCTCCATAGATTATCACAGAACGAATAATTGACCAGGTAAAACAGCGTCTTAGGAAATATCACTCGAATAGGTCACTAAGTTACGTGTGGTTAGGCAAAACCAGGTCAATATCCATACTATTATAGTGTGTCTGTAAAAGCGTTTTCACAGGTAGAGCGCCCTTAATTGACATTTTTTGCAAAATGTAGCAAAAGGCAGGGATATAAATTATTGCAATAGGAAAACAGAACTGTGCAATACATCTGCTATATATATATATATATATAATTATAAGATTAGATTTAATAAGATGGTTAAACGCTGGTCAATTGCACTTTCACTATATGCCACCGAAACAGTATACCGTGCGGTATGTTTATTATATATTATTATAAAAAGGTATAAATATTATTAGAGTTCCTCTGCTACAAAAATCTTACACAGCTTATATATTTGCTCTTTACTAGAATAGTGTGCCAAAATATATTGCTGCCTAAATAGTAAATGTAAAATGCAGTCTCCGTAATCGTCAAGAGGCTTCTGGCGCAGCTTGTAGTTTCTCACCGACGTTGTATAGGAGTGGATCACGAAGAACAGTTCATAAGTTCTTCTGTTACAGTTTGTCCAGATATTTAATAGCCATGACGAATGGCTTGCCGTATACCCCCCCCCCCCCCCCCAACAAAATTCATTGAAATTCTGTCCCACGAGAATGTTTGCTCAGGCCTTTTTGAATCATGTGGCATGTTCTAGCAAAAGATGAGAGCTAACGCTTATGCAAGTAGAAGCTAGAAACGTTTTGTATTAGTAACTTTTCCCTCTTACAAATAGATTGAGATAATTGTATGGTACCTTGACGAGGAGCAGACTGTGGACAACGGCCTACTGTTCACAAATCCTTATTGCGGCACTCGCAAGCTGAGGTGATAAAAAAAAAAAAAGATATTTTTAAAAAGAAAACTAAAGTCGATAGACAAGAGGCCATAATTGACCGAAGCAAAAATCTATATTTTCTACTAGAGAAAAAAAATATTCTTTTTCTTTAATTCCCATGCACGGCACATCTTTATTCGCTACGTGTTTACGGATACCGTAATTGTCATAAATAAATCTTCTCACGGTTATTTTTATTTTTATTTAGTATACTTGTACTAACCTAGCGAGCATCGTTCTCAAGTGTTTTTTTGATTGTGGTGCAGAACAGATTTTTAAAGTGAAGAACATGATAAAAAAAAAGGAACGAGAAGGACAAACCTGACGCTACCATATAGGCCCAGAAATAACCGAAAAAGAATTTATAGCGCATCAATTGAAGTCTACGGAGGGGGTTAATAGATTGCTCTTTCCAAAAAAAGGAAATGAGTTTAAGACAAAATAAGACGTTATAGTTATATTGAACTAATAAATGAAATAATTCGTTGCGCTAAGAGCACAGTTGAGTGAACGGAATTAAGAAGCAAGTTTAAAAAAATCTATAATATGCGAGACAATTCGAACTTGAAAACAAATCGATTGTCTTGATTATTAGTTAAAATAAAGGGCTTAGTCCACCTAGAGTTGCTGTGCAGATACTTAGCATTTAGTACGAAGTTTTATCGAATTCGATCTAACACAAAACAAAGGCTAAATAGTCATTGAAATATATCACGTAAAATCAAAAGTTTTTGTTGACGTTCTACCAATAGAAAATTTAATAATATATTTTCAGTAGTTTATATATTATATATTGAAAATGGACTGACTCATATAGAACTCGCAACTGATATTTAAGACTATAATGATGATCGTGCTGGGGATTGCGGTAAAATGTGGAATAATCAGGCGAAATAAGAAATCGCAATTGATACGTCCGTGACCGAATCAACTCTGGAGATCCGAAATCGAATGAAGGTCTTCGAGTTGTGATAAATTAGATAATTTTTGCAGTTCGAGTTAGCAATATTGTAACATATGAATAGTTTTGGGCTATATAAGTATTTGTACCAGTGACGAAATACTTAAAAAATTAATAATAAAAAAATGACAAAATAATCGTAAAAAATTGTATAGTTGGCCACTGAAAAATAAATATAACATTTGTGTCCAAATGCGGTCTTTTAGCTTACCCGAACGGGAAAGCGATGTTTGCAATAATAAGCCCATAAACTTTGGAGGTATTAGAACTTATTAGATTAGCCCAAAATGATGAGCTTTGTGTACACACTGCTACTTCTACATATTTAGGAATTAACCATAGGAAGAAATAATGCGAGCTAACCCATACCCACACTGTACTATCGTTTGTGTTGCTTAAATCAAACTATCAACCTATTCGAGAGCCATTTCAGTAAAATAAAAAGTAGTTACAATATTATCATCCCAAGCAGCTTCCAGTTCCATTAGCAGACTACAAGTTAGTAATAGATGGGAAGTTTGTTTTTTGGGGCTCTGTTGCAAAAACGGCCTTCAATATAAATAAGACTGGATCTTTTAATGACGTCTTTTTATCACGACTTTGACCGATCCGCTACTTACTACAGTTACAGATCCAATTATCTAGATGAGTTTTATATTTTCTAATTATATATTTTCTAATTTTTCATATGCAGATAATAAGAGTACGCAATAAATATTCTTGATCGGAATAACGCAAGGATTTACACTAGATTAACTATTTAGAGCTGAATATAGAGGTGTGAACTGGTTTCCATACTTGTTGTTGCTCCTCTTTGCGGACGGCAGAAGGTTCACTGCGTACGTCACCGAAAGTGGCAGGCAGGCAGTGTTAGCCTTCGAAGTAATATCAAGCATATCCCGAACCATGGCCCAAGCTGATAAAGGGGTCCAGAGTTTAGTGGGTGAGAGTCCCACAGTACCGGACAAAGCACAGTCAATGATGTCCGGTCTGCATAATGCATTTGCCCTTAACCTCCAAAAAAAAAAAGGCAGTGTTGGCCGCGTGGGTGACCAGATTGCCCCACCGCTTGCCCATCATAACCTTGTCAAAATAGTTCCGATTGCAGGTTATGAAATACGCATCATTCAAGAAGATTTTACAAGAACTCGAACAATTCGCGTCAAGGCCTTCTTTCTCAAAAGAGCACTGGAATGGTATACATAGCAAGCCGAAATCGCTTTGCGTATCTTCTAGTTGGCCCGTAACTGCTGTCCGGGAATTTACGTCGTTTTAAGCTCCCAACAATCAAAGGCGTCAGGGAGTACCTTGGGAGCTGGGAGCAAAAATTCACAGAAATTGACGGGGATTTCTTTATATAGGGTGAGAACAAGGAGTGTAAAGGGACGAGCCGGCTAAAGAGACGTATCGTCGCTCACTTTGCCGTGCATATGTCCGACTATAACTTTTGCTGGAAATCAGAAATTCACGAGTCTGACGATACATATAGATGAAACGGTAGAGACTATGTCGCTCATTACTCCCAGTACGTCTGACAAATCTCTTAGTTTTATAAGAACAATTTTATAAGCTCGACAGGACTCATATAACCCGTATGGTGCAGTTGTTTCATATGGCCGTAAATTCTTACTTCTATTATTGCCATCCGTAAATTCTTGAATTGTTTCAACTAAATTATTGCTCAATAGTTGCAATATTTGCAAAAACGCTCATTTGACATCTAAATTAATCTGGTTGTTCTGTCTAAGCTAAGCTTGTAAGTTAGTTCTGCCTATATGGAAGTAGAAGTTGGTTTGCACTCAGCCAATAGTGATTCCTTGTCAAATGTTTGGCGATATTGTCTCTTGGTTCATCTCTTTGCAGTTATCATATCACCATCAAGTTGCACACCTTCGTGCCAATGCAGAACCACTTGTTGAAAAATAAGAAAAAAGAGAATAGAATCTGTAATTGAAATGAATGGTTCATTAGAGTCTTTTACTACTTGTCCTCTATTAGCTAAGTATGAATCGATAAGTTTTACGGTGAAGTTAAGTTTCTGTTAATACCACCGAATGCCTTCTTCAAATCTGCTCAATTGAGATATCAATCAAAATTGATATCTCAATTGTATTAATAAAAGGGTAAATTGTTGCATTGCGCATTTTGATGATACGTTAAACGAAGCCCACCATAACGAAAATAGTGAACATAATTTAATTACAAATTATTTTGTTTGAATAAAATTACTTTAGATGAACTCGGTAGACAATATGAACTTTATATTATGAAAATACATTTCGTCCCTTGTGATACTTAAAATAAAGGACGAAATGTATTTATAATTATGTTGTGATTTTAGTTTTCAAAAGCCTAGGCAACCTGATTTAGATACCGTCTAAATTAATTTCTTTCGTCAAAGCTGATTTATGACCTCAGAGTTTATCTATGGAAGTGTTTCACGAGTTGTACTGCTAAAAATAGCGAAATTTAATTTATTCGCCTTTGCTGGTAATAGCCAAAATACATGTCGCATAAATACAGGTCAACGATACGATACCCGGCTATTAGAAAGAGTACATAGAACCTTTTAAAATGCTCTACGTCAAATGAGTTATATCAACCTCATTGAGCTTTTAAAGCCAATTTGATGAGGAATTTACCAGATGTTCCTCGCATCTAGAGCACCTACTTATACCGCCAGGCTTGTCGAAACCGGATTTCTTACAAATCTTATGATGAAACGTATAGCAAAGCAAGCGATGACATGTTTGTTTAGCCGACTCGCCCCTTTTCACTCGTTGTTCCTTTTACAGAGTAAAGAAATCCCCATCAATTTCTGCGCATTTGTACTTTCAGCTCCAACAAACGTCAATACTTAAAGGTGCGTAGGAATGACATAGCAAGCTAATCTTGAATGAAACATGAATACCCAAAATAAAAAATCGTCTTTCTCTTATGATACAAATTAAGAACATATCATCAATCGACTCTTATAAAAACTCTACCTTCTACCTATGGCATACTTTTATTCGAAGTCCACTGTGAAACGGATACGTAACCTCTCATCAGTTTCCAAAGGAAAGCTCAAAAAATGTTTTCAGGATGCGACTCCTAAAATGCACTGCCACCACTTGGTGACCTAAAGAAAACCCTCATCTTTATGGTCTCAACATGTAATGGGTTCCCTTCTGAACAAATAACTCGTAATTAAAAATAAGCAAAAGCTACACAAAAATTCACTTCAATATAACTGAAAAGTCAAGCCATTATCCTACTAAACTAGTAGCTAATCGAAACCTATAAGCCTTTAAACGTGCTCATCCCATATTCTGCATGCAGATAAGCATTCCTCTAACAGCACAAAAAAACTCAAACTTAGACAACACCGACCCAAAATTATGTCTACGACTCATTTGATTGCTTACTTAGACAATATTATAAAAAAAAAAAAACTATCTATATGTACATGTTTTATGTTACTGAATTGATTTTCTAGGTAGATAAACGGAAAATAATTAAATTTAGAAAATATATACAATGTACTTATATATACATCGTTTACTTCCGTCTAACTGTTTATTAAGATACGTGTAAGGTGTTTAAAACGTTACCTTCGGGTAGAAAATATTTGTATTTTTTAACATAACTTACTAGACTTAATCATATTTACATGTTTTTATATATCTGTCATAGATCCATTAGTATATATTTTGTGGTGTTTAGTTTGCGGGTAACAACTAATTTGCCGATCAGTGTTTAACCATATAAAAAGTCATATTGGAAATAAAGTAAATGTTTTTTTGTTTATGTACGCTTTACGATATATATGGTTCGAAACGCACTGTTAGCGAAAGAATTAAGTCAGCAGGATCCGTGTCACCGTCACTTGTTATTTCGCCTAGTTTACATTTCCCATCATCATTTATTATTATGTGGTACTATCCTCCGGCTATGAACACGTCGAACAAAGAACTTCTGGAAATTTTTCCGTTTTTTTTTTTGCTTGAAGTGGTATCGAATTAAATGCATGTCCTTTGACATATTTATGTCGCAATCTGTTCTGCTATTCATCTTTTTGTTACTGTAGTCTACTTAAAGGTGAACGACGGCAACAAGCTCCATCGACTCGTGCTAATGAATACGTGTACTTCACGCGTATGAAATTGTTTATCATTTCGACTGTGTAAGCGAAAATCTAAATCGAATTGTCCTCCATCGCGCCATGTCCTGTCTCGCCCATACAAAGAACGGCATCAGGCTTCTAACCATGCTTATGTTATCTCTTAAGCGTCACTTCATCAATGAACAACTGGTCACCTACCCAAAACCGATTCGTTTTCGCCTCTACTCCAAATATGTCGTTGTTGATAAGCATAATATCGAAAGTAACAGTAAAAATAACAACTATTCTTTCATTTACGATCAAGGGACTTCTACCGTTCAGTATGCACGATCCGCTACAATCCAAGAGCTTGTATTTCTATTCGTATTTAGGCTTAACTGATCCACGACCCAGAATGCTCAAACTCTGTTAGACACTGCAAGGATGTGGTCCATCCAAATGTCGAACTCATATTACTTCTAACTATAACGCACGCATAGCAATTCAAACATTATGAATATAAATTGTTGCCATGGGCTTGCCTAGCTCTTTTATGTTAGTACTATGTTGGGCACTGAAGCACTCGTGGCAGCTCGTGTCGCCAATGATGAGACGGAACGACAACGAGGTTTACGTCGAAGTTAAACAGATCTTTTTTCAACTGCACGGATATAGATGAATTGTTTTAAATCGATGGGCGAAAATTTAAGTAGACCAACGGATAACATAACCAAAAAAATCGATTCATATTGATTTTTAAGTTGTTGCTGTGCGATGGCTGGAGCTAGCCGGCTGCCGAAATATCGTTAACGAATAACCCAATTTCAATCCAAGTCGGATCAAGAGTAGTTTGTGTATATGGGCGAAATCATCAGTAGGAAGAGGTGCTCGCCTTTTTTTTGTCAAAAAAGATTCCCATTAGGAAATATATTATTTTACTTCAGGGGTATTGATGATAGACAGTTTCAGTATTAACAAAGACTGGGTAAAACAATAGAGGTAAATAGTGAATTAAATCAATTTCACGTCGCCCCTAGTGGGTTCTACGCCAGTAATACTGATTGACAGTATTGGTTTACGTGGTATCACAGCGTATACCTGTAGCAACGCTTCCTGCGCTAAAATTTTCCCGGTGCTGATCATTTTCTATTTATCGCTAGCCACTGTTAAAATTTCACAAGGTAAATGTTAGCCATCCAATTCTCCACGAATCGGCTTGTAGAAGCCAATGGTCTTCAGATATTTCAGTTATCCACGGTTTCATAACGGGTCTTGAGATGCAGTAAAACATGAAAAAATGCAATCGTAAGGCAAAGTAATGTCTTTAGAGATGCGTTCACCTACCTGAAAGAAATGTCGTGGCGTGAAATCTTCGCTGGACATCGCGCTAAGAATATGAATTCTTTTACGTTCAACAGACACATCCTCCAGATCGTGAGCAGACTAACGATTATTTCTGCGGTTCCCTTTTAGATGAAAAATTTGTCGTCAGAGAGGCTTTAGGCAAAGATGACCTGCTGTTTCATTTCTAAAGCAAAATGAGTTACAAGTAACATCTGTCAAATTTCGTACTTTTATTGTCCTCAAAGGGCATTTGTCGGGTTCTTGGGATTTCTGATGTACACTTGAAGTCTTTGTGAATATTTCGTGCATTCACTCGCGTTATATTTCTTCGTTAAGCCCCTGATAAGAAGAATTTTGATTAAAATGTGCGCATCGATTAACTTTGAAGTTCGCCCTGTTTTTTTCTCTCTTTTGCTCTCCTCTCTCTCTCTCTCTCTCTCTCTCTCTCTCTCTATATATATATATATATATATTATACATATATATATATATATATATCTCTCACACATTGTCAAGCTTAGTCGAAGATAGCTCGGTACCTGAATTAAATATCTGCGTGTGATAAATGTTGCCTCCCTCAGCTTCTATCATATGACGACGTTTTCGTTACATTAGAAAAACATTTTACAGGTTAATTTGTACAGCTAATATTCCCCACTCATCTGAGCTTAATCCTATGTATTTTAACGATGCTGACAATGATTATTACAATTTTTGATTAGAGTTCTAACCACTGAATTTCCGTCACATGTAAAACGGGATCATGAAAAAAAAACAATGCTGTCGACGTATATCCACATAGCGGATAATCGCAGTTATGAATGAGAATTTGTTACCGATCTTTGTACTAGAATCATGCATGTCCATGTTAGCCATAAAGACTTTATCATGTGTGCTTTGGATAACAATAGGCATATTGCTACTATTTATCTCCCTTTTTTTCAAGCCAAATTTACCTCGCGGATCTGCCAGCCATTAGTGCATTCAAAATCTGGCTTCACACTGCGGAGCAGAACTCCATAATGGGCATATCGTAATATGTGGGCATATCGTGCCTTAATGGATCCTACCTCATGCTGCCTAACCTAACAGTAAATGAAAAGTATTTTCCCGTAAGCCTTGTTGAATGATTAACTTATTTGCTTACAGCTTAGATCATATAACATTACCTCTTCCGATCATTGGTAAATAAAATTACTGACTGCACATTTGGCAGTAAAGATAGTCTCAAAATTCTTCAACACTAGACCTAGAAGTTTCTAGCAAGAACCAATAAATCAAGTGGTTAATAAAAGGGAGAAAATCTTCGCGAGCAGCTCGTACAGTTTCTGCCTTGAGTTACCTAGATTATTATCGTAATCAAGGACGATTTTGCCTTGTCTATTGAGTCTTTTTTTATTGGATATACTCGTTCGCTCGATACAGCTGAGTTATAAATAGCTTTCGGTTGGCCACCTTGTTTTTCTCAAGCATTTCGTCAAGCAGTCGTAGAAGCTTTCGACGTATTTAAAGGCACCAAATTTGCACATTTTTCTCGCTCGTCATACCGACAAGTGACAGTAGCCCGTAACAATTGTGTAGAACCTTGTCCTCCTGTCGGTGTGTTGCTTGGGGCCGGATAAGATGTCCGGGGCGAGGCAATGAAATGTCTTTTTTCTTCGTGCTTTTTATTCAATTTTAAGGAGCATACAAGTTCTCAATTTTTTAGTAAATTCCATAAGCTTAAAATGTTTTTCGATGGTAACATAACCCTGGTCCATTTTCTCTCTAGCTTCACAAGTTGTGTTGTAGCTGTCTTCGTTCCAAGGTGATATCAAACGGCTGTCATTGTCTTCGAACGTCTAAATGAAGAGAGCATCACTCAGCTTCAAGATATAATTATTGAAATTTGCTAAACACTCTTGAGCAAGGAGCTTCCACAGTACGCAGCACAACTATCCCTGGCTTCAGCCTTAGCAAAAGGCAAGGTAAACATAGTCGAAAATACATTTTTTTTTCGTAAAACCTCTGTATTTGGAGCTACCACTCCGTTTACTGCACAATGTCACTAAAACGAACTTCGCAACAACATGTAAAAAAAGAAAGAAGCACGGAATTTATGTTAAATACTTATATAGACACATTTATACGGCAAATTAGTATAATCAACACTTTTAATTTTCACTACTAAAGTACGGAAGCGGTCGATGCAGGTAATTAGGATAAACGATGGAAAGTATCACTTGCAAGAAAGTAACGATAAAAAGCAGCGCTTCTGCATTTTCTATAGCGATCTCTATCGTAAAGCGCTCTATGTTTCGAGTTTTACGCCAGGTATCGCTGTTTGGCATTCCATTAGGCAAGCATCTGGCTCCCAGCACGAAACGAACCGTCTGTCTGTCTGTCTATGCTCGAGTTCAAACCCAGACAACAATTTGTCCCCAGGATTAACATGTACGTACGTTACCCTCTAGGTTCTCCCGGAGACCTATTATAGACCCCATCCTGGTAATACATTTTTTAAAACTCAAATGGTCGCTGAAAGCAGAGGAAACGCAACTTCAGATTTCGCACGTTTTAGATTTCCTTAGACTTTTTTTCCATAGACCTTAGAAAACGAACTCCCTGATGGGCTGCGGCTACACGTAGACGTGGGTTTTTGACCTCTTCTAACGCAACAGTGAAATCTTTGGTTTAGTTCAGACCCACAAAGTAACTCAAAATAATAAATCTGGGTATGGTTTTTTATATTTGTCGGTAAAAAGGCTTCTTTCCGCGGCATCGACCGTACCTCACCCATTTCTCCAAGCGTTCCCAAATAAGACTGATCCAACTTCGTCAACTTCTGCTGTCAGACCACATTCTAGGGGCAGCTTCATGATAGGAGATGTGCTCAAATAAATAGTAGACCTATTTATGGCAATCCGGTGCCATCTTTGAAATATAATATATCCTAATATCATTCTGAAGGCTTGTACAGAGGGCGGCACCAAAAGACTCCGAATTAAATACAACGTCGAAGATACTTTTCACTAAGAAAAGTATATAATATCGTCTATCCACGCAAAATTGCTCTTTACTTGCTGACGATCTGACAGGTCCTTCGCAATAGAATATACCATCGTAAGACAACGCTTGTTATGTTTTTCCCTGTTGTCGCAATAGTGGCATATACGTATATCTATATCTTTTTTACTCTCTCTCTCTCTCTAGAGTACATTTTGATTGAATCATTTTTGTATTCGTTACGAGTCCTTATGTAATTGTATTTTAGTTTTAAATAAAAGCTCTCTTCTTAATGTTCTTGAAACTTTTGGCCTTTACGAATACTGTCCTGGGTATTCAAGTATATAGCTACCCTATAAATAGCCCCGGGACAACATAGTGCTCTGTAGACTAGGCCCTAAGCGAGCTGACAAGCAGTTGAATGGCCCCCAGAAGATTAAATGTACTTGCTTATCAATCCGTGCGCCTTCGAAATTGCATTACTATATCTGTCGGTTTAGAGGCCCCCCGCAGCGGAGCTTGTCAGCGCTACTAACGTAGGAACTTACTTATGTCGCTGTATGTTTCCAAGCTGCTTTGGAAATAATACAAAACTAGGTAAAAAAATCTCTTCTTTTTTGTTTCTAATTATAACTGCGAAAAACCCAGACATTGCTTTAGCTTGTAGTAAAACCACAAAACCTCAATAATCAGCCATGCTTAATTCTCAATCCAAATCGTCAACAAAGTTGATAAAGTTTAAGTGAGTAAAGAGAGCGCACAGTACCTAGCCGTAGTCTCTTCGTCAAATGATAATTAAATTAAGCCGTTATAAAATCAAAGCAGTTCTTTAGGTTTCCTCTTTGATAGAATATCTGGCAAGACACCATTGATGAACTTCCGGGTGGCACCGTGGTTTTTTAATGTCAAACCTACCAACTGTACCGGAATAGGCCTGTCATCCTTCGTTAAGAAATTCTACCTAGCAGATGTGCTTCAACTGTTTATACGGGACAATACACGTGACTCATAGTGTCTCACAGGAGACATAAAGCTCGTGCAACTGAAACCTAACTTTAATTCAGGCCGTTGCGATTTTCTTTTATAGTCAGTTGTTTTCCAAGTAAGTTCACGTGTATGGGCAAAATCAATTTAGTAGGAAAGCCTCGAAAAAGAAACTGCCGCCAGCAAACATACGTCTGAACGAATGGTACCATGTGTCGTTCGAATAAAAGATGCACCTAAAGTACGCTAGAGGTCACCATATTGCATGAGCTACCAAGACGAAATATTCAGCTAGTAACTTTCCACCAACAGCTCACCCGTCATTCGTCATCGCAGTTCAAAACTTGACTACCGCGTATATAATAGAACAGTAACTCTGTCGTCTGCTCAACGTGGCAGTGTGCTTATCGCAACAGAGAAGGTCATCAAATAAGACTTCATTCGTGATTTTTTTGATTCGACTTGGAATTTTGTTCTATTAATTTATACTAGTTATTGTATATCGCCTGCGTTTCAGCCGTTAAAGCATGACTTGGAGGCAATCGATTTGTTATTAGAATTTCGTTACTGATTTGACAAAGTCGAGAGGTGATCGCCATTGAGTGTGCTAGATATTCGAGTGGCATTTTGCAAGCGCATGTGGATCTATATTCTCTTAATAGTCATAGGGTTAGGTGTCAAGGCAGTCGGCGGAGACTGACGTTGCTTGCGGAATATTGAAAACGAAAGAAAAGTCGATTAGCGAACACCTCTCGCGTTATCGCTTTGGCAGATCAACGTATCTGAAGGAAGACAGGCCACAATCTGCCCAACAATGTACGCAGTCTTCGCCAAGCTTTTTTGATTGATTTTCAAACTCTAAACAATTTTAGATTCAGGTAAAGCTGCCTTGTGTAAGTGTTGTTTCAGCTACTGGTGAGCGTAAGCAGTTTGCAGCTTTTTCAGTGTGAGGTCCATACACCGGAGTTTAGCTTTATAAATATTTAAAACTTTATTGAGTTTTACTTTTTTATTCCGAAACCTGCCAGTGAGAAAACTTAATCAACGTATTCATATTTCTTGCATCAAACATAATGAATTGCTCATTCAAGGATATGGCAGGGGTGTTTATGTAATTTTGGCCTTTCTCTCGCATTCAGTATATTTAAAATCGGCGTCAATGCAGCGTTGCCAGTCTTCGGAGTTCTGTGCGCCTTTATCATGCCCGTGCTGTTCAGTGGTATGACGATATTAAACATCTGTGCCTAACAGCAGTGAAAACAACTATTCTATTCATTAAGATAATCTGCAGCCATGTTTGCGCGTCCCTTTGCTAACAAGTTATGTTCTACCACCGTCACAATAGCAGCATCATGCAATGCAAAACTTCTGCTTTTTATCGATCTCTTACACGATTATTAAACGTTCATACTTACGTTGGTTTTTTGAGTATTTAATAATGTTAGAAATAGCAACTTACGACTGCGTGAGCTGGAATAAATTTGACGCTATGAATTGCCACAGGATTCCAGTGAAAGTATTTTTTTCCTGTTGTGCTACATGTTGGAATGCTATACCACTATGGTAAAATACAATTACTCCTACAACCAGTATTGGCCACCGTTTTTTGACCGCCAAAGGCTATATGCTGCTAACCGACGATATGATTCTAGCTTAAGTGACATCGTGTTTGTTGCTTATCGGTAGTACTACAGCACATCGCTGTTACTCGCGATTGCGTTGAAGAAGGTCTGAAGTGGGTAGTTTATACGTGTTGATTTTTCAGGTCTAGTCAGGAACTGCTGGCCCTCGCAGAATCTGGTGACTGTACTTGGAGTCGAAATAGCGACAATCCTAGGCATATGTCAGATCAAAAAAGCAGCTCAAAAACTACTTATACCCTAAACAAGAGCTGGACATCAACTGAAAACGGCTCAACCTCTCCCATGAGTAAAGCTGCCGTTGCAAATTTGTTACGACAAATAAAAGGTTTCATCAGTTCGGATGTCACAGTTGAGGGAAACGAATCAGGTGAATATTGGGGTGTTGGTGAAGGCCCTGTCGTGAGGGGTTGGGGCCAGTCGCCTCGACAACCGCCAGAACATCAAATCAGTACGAACAGCAGTACTAGCAACGATAGCCACCAAATACAGACGCAGCATGCCTCCCTCCAGTTCATTACTTCGACTAACAACAACAACAACAACAAGGTGAATACAAAAAAGAAACCTCTTTATATGCCCGCGAGATTTTTTATCACTATAAGTAATGCCCATACAATGCTCCGGGCTCTATCGAAATAATGCCCTCCCTCTCGAAGTTCTCATTAATACTATTTAAAGGAAACCTCTTCATAAGTTCGTAACAGCTTACCATATAATGTAGTATGAGGATAATAGGCTTAAAGAACCTGGTTTGTTCAGCCAGCTGATGTAGAACCAAAGAGCAATCTTTTAGTTTGAATATCTTATTATTATTATTATATTGAACGTAATAAGAAACAAAGCTTAGTTGTGGTAAAGTTAATAAGCTGCTGCTATAAATAAAGCTAAGCGATACGTTCTAAACGCACTCGTCAACCGTCACTTAATAGCTATTTTTTTTCTATCAGCTTTGTGCAAATACTTAAAAGAACAGCCTTGTGTAAGTAAGCCTTTGTCTAATAACTGCGATCGACATTCAACAGTAATCCAACCGGACAGTTTTTAGTGATTTTAGGCTAATGCAGCAGCTACTCGATTTTTGGTTAGTTTTTTTTTTTTCGATAACTACCAATGCAGTTCGCCCACCATGATCAAAAACCACAAGCAAGTAAATCTTTGTGGTTTTAGTTGGTAACTGGTTCTGTTTCCTGATTCGGAAGTTCTCGACAGGGTGGAATAATAGTGAAACTCAAACAGCATCCACAGCTGCTAGGTGGGAAGCAATGCCGTTAACACAACGCAGACGGACTTCGCAAGAAACCAATAATATCCAGGTGTTAGATAGGACACCAGTAGCTGCTGTAGAGAGTAGCTCCGTAAGTGCGGGCGATTGTCAACCATTCCAAGTTGGTATTCCATATAAATCCCCTTCAAAGATTTCCATTTCAAGCTCGTTGCAAAAGAATTCGACCCAGACAGGTAACTTATGCTGTTATTAAAATGAATATTCTCTAATTGAATAGTTTCGCAAACACAGTTGATGAGTGCGTGGGTACTAAAACGGAAATGAGCAGTCGAACGTAGTTGTGTTTAGAAACTATGCTGACACCAGAAATCGAAGAGTAGACTAGAAGATCGTGAGCTTCTATTGGATAGTACGTAATGGGTACTAGGGAATAAAAGACAGGTGAATATTCTAGAAAGTTCAGGTAATGAGTGCTAAAATGAAAAGGGTAAAATCCACACTGTATCCAAGGTGTTGTGGATCGACGAGTAGGTGCGAAATCCCATAAATAATCACATCACAATTTGTGTTTTAGGCTGGGTTTACCCTGCTGGAGGTAAATCAAATCGGTACTCACCTACACGAGGTAGTGTGACTCAAGCTCCAATGCTGAAACAGCCAAGCCTGCCTTCTGCGAAGATTTTTTATGGTGCGTTCAACCACTTGCTAATGTAACCCAATCGAGCAACTGCCTGACAGCAGATAAAAACAGACGTAATTTGGTCAGTTCAGATTATTATTTTAGCAATCATCAGCTGAATAATAGCTGGAACAAATCAACAATTCAGAGGTTTCACTGAGACGCACAATTCAGATTTGCGTAGAAAAAACAGTTATTAACAATTATCACTACCATATTTACTTAAGGCATTCTACATTTCAAAGATACATTTTTAGAACATTTTCGGGTGCACGTACAATTTTCCGATAACCTTGCTTACCTAGATATTGTATATCTAGATGTACCCGACCCTCTATTTTATTCATTATTTGTCATGTAACTTGAGGATAACGTGAAACAAATGTTTTTCGTCTAGACTCTGGAAATCTACACTGGGTTTTTGAAGCACGTTAGGCACTGGTGGAGACAACAGCCAAGTTAGGTACTGAGCGAGACGAGTTCCAAGCGTCCCTATTATGAAGAATGAAATTGTTGAATGAACAATCTATAGGAAACTATAGGTAGGAAAAACGATAATAAAATAAAACTTATGCACACAATTCGGGCAAAGGTCACGGAAGTGACGTTTCAGCCCTTCGAACAGGACTTTTGATACGGTAATTAACTAATGGCTCTCAACGAGGGCATCTGATTGGGGCTCCCATGTCTTGAAGCCTAGTGCTAAGGTAATTAGCTCGAAAATTAGATGGGCCATTGTATGACATTATATGCAGCAGTAACTCAAACCCGGTTAGCAGCATAATTTATATTTCGTTCTGGTAGGTAGAGCTTCAATTTTTTTTTGACTTTATCCCCCCATTATTTTAAAAATTGGTTCTACTAGTTACGGGTGAGACAACATTAGCTGATGTAATCTTCGTATAATCCGTATTTCCTTAGTATTTTTTTCTAGACCAAGTGAACATTTAGCCGGACAACATCGAAACCTTAAACGTGCGCTTAAATCTTACGCCCAATCTAACACGTAAACTGATGAATATTATGCAGGCCTACGGAGATTTTGACGGCTAGTGTTACGAGCGTGATAACTAGCTGAATGACTTTTGCAAGGACTGATATTTTATATCTATATTGTTTATTTTAAGCTTTTTAATGTAAAATTAAAAATATACAAAGTGGCTACAGTATGGATAGCTTCTCCAGCTTCGTGTTAGAGCACGAGTATCGTAGCTCGCGGAATCACTACAATCAGTGTACCAACTGGCTTTTTACTTTGCCTTGTACGTTTTGTTGTTGTTCAGTACTAGTATTGTGGGTCAGATCCAAGGGATTCGTAACTACAATACTTGTAAAAAAAAAAAAAGTATTTGCATCTCTGATCGATTGATAATAATTATCCTTAGTAGCTCTACATGGCTAACTAACGATCTGATTTTGTTGGAATAATCAGATTTGCCTGCAGTGTTTCAAGTCACAATAAAATAGTGCTTAATTTTGTTTCAGTAGGAAAATCGACCGTCGCAGTGACTTCTGTTGGTTGTGAGAACACACATACGAAAGTACCCATTTGGAGTGCCAAATTTAATTCCACAATCCAATGTAAGTCCGAAGCGCTGTGTCACTGGATAGAAAGCCCCCCACCTGTCTCGGCGCCTTCAATATGTTCGGACGGCGAACCCAATAAAATAGTATATGTCAGCAACTGGCTTCACAATGCCTTATCACCGACACTTCTAGAAAAATTAGCGCCAGAAAATACTATTAGTACTGCTATTACTACTAGCTACCACTGTACTACAGGTACAGGCGTTTTTCAACCTGAGCCTGTCCCTGCTAACAAACTCAACTGTTCAACGCTAAGGATGCCTATGAATGATCATTTATATAAAATATTCATTCTAAAATCGTGCGTATTATAGAAAGGATGCAACTTAGTTAGTGTTAATTTGGAGGACGTCTAAAAGTGCTTAAATAATGCATGGCAGCAATAGCTGGTACATTCTAGGTCAGGTAGTCAGTTCAATACGGTGCCCGGGCTAGCGAATTCATTTTTCATTATCTTGTAGTCATGTAGTATCTTGTATCAGAAAACGTCAAAGTTAATAAGAATAATAATAGATGACCTTCTTAATGATGGGCGAAAGCATTCCTATAATCATACATGATTAAAGCATGTACTGCAGTATTATGGAAATTATTTATAAACGAGAGTACTTTTTGAGTAAAAAAAAACAAACTTTCAGTACAAAAGGGGGAATTATTAGAACAATGCAAGGACTGGGCAGATAATTCTCTAAACAGGGTCACCAAACGTTTTTTGTGTAGGTTGGTGGGTTTTAATTCGTTAAAGTAAACGGCATGCATATACACACGCAAACCTCCCAGGCAACTCTGATAGATTATAGGCTTTGAGGTAACTCATTCTGCTTAAAAAATATAGGTTCTTTGCTTTTTCCTGAGGGTTCGCCTGAACGTTGAAGCTCGGGTTTTTTTGCCTATACGTGTTGGTTCTTTAATTATCACTGGCGATTGCGAAACTCAAGCACTTAGACAAACATTTTAATTACTTTAATCCGATCGAGACATAATCCGATGTAAAAAGAGTGTGCTAATCAGAAAGAGGTATTTGATCACTCTGGTTTTTTCCCTTATAGGCAGCCATAGCTGTCTATATGGACAGGGCACATCTTGCACCTTTATAATGCAACTGGACGTCTATTTCACAACGTTGATCTATGCCATTTATACAACCTAATGAGTTTTTTTACGCCAGATGTAATAAAAGCCAATTTCCCCGTAACGGTTTATGACCTGCAACAGGGTAGTAGTTATTTTGAACATATAACGTCGCTGCCGTATTCTTACGCGAGACACGTTGTATTATAGGGATTAGTCTCAGTCAAGTTGCAGCGTTGAAAAGAACCCGCGTAGTTACTAAGGTTAGACACAAAGGTACTTTAAATATCTTGACTGCTTGCTGCGGTTATGCCATGTTTGGCATAAAATGTCACGTAATTTATGTTTTTAAACATTGGATTTCATAGTAATGCATTATAATTTGCTCTTTTTAGGAATGCAACAGCTACAGCTACCGTAGCGACTGTCATAGCTCCCGCAATGCATCTGCAAGCAGTTTCGTCGCATTTACTACCCCGTGCACACGTTGAAGCGTTACATGATAACGATATGTCGAGCATTAACGTTGTCGAGTCACAAATGCAAAAGTTATCTGTTCTAGTAGATCTTGTTCAACAGGCTTTGCAAATTAACGGAACAATTCCCACTTGCGTCTGTCGGTGTGATGAGTGCAACCAGCGGCCATAAGGTGGAAATTTCGGATTTGAACGTTGTTTTGGTTTTGGTAATAGTGAATAACACACTGTGGAACAAAGAGGGCATCCGTACTCCGCTGTGCATATCCACGCTACTACGGAAGAGCTGCAGAAAAAATGATTGCGATACCGTGTTCCATTTTTGATTAATTTCGATGTACTAAATTCCCTCGAAGAGCACGCTTGAACGATGCAATTGCTTGGTAATTATAATGGTAACTAGTAAGATTACACTAAACTTGCAACGAACTAGAAAACGGCAATGAGTCTGACAATTTTGGTTGTAGATATATAATAGTTGCTGTTCTTGGACTTACGAGTCACTGCTGAAATCGCAGCCCAAACGAAATTTTGCATATGCGAATTTCTGTAAAATTTATGATCGATGGCTTATACCGCCGGTTTACTGAAGCTGATGTAATAAGCGTCTGCTTTGTTGTACTTCTGTGGCAGGCTTCATGAAGACCTTGCTTGAACCGACCACGGATGACGAAAATGCACGCATGTTGGCTTAAAAAGTGTGGTCTTCCTGTTCCGCCAAGGTTTCTATCTTATGTTTTACAAAGCTTTGTGGTATTTACTTTAAGGTAAGGTTCGAATTTCTGGAATGTGAGAAACGTGAAAAGCAGAATTAATTTTAGCTTAGTCCTTGCGTATGCTTCGTATACATTGTATAAGTCGCGGCACTGAAGTGATCGCTGCTAAGAATGCAGTTTGCCTATGAATCCTCGAACATGTGTAATTAATCTGCTGTGAATTACGAATTTTAGAGTTATAAACCCTAAGTAACCCATTTTTTTAATTTCAGCGAGCCGGAATATTCATGTCAGCGTAGGCTAAGATTCTGCCAGAACAGGGAAGTCAGTTTACGTGTGAATCTTGCGGTTAAGGTTAACCAATTACATGTTGCGGAACGGGCGTAGGAGGTTATGATAGGCTCGCATATTGTTACATTAATTTATAAAATTACCAGTTTCTGTTGAAGTTAACGAACTTGCGAACTACTTTAGAAGTGACAAAGACGTTTATAAATTGGAAGATTTAGCTTATTCTTAAAGGAACTGCCAGGAGACAGTAAAGAGACAAAAAGATATTAGGCTGAATTGTTATTTAGATGTCGGACTGTAAAGAAAATAGAATATGGTAGCTACAGTAGATATTAACAAGAATGTTAATGATGACTCAATGAAGCTGTCTGCGGCAAGAAATACGAGGATGTTGCATGGGTATTTTTACTCGGTCGTTTCATTGAGAAGCATAGTCTAGCGTTACGTTATGAAAAAGGCTAATTTGATGCAGTTGTTTTCTTTTAACTGGAGAAAGGCTAAGGCTGATAAATAAATACGTCAGTACACGGTTTATTTTTTTCAAAATCAAAATTTACTTTTTCTCTTTACGATTTGCCGAATTATCTTACGCATGGATTGTTTGTACGCTAGATAAATTTACACAGTTCTCTGAGTTTTCCCTGATTAGTTATTCGTTAGGTAGTATGTATTAAAAATATTGTGCTGAACCAGTACAGTGCTTTTACTACAAGCTAGCAAAAAAATTGTATGAAGGTCACTCCTGTCTACTAATTAGAAGGAACTATTGGAAGAGCTTCTTCGTTATGAGCATTTGTCTTATGAACATAGAACCAGTTGGTGCAACAGATTCCATGCTACAATACGACGACTGCTAGTTTTAGACGCTCCAACTCTGCCTCAACTTTTCGCGTTGACTCACAGCGAATATGGAACACCTGGTAAAGTAATTTGACGAGCGATGGAATCGCTATCAATACCAGATACCGCAAGTGCAATTACAAGTCGATGCATGCAAGACAAACACTAACTTTCCATATTACCGAAATTTCGTAGGCGGCACCCTGGAGGAGCGTTTCACGGTTCATCAGGCAACTACCTCTGTTTTCCGGCGTCTTTTTTCAGAACGACCTGCAACAAGCTTCTCCCTACCCGAAGCATAAAGTGCCGTTTTTACTGTTATTATTTGCAGAAGCTAACAACGCTTACGGAATTTCGCCAGTAGTAAAGATGTTGGTTATCCTAAATTGAAATTTTAATGTAAAGCTAACGAAAAACTTTGTTGTTCTCTTATTAAAAAACGAGTATGTTTACTTGTAAGCTACTTAGTATTTACATCGGCTGACATAATTATTCATAGCGTTTCATTTAATGGCTTGTACATATTCGAAGTAAGACTAGCGGGCTCAGGTCTTTTTGTGTATGAATATGTATAACATATCGCTTGTCCTGTATTACCTATAAATCTATATCCATATCCATTGCATAAACCATTTATTTCACAATTTATTTTCAGTCAAAGTCGATGTATCACATTCGAGTTTAGCTATCGAAGCGATGTGAAACAACATTCTTATTTCACTCGATTGCCTGCAGTCAGGCCAGCAAGATTAAAATATATTTTTTGACCTCAGCTGTATATATTATGGATTGTTATCTTTACCATAGAAATCCTTGAACCCCCTGAGTGATTACATTTACAAAAAGCAGTTCTGCCATGACTCTAGAACATCAGAAAAGGTTTCACCCCACAGATTCCGACAGAAGGCTTCTCCTGTTATTTGTATAGCTGTAACTCTAACTGTAACTCTAACTGTAAGTTCTTCATGAGTATTTCACTCAATTGGTACAACAGACATTTTCGATACAGTCTGCATCGTAAGTCATCCTCGTGTCTACAAAAAGCAGTACCAGGCCACCTCGCACGCGTTGCTTCCTTGTGTCAGTTTCTGAACATTCTATTCGATCTCGATCTGGTCAATGCCGGAACGCGCCATATTTTGCCGCTTTAACAATAAAATCCTTTAAAGTTCCGTCATCCAGTTTGCTAAACGCCTCGATTTGCACCACCGCTGTCGTATGATTCATCGCAAACCTAAAAGAATTAATAAACAATAAAAACCTTACTACCTTATAACCTACAACAATAAGTACAGGAGATGTGAGAATCCGTCCACATACAATCCTGCATAACGAGTAATTGTATATGCCGCCATCTGTTAAGTACTCAAATCGATTTCTTCCCATGCTTTTGTCACAATGAACGATATAATAAACTTGATAAACCTGTAATAAACGAAAAAGAAGAACCAAGCACTTCACCCGGGGAAAATATGCTTATAGTGGACAAGGAAACATCTCACCTAAAACAGAAGTCCTCAAGTTCCTTGGCCTCGTATTTTATAGCGGCGGCATATCGCAAAGCGCAATTTTCTACAAGAATGCCATTTTCTATTATATTATGGCAGTGCACCTGGAATCAGCAAATATAACGGTACAAAATTCCAGTTTTGACTACTACAATAAAGATTTGAAAATAGAAGTTGTACCCTTATAGGTACGCTACATGCGGTAGACTTCCAACGTGTATCTCTATAAATTCAATAGGCATCAGTATAAGGTTAAATTGTACTATGTGTTGCGTTTTTTATACCAAAACTAGGTCCTGGCGACAAAATCAAATATAATTCTGATTTTACCGATATAAACACAATTATGAAGTGGTAGCTGTTAATGGTATTTTGCAACGGGATTGTGAAAGACTGTTATATTCCGTTTTTCTACCTACCAATGCTAGCCATAGCTTTATTAACAACGTTAGTATATGTTTCGTAAATTACTAGCGAGAAATTACTTAATTCTATAATTCGATTCGACTGTAGCAGCTAGTTAAGCATCTTAGACGACTATGATGGTAACGAGGCCCCACTTAGAAACACCATCACTACTTGGTGACGTTACAGCCAATTATCGTCACCGAGTTCACTTGCTGGTTTGTGTCATTACATTGTGAAACACCTGTAAATATCTATCTGTCAGCTTTATTGTTTTTACTCAATTTCCATGAAAGTAATAGTACATCGAATTTACATTTGAACTCGCTTATGGAAAAGTTAGACTAACTATGTCGGTCAATGAAACCTATGACGCACCTTAAAACAACAACGCACTAATACAAACACTTGGTTAAGAAGTAATCACACCCTTAGTCATGTTCCTACCTTGAGACCAATCTCACAATATGCGTTGGCAAAATCCAGAAGGCCAATGGCACCTTCTAGTGAAAGAGCCACCTCTCCCGTGTAGAGATACTCAAGGAATGCTTTGTAGACCTGATGGCTGAACTGCTCGATTTTTATGGTATCTTTTTGATTCTCCGCCCAATGGTCCTAAAAAAGCAATAGTACGGTTAGTAGTTAATATTAACTCGACCGCAAGATGGCCTAAAGTGAACTTATTCTGGAAATTAAGTGGATTTGAAGTCATAAAAAATTGCAGTGAGTTTACAGTTAAAGTTGAGGTGAGACGAAGAAATAGATGAAAAGCCTATTCCCTCGTTTGTTGGAGCTGAGATATATCGTTACATTGCCTCTTATTGATACAATTACTATCTCCTTTCGTATTTCGATCTTCTTTTAAATATGTCGAAAGCCCGTTAGCACATCCATCTTACAACCTTGGTAGCCAGTTATTACATTATACAGTTACCAAGTTATTTCCCAGATACTCTAAGGAATGAATTTTTTAGAATTTTCGCTGTACCTGGAACATCGTACTGAAATCCTCGCATCTAAATTTGAGTATTGTCTTGTGAACATAAATCATTTTTCCTTCTACCACAAATTTGATGTCCGAATGGGTCGGATCGTTGAATTGTTGGCGCAGGATGCCCGTAAGACAGCGTTCCCACCTGGACAAATAATGCTTATGTGATTGTTAAGTATAAACATATAACAGAAAAACTAACTACAGCCACTTTACAAGATAACTAGAGAAGTTATCTTGACTCATATCGAATCGTAATTTTTAGGAATTTGGAAAACTTTCGAAATGGAAAAACAGTCGAATTAAGCTCTGAGAGATATAATTTTGATTTTTGATAACTTATTACATTTCATTGAAAGGTAAAAGCATGCGTAATTCGTTGATGATGGGGTAATCCTCGAAAACGTCTGTTCTACCTGTGACCAACAACCATAGGCAGTTGTGTGATTGCCACCGAAGAAAATGCAGCGAAGACATCATGGAGTGATTTGAACGGCGTAACGATAGGCTCTGTCACTGCTTGACCCCGACAATGACCCCACATTAATACCTACCAATGTATGCAAATGGTGTTAGTATGCTCTAGTTAACCCGCCACTTTTCTCGTTAGCCTATTCGGTAAGTAACTCCGATAGGTATGTTTCACAACTCCTCAACAACATTATATTCTCGTCCCTATTAGTTTTGGGAAAGTTTTTGCGTTTTTAAGTCTGAACTCAAGTTAAACCGACGCATAGAAATTGCTAGAACCGTTTTGAGATGGCAGATGCATACATACATTTAATTTATATTAGATGACAAAACTAAGTATAATATTATCGTTTTTGAAAATGGTTCCTCTAAATATAATTGTAACGATGACTAAATACCTTTGAAGTTTCAGTGAGGGCTGCGGAAATCTGTGTGTAGTGCGACGCAGCCACATCGATGATTCGACTTTGGTCTGTCTTCATACGGACAGGATTTACCTGTAGAGGAGTACACACAAGATTCCAATATATTTTTTTTAGAACCGAGAAAGAATTTCATATTTCTCAAGTCAAATTAGGCCGATATGAAAAACCGATCTTTAAAAATTGGGAAAGCAGATTAATATTATACCTGGTTAGCCTTGTTACCAAGTCCGAGTTGACCGTAAGAGTTTGCTCCCCATACGTATAGTGTACCCTCATCTGAGAGGGCCATTGTATGCGCGAATCCGCAAACAACCTGAGCGTATCAACAATTTACATGTGTATTTTAGTACCTTTCAACCTGTTATTATTAGTCAAATTTGCTACTATTAATATCTACAAATGAAATGCATAAGAGCATAAAAACATGTATTTACTTTCTAAGGAATGGCGTGAACATTAGTTCCTAACGAAGCGAACTAAACTTTGACTGATGGTACCTACCCGTTGCGAACAGAACATTCGAGATAATAAATAATTATATGATTTAAGCACTTAAACTAAATATCAGACTTTACCGTATATAATCTTTGATACCTTTTGAATTGTGACATTTTTAAGGCCATCAATTTTAGCGGGTAACATTGGGTTGACATTATTTTCAAGCCCCAACTGACCAGAACCTAAAATTACATTCAACACAATTCAAAGAAAACGATGAAAATAGCATTAGATCAACATATTTGTAATAATATGCAAGGCAACAATCAGTTACTGCGTACTTAGTAGTGCCTATTCTTTTGTGCATATATACACACGAAGCAGTCAACATTTATATTACCATAAGAGACTTATCAATGACTACTGTGAAAGATATGTCGACGCGTTGGGTACCCAACTATCCCCATCGTTGCCACTTTGTAACTAAAGATAATTACCATTAAGACCCCAAGCGTAAATTTCACCGTTTTCGGAAACAGCTACTGTTGATGTCTGTCCGCAGGCGATTCCCAGGCAATGAATTATATTTACTAGAAATATCAGTGTAGGGAATAGATACACTTGTGAACATGATAAAGGCCGAGATCTTAATACTTAATCTGGTAATAAGAGTTTTACACAGACCTTTCTTGGATTGTGCTGATTTGAAGATGTAGTTCCGACATCTAGTTGCCCACAATTGTTTTGACCCCACGAATAGACCTGAAAGTTAAATACGATGTATTATATTTTATTCAATGTTGACATATTCTAGGATTCAATCATTACATTTATTCGTGTTAATATGCGGTACCTCCACTTCAATAATTCAAAACTAAGACCTGCGTGTATTGTCAAGACACCTGCACGCTCGTGCAAGAATTCGGGCAGTTGAGACTTAAAAGTACATAAACAAAACTTCATCTTTCAACTGAGTGAAAGCTCAGCTTAGTGCATAGTTACGCACCTCTCCACTAATCGTTCTGGCAGTCGAATGGAAGCTTCCACACGCCACCTCTGCCACTGGATTCGGGATATTGTTTGACATCAATACGGGCGAGTTTACCTGCATTTGTAAGACATGTTTTACTTTTATTTTTATTTATTAATAATGAATAAGCATATTTATTACATCCTTATTTATATTACGATAGCCCAAATAAGCCAGTCGTTGAATGCAAATTTGGAAGCTAAGATAAAACCAGTCTAGTGTGGATCTAAAAAGATCGTGATAACTTGTGACTCTATCTCATTCGGAGGACAATACTTCGAGACTCTCGATGAATGCAACTTTTTCGGATAAAACATATTAAGTAATATAAAGGCCCACTGAAATCACATTCGTTAACTTAGGATTTTGGTGAATACGTTTTACGCAGATTTTTATAGCAACACTGACGAACCTGAGATTTGGCCATTTCCGATCTGAGCATAGCCACTATGACCCCAACCATAAACATCGCCTTGGGCCGTCAGAGCGAGTACATGAGGCCCCGATCCATACGCAAAGGATCGAACGTTCTTATTGCAAATGGCTTCTACCTGAAAATAGTTATTGAAAAAAAAATAATTGCCGGAACTCCCATGTCCGAAAACCTAGGCAACTGCTGCAATAATTACTAAGGCCAGCGTTACATACAACTGAATAATTTATAGACCTGCTTAACCATGGTTATAATAAGAAGGCCTAGTATCCTTACCGTCAGATGTTAGTAAACATGGTAACATTGCCGTTACTTCATATACTACTTCATATGCCGTTACTAGCATATAATATATATATATATATATATATACATATATATATATATATATATATATATATATGCTTTATTTTACATGCTTATGAGCATTTGTACGATACAACATGTAATATGTACTATCATTCTGCAAACGAACCTTGTATTTGTGTAGTTCGTATCTTGAAACAAGTTAGCTAACTTTCAAATAGTGCCGAATACTAACCTTGACAGGATTTAATGCTGTGCGAGTATCACCAATTCCTAGGCACCCAGATACATTGCTTCCAAGAGCCCACACCTGAAAGAAATAGCACACACATTCAGTGTTTGTGTTATACCAAAACACTACGCATTAATGTCGCTGAAGACAATTTCAGTCCGCGTCTTCTATGTAGGCCATGCATGTCAGGTTTATTTAGTTCCAAAGTTCATTTTTAATTACGAAATTTATTTAAGTATTTTCCATTTAAAAGGTGGAATTGGTTACTGCGTTTTTAGCTATAGATGAATATAAGTTTAATTAAGCAAATGTTGAATCCAATTAGAAAAAAAGAGTTCCACAAGTTGATCGAAAGGGGTTCATAAGAGCAACAATACATAAATACAATCTGTATGAATAAAGGAAGTTGTTTTGTTATATTGGTTATTTAACACGAAAACTTAAATGTTTTATAATTCTGTAAAGCGAATGTACTATTGCCTCCTTTGACGCTCATACCTCATCATCATCGGTGACAAGGAGGGCCTCGTTGGCTGTCCCTCCAAAGACACAACAGAGTCTCACTCTACGGGCGAAATCTGCTTTAAGTAGCGAAAAGATTAACCAATTTTCGAGACCCCCGGGGAGGCCGCACATTACTGAAGGACACACGGAACCAACACTGCAATAGATAGTATATTGATAATAACATGTACACTGCGTTATCATACACCAGTGTGCAAAACAAAAATAACGCGATTTCCGAACATCTTAACATTAATCTCATATAAAATATTGAGATTAAGAGCTACGAGACAAACCGATCTCACGTAAATTTTATTAGATTTATTGAATCATATTTAGGTTTATACACGTAGAGGCTCTCAAACCACCGGAAAAAGCCGACTTTGATAATAAGTCTAATAAACATATTTAAGAATAATTTTAAGGCATTTGAGCTAATTAAAGACACAAAAAGATAGCTACATGTTTTTACCCTTATTGACCACTTAAGACTTCACAAAAGTAAAGCGGTTTTTTTTTTATAGTAAGCGCTTTTTCCAATTAACAGTTGGACGCACGTTTTACAATAAATGGAGCATGATATTTGATCTAATAAAAATGTATGTATCCAACATGCAATTTTTCAGGAAAACGAAAACCAATACACCTCGTACCTTTACATCTCGAACCTAATGCCCAGAACCATTTTTAACTTGTTTTCCATGGACTTTATTGAAGGTTAGAAGTTTATGTATGTGAATAGCGAATCTTTAAAACTTACTTTAACTAAGACCAGAAACAAAAAAATGTCACCGCAAAAGCATGCTAAGGTCCCCATAAATGTCAAGTAGCTATATACAAAAATACACGCGTTCGCCATTCACCAAATAATATAACTCAGAAGAAATTCTGAAAACATCTACCGTATTGTACCTTTATGCGAACGGGCTGTCCAGTGATTTCTTACTGATAGGATCCACCATTGTAACTACTTGGGATCAGGTATACTTCCCTTATAAACGCAATTTACAGAAACAACAACAACAACAATTATTATAGGTGTATTAGAAATCCAATGTTATTCCGAAGTAGAAAATAAAGTGTTTAACTCTATAAGGTCAGATGTTATAACCTCCGCATCGATTTACCACGAAAGAACACGTGTTACTACAGCCAATAACCGGTGAACTTCTTTTTTTAGGGAGAAAAACATGACATCACGAATTGAAGAGAAGAACCGGTGAGCTGTAATGTCACCACATTGACGCAGTACATTCAACAAAGATAGCGTAGTATTGTGTAACTTTGGACCCTTTCAAAACTTTGTAGCGGTTCACGATGTTTGAATGTATTATAGCATCTTCATATATATGTTGAGAATTGGATACTGATCGTCTTCTGCAGATATGTCAACGACGGCCATAAATGGCTAATATACCCTCGTATTTGTGCGGTTTGACAGTCGCTGCTGGCGTGCAAACTTCGCGGCGGCTACGAGTTCTTAGAGCGACATGCCTTTAGCGTCGATCGTACAAAGTTCTCCCCGACAAGGGAATTTCCTATCGCTACATTATATTATACGCGTTACAGGTGCGCAGAAGCCAATGGGGACACGGATAGCCTCTATTACCGTTAATATCAACTTGCTGAAGCAGCTCCAAATAGAAAAGTTATATGCAAATATTAAAAAAAATATATATATATATATACACTGTTACTTCCAAGTTCGCTAGCAAGTAAGCTAGTCTGTCAACAATTTGTAACAAGTAGGGTGCTCGTAGTAAGTGCCTTTGATATTATCTAGACAACTATAGAAACTAATGTTGGATTACTGAAGTGCAGCTTACGATAGATCCAACAACTTGACTCCAACGACCTGTCCTCATTAGGCCAACGTCCACATATCTTTGGTCCATTTTCTTTTCCTTACCACCAGGTAGGACGTTGCTGACTAGAAGGCAGCAGGCAGATCCCATCAGAAGAACTCCTATACTTTGAGGAGTATATAAACTAACACGAGCAGATGTAATACTACCAATGGAAATTATTGGTAAGCAGATAGACAGCCTCGGGTTACAATCTTGGATGATCCCTGCTACACGAAGAGCTCCGCGCTTTCAGCGGGTCGGTACGGTCTAGTGGAATTGACCAAATGTCCGACACACTTCTTTCAGCACCTAAGAACCCTTAGGTTTGTAATGATTTAACCTAAATGGAGAAAGAAACTATACCATTTACAACATGGTCCATATACAGAGGGATGCCGTACCGGCAAAAACAGCTTGTAGAGATCCTAAGTATAAATATATGTTTCTAAATGGCCAAGCGGCCATCTGTTGGACCGGAAGCCTTATGCATACGACGCTCTTTTTTTAATTATTCGATTATAATAGACGTTACTGTGGCTGCATAAGGGGCAGCATTACGATGAACCTAAGTTTTAAGTATAAGTAAGTTTAATGTAGTTTATTTGTCAGTGGCTAAGAGACGCACAGTGGCCTCTTGTATATGATAAATAGTCAAAAATAATGTTCGTGCTAAGGTATGTCGATACAGTAAGGCGTCAAAAGACTTTGTTTCGGAAGACGCCGTAAGGGGCAAATGAATCACCCAGTGAAACATCAATAATAAATGGTCATCTGTCACAGAAATGAAATCACAATTATCACTGTCACTACATATGGGGGTTCTTTGTAACTAAATAGTAGTATTTTTTCGTGTTTAATCGTTTAAGATTGCCCTCCTTGTGGTTAGCTAATATATGAACCAAACTTATCATCTGACTAATGATCGTTAGTGTATGGGTTTATGATACCCAACGGAAAATGGCGGTTCGTTTTCCTCTCGAAAGTACCAATATACAGGAGGTATCAGCATCGCGCTCCAACAACCAGATGTGTATCAGTACACACACAATAGACCCTATATAGATGAGCGCATCTGTATAGATAATCGTTCCGCTTGCGATTAACTGGAAAGGTTGAAGTTCCTTAATAGCGATGACGTGATGGAACGCGTGTATTTTTGTATATAGCTACTTGACATTTATGGGGACCTTAGCATGCTTTTGCGGTGACATTTTTTTGTTTCTGGTCTTAGTTAAAGTAAGTTTTAAAGATTCGCTATTCACATACATAAACTTCTAACCTTCAATAAAGTCCATGGAAAACAAGTTAAAAATGGTTCTGGGCATTAGGTTCGAGATGTAAAGGTACGAGGTGTATTGGTTTTCGTTTTCCTGAAAAATTGCATGTTGGATACATACATTTTTATTAGATCAAATATCATGCTCCATTTATTGTAAAACGTGCGTCCAACTGTTAATTGGAAAAAGCGCTTACTATAAAAAAAAAACCGCTTTACTTTTGTGAAGTCTTAAGTGGTCAATAAGGGTAAAAACATGTAGCTATCTTTTTGTGTCTTTAATTAGCTCAAATGCCTTAAAATTATTCTTAAATATGTTTATTAGACTTATTATCAAAGTCGGCTTTTTCCGGTGGTTTGAGAGCCTCTACGTGTATAAACCTAAATATGATTCAATAAATCTAATAAAATTTACGTGAGATCGGTTTGTCTCGTAGCTCTTAATCTCAATATTTTATATGAGATTAATGTTAAGATGTTCGGAAATCGCGTTATTTTTGTTTTGCACACTGGTGTATGATAACGCAGTGTACATGTTATTATCAATATACTATCTATTGCAGTGTTGGTTCCGTGTGTCCTTCAGTAATGTGCGGCCTCCCCGGGGGTCTCGAAAATTGGTTAATCTTTTCGCTACTTAAAGCAGATTTCGCCCGTAGAGTGAGACTCTGTTGTGTCTTTGGAGGGACAGCCAACGAGGCCCTCCTTGTCACCGATGATGATGAGGTATGAGCGTCAAAGGAGGCAATAGTACATTCGCTTTACAGAATTATAAAACATTTAAGTTTTCGTGTTAAATAACCAATATAACAAAACAACTTCCTTTATTCATACAGATTGTATTTATGTATTGTTGCTCTTATGAACCCCTTTCGATCAACTTGTGGAACTCTTTTTTTCTAATTGGATTCAACATTTGCTTAATTAAACTTATATTCATCTATAGCTAAAAACGCAGTAACCAATT
>NW_019211456.1:57260149-57269552 GCF_002443255.2 Varroa destructor | reverse complement strand
TCACAGATATTTCTGCGTTAAAACAATAACTCATTGGATCTGCGTGCACCAAGAACGCTTATCATTCTACTACCTTTTAAATGGAAAATACTTAAATAAATTTCGTAATTAAAAATGAACTTTGGAACTAAATAAACCTGACATGCATGGCCTACATAGAAGACGCGGACTGAAATTTTCTTCAGCGACATTAATGCGTAGTGTTTTGGTATAACACAAACACTGAATGTGTGTGCTATTTCTTTCAGGTGTGGGCTCTTGGAAGCAATGTATCTGGGTGCCTAGGAATTGGTGATACTCGCACAGCATTAAATCCTGTCAAGGTTAGTATTCGGCACTATTTGAAAGTTAGCTAACTTGTTTCAAGATACGAACTACACAAATACAAGGTTCGTTTGCAGAATGATAGTACATATTACATGTTGTATCGTACAAATGCTCATAAGCATATAAAATAAAGCATATATATATATATTATATGCTAGCATGATGGAAGTAACGGCAATGTTACCATGTTTACTAACATCTGACGGTAAGGATACTAGGCCTTCTTATTATAACCATGTTTAAGCAGGTCTATAAATTATTCAGTTGTATGTAATGCTGGCCTTAGTAATTATTGCAGCACTTGCCTAGGTTTTCGGACAAGGAAGTTCCGGCAATTATTTTTTTTTTCAATAACTATTTTCAGGTAGAAGCGATTTGCAATAAGAACGTTCGATCCTTTGCGTATGGATCTGGGCCTCATGTACTAGCTCTGACGGCCCAAGGCGATGTTTATGGTTGGGGCCATAATGGGTATGCTCAGATCGGAAATGGCCAAACATCTCAGGTTCGTCAATGCTGCTATAAAAATCTGCGTAAAACGTATTCACCAAAATCCTAAGTTGACGAATGTGATTTCAGTGGGCCTTTACATTACTTAATACATTTTATTCGAAAAAGTTGCATTCATCGAAAATCTCGAAGTATTGTTCTTCGAATGAGATAATCACAAGTTATCACGATTTTTTTAGATCCATACCGGACTTGTTTTATCTTAGCTTTCAAATTTGCATTCAACGACTGGCTTATTTGAGCTATCGTAATAATATGAATAAAGATATTATTTATTATTTATTATTTATTTATTATTAATAAATAAAAATAAAAGTAAAACATGTCTTACAAACGCAGGTAAACTCGCCCGTATTGATATCAAACAATATCCCGAATCCAGTGGCAGAGGTGGCGTGTGGAAGCTTCCATTCGATTGCCAGAACGATTAGTGGAGAGGTGCGTAACTATACACTAAGCTGAGCTCTCACTCAGTTGAAAGATAGTTTTATTTATGTACTTTTAAGTCTCAACTGCTCGAATTCTTGCACGAGCATGCAGGTGTCTTGACAATACACGCAGGTCCTAGTTTTGAATTATTGAAGTGGATGTACTGCATATTAACGCGAATAAATGTAATGGTTGAATCCTAGAATATGTCAACATTGAATAAAATATAAATACATCGTATTTAACTTTCAGGTCTATTCATGGGGTCAAAACAATTGTGGGCAACTAGGTGTCGGAGCTACATCTTCAAATCAGCACAATCCAAGAAAGGTCTGTATAAAACTCTTATTACCAGATTAAGTATTAAGACCTCGGCCTTTATCATCTTCACAAGTCCATTCTTTACATTGATATTTCCAGTAAATATAATTCAAGGGCGTGCCTGCAGCTTTAATTTCGTGTACGCTACAAGAAAGATCCATGTTATATTTATGGAATTAAGAACCAAACATAAATACATGAAGAGGAGTTGAATTAGAAACTAACTAATCATTCGGTCGGTAACAGGTGACAGGATTAATTCAAAGCTTGTTCTGCGTGGGAATCGCCTGCGGACAAACATCAACAGTAGCTGTTTTCGAAAACGGTGAAATTTATGCTTGGGGTCTTAATGGTAATTATCTTTGGTCACAAAGTGGCAACGATGGGGATAGTTGGGTACCCAACGCGTCCACATATCTCTCACAGTAGTCATTGATAAGTCTATTATGGTAATATAAATGTTGACTGCTTCGTGTGTATATATGCACACAAAAATAGGCACTACTAAGTACGCAGTAACTGATTGTTGCCTTGCATATTATTACAAATATGTTGATATAATGCTATTTTCATTGTTTTCTTTGAATTGTGTTGAATGCAATTTTAGGTTCTGGTCAGTTGGGGCTTGGAAATAATGTCAACCAAATGTTACCCGCTAAAATTGATGGCCTTAAAAATGTCACAATTCAAAAGGTATCAAAGATTATATACGGTAAAGTCTGATATTTAGTTTGTGCTTAAATCATATAATTATTTATTATCTCGAATGTTCTGTTCGCAACGGGTAGATACCATCAGTCAAAGTTTAGTTCGCTTCGTTAGGAACTAATGTTCACGCCATTCCTTAGAAAGTAGATACATGTTTTTATGCTCTTATGCATTTCATTTGTAGATATTAATAGTAGCAAATTTGACTAATAATAACAGGTTGAAAGGTACTAAAATACACATGTAAATTGTTGATACGCTCAGGTTGTTTGCGGATTCGCACATACAATGGCCCTCTCAGATGAGGGTACACTATACGTATGGGGAGCAAACTCTTACGGTCAACTCGGACTTGGTAACAAGGCTAACCAGGTATAATATTAATCTGCTTTCCCAATTTTTAAAGATCGGTTTTTCGTATCGGCCTAGTTTGACTTGAGAAATATTAAATTCTTTCTCGGTTCTAAAAAAATATATTGGAATCTTGTGTGTACTCCTCTACAGGTAAATCCTGTCCGTATGAAGACAGACCAAAGTCGAATCATCGATGTGGCTGCGTCGCACTACACACAGATTTCCGCAGCCCTCACTGAAACTTCAAAGGTATTTAGTCATCGTTACGATTATATTTAGAGGAACCATTTTCAAAAATGATAATATTATACTTAGTTTTGTCGTCAAATATAAATTAAATGTATGTATGCATCTGCCATTTCAAAACGGTTCTAGCAATCTCTATGCGTCTTTTTAACTTGAGTTCAGACTTAAAAACGCAAAAAACTTTCCCAAAACTAATAGGAACGAGAATATAATGTTGCTGAGGAGTTATGAAACATACATATCGGAGTTACTTACCGAATAGGCTAACGGGAAAAGTGACAGGTTAACTAGAGCATACTAACACCATTTGCATACATTGGTAGGTATTAATGTGGGGTCATTGTCGGGGTCAAGCAGTGACAGAGCCTATCGTTACGCCGTTCAAATCACTTCATGATGTCTTCGCTGCATTTTCTTCGGTGGCAATCACACCCCTGCCTATGGTTGTTGGTCACAGGTAGAACAAACGTTTTGTCACCTATTCGAGGATTACCCCATCATCCATGAATTACGCATGCTTTTATCTTTCAATAAAACCTAATAAGTTATCAAAAATCAAAATTCAATCTCTCAGAGCTTAATTCGACTTTTTTTTCATTTCTAAAATTTTCAAAACTTCTAAAAATCACGATTCGGTATGGGTCAAGATAACTTCTTTAGTTATCTTGTAAAGTGGCTGTAATTAGTTTTTCTGTTATACGTTTGTACTTAACAATCACATAAGCATTACTTGTCCAGGTGGGAACGCTGTCTTACGGGTATTCTGCGCCAACAATTCAACGATCCGACCCATTCGGATATCAAATTCGTGGTAGAAGGAAAAACGATTCATGTTCACAAGACAATACTCAAATTTCGATGCGAGCATTTCCGTACGATGTTCCAGGTAAAGCGAAGATTCTAAAAAATTCATTTCTCAAAGTATCTGGGAAATAACTTGGTAACTGTGTAATGTAATAACTGGCTACCAAGATTGTAAGATGGATGTGCTAACGGACTTCCGACATATTTAAAAAAAGATTGAAATACGAAAGGAGATAGTAATTGTATCAATAAGATGCAATGTTACCCACTGCAACAAACGAGGGAATAGGCTTTTCATATATTTCTTCGTCTCATATAAACTTTAACTGTAAACCCACTGCAATTTTTTATGACTTCAAATCCACTTAATTTCCAGAATAAGTTCACTTAGCCCATCTTGTCGTAGAGTTAATATTAACCGTACTATTGCTTTTTTAGGACCATTGGGCGGAAAATCAAAAAGATACCATAAAAATCGAGCAGTTCAGCCATCAGGTCTACAAAGCATTCCTTGAGTATCTCTACACGGGAGAGGTGGCTCTTTCACCAGAAGGTGCCATTGGCCTTCTGGATCTTGCCAACGCATATTGTGAGATTGGTCTCAAGGTATGAACATGACTAAAGGTGTGATTACTTCTTAACCAAGTGTTTGTATTAGTGCGTTGTTGTTTTAAGATGCGTCATAGGTTTCATTGACCGACATGGTTAGCCTAATTTTTCCATAAGCGAGTTCAAATGTAAATTCGATGTACTATTGCTTTCATGGAAATTGAGTAAGAACAATAAAGCTGACAGATATATATTTACAGATGTTTCACAATGTAATGACACAAACCAGCAAGTGAACTCGGTGACGATAATTGGCTGTAACGTCACCAAGTAGCGATGGTGTTTCTAAGTAGGGCTTCGTTACCCTCATAGTCGTTTAAGATGCTTAACCTAGCTGCTACAGTTGAATCGAATTATAGAATTAAGTAATTTCTCGCTCGTAATTTACGAAACATATACTAACGTTGTTAATAAAGCCATGGCTAGCATTGGTAAATAGCAAAACGAAATATACAGCCTTTCACAATTCCGTTGCAAAATACCATTAACAGCTAGCACTTCATAATTGTGTTCGGTGAAATCAGAATTATATTTGATTTTGTCGCCAGGACCTAGTTTTGGTATAAAAAACGTAGCACACAGTAATATTTAACCTTATACTGACGCCTATTGAATTTATAGAGATACACGTTGGAGGTCTATCGCATGTAACGTATCTATAAGGGTACAACTTCTATTTTCAAATCTTTATTGTAGTAGTCAAAACTGGAATTTTGTACTGTTATGTTTGCTGATTCCAGGTGCACTGCCAGAAGATAATAAAAAATGGCATTCTTGTAGAAAATTGCGCTTTGCTATATGCCGCCGCTATAAAATACGAGGCCAAGGAACTTGAGGACTTCTGTTTTAGGTGAGATGTTTCCTTGTCCACTATAAGCGTATTTTTCTCGGGTGAAGTGCTTGGTTCTTCTTTTTTGTTTATTACAGGTTTATCAAGTTTATTATATCGTTCATTGTGACAAAAGCATGGGAAGAAATCGATTTGAGTACTTAACAGGTGGCGGCATATAAAATTACTCGTTATGCAGGATAGTATGTGGACGGATTCTCACATCTCCTGTACTTATTGTTGTAGGTTATAAGGTAGTAAGGTTTTTATTGTTTATTAATTCTTTTAGATTTGCGATGAATCATACGACAGCGGTTGTGCAAACCGAGGCGTTTAGCAAACTGGATGACGGAACTTTAAAGGATTTTATTGTTAGAGCGGCAAAATATGGCGCGTTCCGGCATTGACCAGATCGAGATCGAATAGAATGTTCAGAAACTGACACGAGGAAGCAACGCGTGCGAGGTGGCCTGGTACTGCTTCTTGTAGCCACGAGGATGACTTACGATGCAGACTGTATCGAAATTGTCTGTTGTATCAATGGAGTGAAATACTCATGAAGAACTTACAGCCATAAAAGAGAGACGGTGCTCAATTACCTTTGTCATGTTTTAAGAGTTACGGCTATACAATTAACACTAAAAGCCTTCTATCGGGATCTGTGCGGCGAAACCTTTCTGATGTTCTGGCGTCGTGGCAGTATTAAAAAATGTAATGGTTGTTTTGTCTTAACACTAACTTACATTTATTAACATTATTTTCAAGAATATTGGTCACATATAAACTGCTTTTTGTAAATGCTCAGACTTCGCTCAGGGGTTCAAGAGATTGTTATCTATGGTAAAAATAATAATCCATAATATATACAGCTGAGGTCAAACAATATTTTTTTAAATCCTGCCGGCCTGACTGCAAGCAACTCGAGTGAAATTAGGATGTGGTCCACATAACTTCGATAGCTAAACTTGAATGTGATACATCGACTCTGACTTCGAATAAAGAATTTATACAATGAATACAGATAATATAGGACAAGCGATATTTTATATATGTTCACACACAAAAAGACCTGAGCCCGCTAGTCTTACTTCGAATATGTACAAGCCATTAAATGAAGCGCTATGAATAATTATGTCAGCCGATGTAAATACTAAGTAGCTTACAAGTAAACATGATAGTTCTTTAATAAGAGAACAACAGTTTTTCATTGGTTTTACATTGAAATTTCAATTTAGATTACGTGGACTGGACTGGATGACTAACATCTTTACTACTGGCGAAATTCCGTAGGCGTTGTTAGCTTCTGCAAATAGTAATAGTAAAAGCGGCACTTTATGCTTCGGGTATGGAAAAGCTTGTTGTAGGTCATTCTGAAAAATGACGCCGGAAAACAGAGGTAGTTGCCTGAAAAACCGTGAAACGCTCCTTCAGAGTGTAGTCTACAAAATTTCGGTAAACTGGAAACACAGACTTCTCGAATCTGGATCAAGTCAACTGCTCTAAAGTTAGTGTTTGTCTTGCACGCATCGACTTGTAATTGCATTTGCGGTATCCGGTGTTAATAGCGGTTCCATCGTTCGTCAAAGTAATTTATCAGGTGTTCCATATTCGTTGTGAGTCAACGCGAAAAATTGAGGGAGGGTTGGAGTGTCTAAAAAAGCGGTCGTCGTGTAACAGTTTGTTGCACTAACATGTTCTATGTTCGTAATATAAATGTTCATAACGAAGTAGCTTAATGTTATTTTTTTTACCCATAATAAATTTTAACATTAAACGATATTGATAGATGTAGATATACTGAAGTGCCACTCAGGTACGCTACTCATGAAATTTTAGCGGACTCGCATTTTAAGGCAATAATATTTTTAAAGAAAAGGAAAGGATACATTTTAAGAACCAAAAAGCTTAGAAACAGAAGGGTTCTGGGCGGCCAAAGGGTCGAAAAGGCGCAGAGTGGAGTAAAAAGTTTTGAGAAGACTGAAACAGAAGCGGAAGAAAAATAATTATTCAAGCTAATTTGAACGATTTAACTGGCAGTTTGATACTTTCTCCTTTAAAACGACCGTTAATCTCTGTATAAAAAATTCAGGCGTAGCAAAAATGGTTACTGAGTCATTTTCATGATTTAGGTTTTTAAATTCAAACCGTGTGTAGTATTTTCGAATTTTATAAAAAAAGTTTCTCAGATTATTCAAAAGCTGTATAAAAACTATCAATGACGTGGACTGTGGATTTCGGGCAAAAAATACATTTTCTGGGCACAAGTTTTTCCGACGCACGGGGGTCGGGTAATAGCTTATCTTAATACCTAAGTATTAATGGTAGTCAGAGTAATCGGAATATAGGTGCCGTATCTTATATATCTCTGCCTATCTTTTAGAATCATCCGTTTCGTTGAATAATTTCTGATAAAATTTAAAATACCAAATTGTACGGAGTGACCATCTTTAAATTTGCAAATGAAGAGCCAGAAATACTGCGAGAATCTAAAGAGACAGATAATTGCAAAAATTATACTTCTCTGCAAATACTTCGAGTCTTATATAAAAATCGGCGTTTTATAAGTAGGTATATTTGAGTTTTAGTCAAAGTCACATACATTTGTATAAATCCGCATCTTATTCAAGTATTATGACCATTGTCTACCTTAATAAATCTCTACCCAGAAGTAGCATTTTACAGTACAGTAGCGATAATATGAATAATATAGGCAACCAGTTTCAAGCTTAGTATCAAGTTGACAGTGCCAAATGTCTTTTGGATGCCAATTTTTCACTGTATAATATGCTAGTCGTTCTCTTCTAAATATACTGCCATACTTAATGAATTCGAGTTTTTTTACATGTTTTTGTTTGAAGTGTCTTGTTACCGTGTGACATACAAACAATGAAGTTTACATAGTCAAACAACTAAATACACATTGGTAAGTTTCTGTTGACTTTCAAGCACGATCTCTCTAATCCATGTACTAACTTTCTGTTAGCGTAAAAAGCTACAAAGTTATAGGCAAGGCTCTATATACCGCCTCCGGCTACCACTAGGTGCTGAGAAACAGCTGTTAATTTTGTGATGTCCTCCTACGCGGGTGTTAACGGTGGTTCGACGGCTTCGTGTGTGGAGTCTTCTTTATTATCGTCATCAAGCAGTGGCGGTGGGATAGGAGCTGCTACCGGGTGCTGTGATCGTCTCTGTGAAGCGCAGGAATTTCACGGCAAAATGGCGGGAACCCTTGAAGATGTGGACAGGTATATCAGCATGATTTATTTAATAATGTAATTTCAAATACCCATTTGTCCTGAATGACTGGGATCATACGATCCATCCTCCCAACCAGAAGTTTCTGCATTAATCGGTTCAGTATAGTTTGTATCAATATAAACACTTCGTTAACATGTGTATCGCCATCGTCATTTTTCTTCCTCCGTAGCTTAGCTTAGGGAGTCGCAAACTTAGCTTGAATCTATAAAGCAAAATAATAGAAAACAATAAAAAAAACTTATTCGGAATCAAAGGTATTTGTTGGAGTAAACATGTGTATATACAACATGGGCTGTGTTAAATGTGCGATTGTTATTATCAATTGGCACCTGATAAGCGTGTGTAATTTTACCTCACGTTAGAATGATAAGCGTTCTTGGTGCACGCAGATCCAATGAGTTATTGTTTTAACGCAGAAATATCTGTGACAAAGTTTTGAAAGGGTCCAAAGTTACACAATACTACGCTATCTTTGTTGAATGTACTGCGTCAATGTGGTGACATTACAGCTCACCGGTTCTTCTCTTCAATTCGTGATGTCATGTTTTTCTCCCTAAAAAAAGAAGTTCACCGGTTATTGGCTGTAGTAACACGTGTTCTTTCGTGGTAAATCGATGCGGAGGTTATAACATCTGACCTTATAGAGTTAAACACTTTATTTTCTACTTCGGAATAACATTGGATTTCTAATACACCTATAATAATTGTTGTTGTTGTTGTTTCTGTAAATTGCGTTTATAAGGGAAGTATACCTGATCCCAAGTAGTTACAATGGTGGATCCTATCAGTAAGAAATCACTGGACAGCCCGTTCGCATAAAGGTACAATACGGTAGATGTTTTCAGAATTTCTTCTGAGTTATATTATTTGGTGAATGGCGAACGCGTGTATTTTTGTATATAGCTACTTGACATTTATGGGGACCTTAGCATGCTTTTGCGGTGACATTTTTTTGTTTCTGGTCTTAGTTAAAGTAAGTTTTAAAGATTCGCTATTCACATACATAAA